>NC_060210.1:79635000-79965000 GCF_021130785.1 Homalodisca vitripennis | reverse complement strand
CAGTCTTTTTCAATATGCCTTAATGTTTTATTTTATTGGTCACACAACCAACGTCCTATATGAAATGTTCTCTGTTATTGTTAGTAATATCCAAGTGCAAGTGATAAGTTGTCACGATCACTATTGTGTGTCTAATATAGGGGTAACCAGGTTACAAAGTTTTATAGATGAAGTCGTAACTCCGTTACGTCCCTCAGTTCCTTTTATAGTAATATTACACAGGACTATCTCTAGCACATACACTAACAAGCCACCTCATTTGTTCTTCCCTTTGTTAGGTTTTACACAATTGAAACCCTAGAGCTCCTACCCGTCACTGTCTCCACCAAGTCTAGATTTGTATAGAATAAGATACAATACCTAGTTAATCCTGATAGTTCACAAACTAAACTACTTTCTGATTGGAATTTAGAAAGCTATGATGACAACTGTAACGGTAATAATAGTTACATTATCTGAACCGTGTTCTATTATACAGAGTGAACCGTTGACTACTACATAGAGAGGTTCAAATAATTGCAAACTTTAACTTCCTTCTGTTTCTATTTCAAGAACATTTTGTATTCAGAGAAGATTTGAAATCTGAACCACACACACAAGTTGATAACGGATGGTATTGCAAGCGTTACTAAAGACATGTTTGGCGGGAGATCAAAATTAAATTTGATACATGCAAACCAAAAACGGTGGCCATTTCAAAATGTATTGAGTAACACTAAAAGCTTTGTCAGCTTTTCTATTTGTACACGTTTGAATATTACCGTATATTAAAAATAAAATGTATGTTAAAATGTGTCAGTTATAACTTCCTTTATATATGTAAATCTGTCTGTTATAGTTCATATTACCTAACACAAACATTTTCCGAATGCATACAATATCCCAAATTTAAAAATATGAAATTAATTCAATTTCAAATGTACTAGTTTCCACAGTATAACCTTGAACCCTAGAATTCAGTGTATACTACAGTTATAGCTTTCATATTTTCACTTATAAAATATTAGTTACAATGAATGTCCTAATTTGAACATCTCATAGTTAAATCATTACAGTTGTTTACATAGAACAAGTAGAATTTTATATGTGCTAGAGATTAATGTTTTGGTTGTAAGTCGAACATTGGACACATCGATTGTCAAATATCACAACGTTGCATTGGATTTTATTACGTTGAAATCAGAAGAAAAGAATAAAATCATCTGGCCAGCCGGTTGTGCGTAGGAAGAATATGGGCCACTTCTAGCTTTTACTAAAATAATCAATTAAAGCAGTAGTACTAATATTTTCAGCTAAGTTATAACATCATTTTTCATAATATTTCTTTCATGTGCTTGTCTTTACCCGTAATATTAAGTAGGTGATGGTCTACATTTCACATACTTATCTTAATATATGCAAGATGCAAGGAAGTTGTAGATTTCGTATAAAGGAATTGGGGAACAAAGGCTACAACGGATGCATTAAAACTTCTAATTAAAAAGTGTTTACCAATTATAATATTTTTTATCTACCACTTCCGATTCAGAGTGGCCATATTCATATAGTATATTGTTAAATTTCTTTCTAAATTTGATCATTACAATAATAATATTCCTTGAAATGATAAACTCTAATAATCCTCTTCCATTTTGTTAAGACATAAGATATATGTTGTTTGTACCACAATAGGGGATAAAAATATATCTAACTAATTATATATTATATGTAACCATTATTCAGGGGCTTAATACGGTTGTAAAATAAAAACATGTTCATGTAATTCTTTAATCATTTCAATATGGAAATTCGACACATTACTAGTTGTCGGTTAAAAAAGTCACCAACTTAAGTTTTTACAGTACAAACAAAATTTAAAAAAAAACCTGCAACTAGTTCCTTTGAAATTGCTAAATTTTTCAATTAATGAATACATAAGTTTATTTTATATATTGTAATATTCCTAATCTTAAAAATCATAAACATTTTGAAATGTTTAAAGCCTGTAACCTAAAAAATACATATTTGCAATATGTTACGTTCTCGTGTACCCTGTAGCATAGAGGTACATTAAGTTATGTATAATGATTATAAAATACAGTAATAATAGTGCGTACGTTTTAGATTTCAACGTAGTTTGGTTTGATACTGTCAAGGACGGCATATGCAAAATTTACTCTTCTAATTTTAACTAACACTGCGGTAGTGAATGTTAAATGCACACGTTAAGCAGTGTAAAGGCTAGAAAAGAGACAGAGTTACTAATCTGAATAGCCAAACAGCGCTTTGGTGGGAAACTACAGTTGGGGTCAGTATTAGTTGTATTTCCGCCGGTTGTGTCAAGTCCATCCGAACTAATGAAAAAGCTCGTTATTCTTTCCAGCTAACAGCAATTTCTTCCAGAAGATGTTTTGTATACTGAAATATGTTTCAAGAGATACAATATTTCAATAGATAAGTCCAATATTTCTAAATGCACAACTGAACGCCCCAGGTAAACGAGCGCGCTTCTACATTCTAACTCATAACATCATTACAGCTAAGTATCGCACCTGAGATGGTCTTATAACGAGCAGGTGTTGCCTATTACGTGTGTTAGTTCAGTTTCATAACAGTATATAATTTTTCTAAATAGATATAATTCCTGTACTGTTATTTAATTTTGTTTATAATATATTTCTTAATGTACCTTATTTTATACAGCTATTACAAATTCTGTGTGAAAAAGATTTATAAGAGATTAAAAGGCAAAAGTTTATCTTAAGCACATTTTTCGTACCAAAATATTAAATATGAATATTATCATAAAACGAATTAGGTAGGCAATTGTAACTATAAATGGTTAACTATTTTTATTTGATGTAGTATCCTTTAATCTCTTATTTTTTTGTTACATCATTTGTAAAATTGTAATTGCATTACTTTCTTTCTTTCTTTCTTTTAATTTATACCGATCTCAATAAAAAATAGTGGTGATAATGTAATTAGTACTTTAAAGGTTTTTTAAAACGTATAGTTGATAATAATTCAGATTATTGAATTATGGATGGCTCTTTGAATATGAGGCTAAATTGTATATTTATTAATCATTTTAACACTAAAAGCATTTTACCATTACCTAATACAAAAGTCTGTAAAACTACGTTTCAAGATCTGCAGTCTCAACTTTTCCTCAGATGAATAGAATAACTAAAAACACAAAACGTGAATTTATGTTAAAATAAAATTATAACACCAATGTATTTTGTCTCGTCTAAATCAATAATCACATAAATATATACTGCATATCAACTCTATGCTCAATATTTCTCCAAGACGCTTATAAAAATCTAATTTTACAATAGAACTACAGTAAGACGCAATAGGTCTAAACGCAAAAATTAACTAGTTGTCAATAGTTGGTTGTTTTTTGCAGATTTTCCACGATCAGGTGAGGTGGGGTGGTGCAAATACACTGGGTTAGAATAAAAAATAAATACAATTCGATCATACAAAAGTTAGTATGTTCAGAGGTAACCCTACAATTCACTCCATCTTACAGGTGGAAGGGTTAGCTGTGTTGTTAAAGAGGAATGATGTCGGTATGTTCCCTACTACTAAATAAGGTTGCTAAAACAAATTTAACGGTGGATCTATAATTGGTTACATAATTCTAACTTAGACAGTTAAGCCTGTGTATTCTGTATTATTAGTATCATCTTACAGAGCTGGTAGGATTCCTGCAGAATAGGTATACTGTCAAAGTTAACGTAAGATATCAAGGAGTTAACGTAAGATATTAAAGCTGGAGTATTAACAACAATATTGTAAGGGCTATTAACAACGGTACCTCTTTAGTAACAGTTGTAGTTGTAGTTATTAACTTAAAATGTCATGTTATTAGATTTTTATCACACAATGACGGTGGCACATCGGCGAGATTTTAATAGCTGGTTCATACTCAATACTAATTTGAAGTTTTTAAAAAATAAAGAAAACTATGTCCTATATATATTGAGTTTTTAGGATACAATATTTTACTGCTGCATCGATTTTTAATCTTGAATTATAAAACAGATGAAACCCCTGGAGTTTGCACTAGTGAAACTCTTTACTTTGCTAATTGAATATAAATGCGGGCTTCGTTGTTGAATCATTATAGATCAGAGCTTAATTAAGGACAATATGTATTCATTTTTATGTATGTAAAAGGAATATTAAAATGTGAGGTATGTTTTTAACTTACCCAGCTGTTTTTAACTGTTTCAAGGGGACTCGGAAGGAAAATAATTTTTTTATTTTATTTTATAAAATTATAAAACATAATGCAAATTTCAGTGTATAATTTATGTAGGTTTAATCACTATTTAATGATAATAATTTTTAAAGTTGCTTTGTTACGGTGTTATTGAGGTTATCAACACGGGTGCCCTAAATGTGAAAGATTATGATGTAAAAGATCATAGTAATAACTAAAAATAAAATAGGTCTAATTAAACAAAAAATAGTTCCCTGAACTTAATATTCAAAGCCCTGTCTGAGTCATATGTATTGAGAAAGTACGTTAAAACTCAAAATGTAAAAGAAAGTTTGAATGTTGTTATACGGACTCTAAAGAACAATTTTGAGTATGGGTATTCAAAGTAGTACGCTGTTTCAAAGATGATAATATCATCAAATACAAAATTTTACAGTTAATTGGACTAACCATGACCCAGATATTTGTAAAGTAGGAAATGCTATTTTACTAGATGAATAAGCCGGACTACTCTGCTTATGAAGCAGGAATCTATTTATTTAGGTGAATATAAGTAGATATTTTTCTTTCTTTTTAGTTCTTCGCATATTTATTTTTTTAACTCGCAAGACATATTTTCTCAGAAACTAATACTTATATATAATATCTTTATATTAGATTTATATTGGTACACAGATGATATGCTATAGAAGCTTACACCCTGAGTTTTATAAAGTTACTTTACACAACACTTTAATTATATATAAAATAAAAAAATACCACAAACATTTTCATTTTCAAAACTACAGTTAACAAAATTTATAACTGGCAAATTATTTCAATTATAAAAGTTAAAAAATTAAAAACAAGTCAAAAATCAAATTCAAAATAAGTTTAAGATCCAAATAAATAATTTCCGTCTCTGTATATTTATATAAAATTTTTTTCAATAATTGGTTTGGAGTTGGTAAGCAGTTGTGTAGCTTTTGAATTTGTAAGTCATTTACAATAACTTTACTGGATTTCTGTTAACACTGGCTTTTTATATAGCTTACTGAACAAATCTGTATAGTAATTATTAAATATAACTAGCACCAAAATTTATAATGGGCCAAAAACTTTTCTCTAAAATAGATTGATCGAGTTAAAAGCAGGTTATAGTTTGTTAATGTATTTTTACTTTGTTAATTAGCTCTCGTAGCCTAGAACACGAGAGCTAATTAGAAACACACGACATAGTTTTTCACAAAATCGATAGGGGAATTTGCCTCTAGAGAGAAATAAATTACCATCCTCGCTATTTTTTGGTGAAGTTTTGTTGCTGAATTGCAGGGTATTGGAAGGGCTACAAACCACGAACTGTAAGATTTTAATCATGTCATGTTTGTTTAGTTTGGCGCAGTCATACCAATGACCTCACACGTAACCAAAAGTTAAATCCGTGACATCCAATCATTTATATGGCTGAAATTGACGATTTAGACGTGGGTGAATCACTCATGAATACATAACAGTCATATCATTGTGTAATTGGATACTAAAAATAGTATGTAACAACGTTTATTTTCGATTTTACTGATCACACGAAATGAAATCCTTTTTAAATCATTGTAACCACATTGTTCAAAATATTGGTCATTGGAACCAACATTTTCAGAATTTATTACAACAAGTTTATAAATCTGAGAAGTTCCCCCAAACATTTGGTCTAGAACGACCAGCTTGAATACGCCAGTGAGACTTTACGTTACTTGTCTATCTATCATCCTGACATGCAAGTTAGCGATATTTCGAGGTCACCAAACTAACTCAATGCTTTGTAATTCGTGGACTATGGATGTTAACCAGTTTTTTAAAGCACCAGATACACCAAACACTAGACCACATTCTAATGTTTGGAGAATATCTAATTTAGTCTTACAATTATTTGCATGGATGTATATACAGCAATGTTAAACTGAAAAAGTTAGCGCTCATCACTCTGTTTTCGACTTAATGTATTAAACGGTAAGTGTTTGTTGGCGTATTAAAAACGTGTTATATGTATATAACACGGCTTTATCAGTTTTCTGAATTATTTACATATGAGAATGGTCGATCTTACATACAATCTGTACTAAATAGTTTCATATTTTATCTGGACTGTTTATTTAGGTTGACTTATAATAAGTTACATCCAAGTTGTCAAACACAGGAGAAAATAAACAAAGAAATATATCTCAATTGATCTTACTGACACTCATAAATTGTATTCTTATCCCTAAAAATATCAGCGCCAGACAACTTCTCGGAAATGCTTGGCGGTCACGCTAACTCCTCATCCAGTTTCTAAGCTGTGCATTTGTCATTCTGTCGTTTACTGGGCCAGAAAGTGTCAATGAATTACTTTGTAACAGTAACCGTTAATACAATTATCCGATATAGGACACGTAGTTCCTACAAACAAGTTCATTGTTGTCGTTTAGTTGTACAAACAATCTAGAAATATCTAAGTTATTTTTTTACAAAAATACACAAAACATTGTATGACAATATTTTCCTTTAGAAATCTTGTTCTGACACTCTTTTGGCCTTAAATCTTCAGAGCCATTGGCCTGTGTGAGGATCTTATAAAGGGGTAGAGTTGATGCGGTACTAGGTCGAGGTACTGATAAAAACGTGAGGACAGTATTTGATCCAGCGCTATCTCTAACTCAGAACACAAAAGTCCGAGGTCCGACGTCCTAGAATCAGCCATCGGCTCACCAACTGAGCAATACGCCCAACAGTTCCTCCAAGTTGATTAGGAGACTTTTATCTGTTAAATGTTATATAGTATACAATATTAATCAGTATTCAACGTAAATCGCTTGTGCATTCAAAAGTTAATTACTTAATTATTATTTTACTCAGTGTAAAAGTTCTGCAGCCATAAAATTTACGTATCATATAATTAAGATAGAATACGTAAAGTTTGTGAACGAGGAAATTGACAAAAGTGGCTAGTGGGTATATTTCAAAGTAGACGAAATTGCTTACGTACAGTTTTCAGTAAAATATGCTAATTCAACCATTTGCTCTAAAAAAGTAGGTACAGATCAAAAGGAGTGTTGTTATTAGTATGAAAATATAGGTATTGTAGTAAAAAGGTGTGATTTCTCAAAAACTTAAAATTTATTACAAAACTAAGTAATATGACAATATACCAAAGTCTGGAATTGTTTAAAAATACAAATTCCTCTCATGTATAATTAGACATATTAGGGGAATACGTATGGAGTTTGTAAGAATGGAATCAGGACTTTTTGTAAGTATATTTTCTTCAAAAAAATAAAATAAATCTACAAATTAATTCAACATCTATGTAATGCAAGAGAAAGTAACCTACCTTACAACGTAGAAATTGTGTTACTACAACTTTCTAAAAACTCATATCCACGTGAAGTTGGCTCTTAAGATATAATTCATCAGCCATAATAAATCATTCATTTAGTGACAGATATAAACCCATCCACTCGAAAATTTATTGTTTACATGATGTTTTTATTTACGGTGATGGTAAAGTGAGAGGCCATGGTTGTTGGATACGTTTTGCCACCTGCTCTTCTACTCCACAATAAAATAGATAATTAACATGCTCTTACAAGGCCATCCTTGTGTTTTTTGAGTATTATAGGTGTTTAAGTAACAAAGTTGTTCCTAACAATCTATTGTGGCTAGTATTTATTATTTCATTCGATTAAATTCATTTATGAATATGCAACATTATTTTATAACAGAACTGTTGAATATCGTGTAAGATGTGAGTATTATGTCCATATCGCCTGGTATTAAAATTCTGTTTACCCTAAAAGATGTATTATGGCATTTGTTTAAAACGTATCACTGAAGATGGATGATATCGAATACTGTATTTGCAAATATGAACATTTTAAAGACCACTAACTCCACTCACACTAATACTCTACTGAGACTACTTAGTTAGGGTTAGTGGATAACTTTAAACAGACTCAAGATTACTGGTCTGACAATATTATCATTTAGAATGGGAACAATACAACATAATACTTCACTAAATGAATCTATTCAATCACTATATAATTGAATGTATACGCCTCACACATAACATTAACAATGAGGAGAAACGTTTTTAGTTTTATATCCAGCAGAGATACAATTATTGTGTTTACGACATAGACAGAACAAGCTACTGTCGTATTAACTCTAGTAACAATAAAGTAAGAACAACAAAGCTTGTTACCCGCTACACCGTACGTACCGTCTCCTGTACTTGTGTCGGCTTATAGATATTGATTCAGCTGGCAGTCTCGCAGCTAATCCATTCACCGTCACAGTTAGCTTTATTGAAGGTGACTGAAATAGCCTTTTAGTTTGGTTCAGTTCTAATGTTTTTATCCAACGGTAGACTATAGATAACATTTCTATGACGAAGCTAAGGTTATAATATATTTACTTTATTGGTTTTGAATTATATAACAATGGGGTTTTTAAAAGCACTTGAGTTATAATTCTCCTACACTGAAAGGGAACAGATATTTTTTTAAATGATATCGAATAGTTTTTTTAATTAATTATCTACATTTTTCTATCTATTTCATACTTGTATTTGAGAGTAATACTGATTTGTGTGTGTTTGTATGTATATAGATATATTGATTTGCGGTAATTCTTTCTACAAAATCGTTATATATGTATAATGTTCAAAATGAAGACATTAAAGAACTTATCCAGGAAATTCTATGAACTTAAAGTAATCTTAGCAATTAAATGAAAAATTAATCTATTTTAACTATCTCTGGAGTGGAAGAAATCCTTTAGGCTCTATTTTAAACTTATCGACAAAGTTTAGTCGATAAAAGGACAAAGTCCTTTTATGTAGACGGTGTCTATCATACTTATCAACAATGTGTTATTAAGTTACGAAATAAGATCTACTACAATTTTGTTTGTTATTCTTATTTATTTTATTTTTATTTTATTGTTACAGATGGCAACTAATAATTTACTATTAAAAGCTAGATTATTTATGATGATCAAGTTAAAAGTCAAATTACTATATTTATGTCGTGTTTTACAGTAGTTAAATAGTTAATTCAATCTACATTTTAAAAATATCCATAACATATGCTTATAGGTATTATAATGTTTTACGTAGTGTAGGATAAAGATAGTATATTTTAGTACATAGTATTTTAATTATACAACTTCAACACGGAAAAGAAAACTAAGATGCTATTTTCACTGAATGGAACCAATAGTAATTTTCTTGACACCACGGTTCGTTGGTTTCGATGACACATTGAGAAATGAGGACGGATACAGATGTCTTCTCACAAAAAATGACATATTAGGTTTTGTCTCGAGACACTCCAATCTAAAACTTATTTACTACTTCGCAACAAATCTTATATGTTTGGAAAGTTTATGGGTAAATAAATCATTCGGATCTTAATTTTCTATTTGTATTATAATTCTGGGAGAAGTTTATTATAAATTTATAGTTTGAATGTCAATTTAAATTTTGAATTAAGACATTTGTATGGAAAATATATCTTTTGTAAATATACAATAGAATAGAAACACTTCTTTATTGAAGCGAAATTAGGACCGTATGGTCCTTTCTTACATTTAACCTCTTAAACGAATTTTATCCTAACGGTATTAAATAAGGCTTATTAATTAACTAAAACTTACTAACACAATATTCACTCTTCCATTTACACAGTCGCGATTCAAAGAGTAGCCCCACCGCCCGCCACGATCATCCGGTCAAGGCATCTTCGTCTCAGCTCCGCCACAAACCGTTCCCGGCTCTCAATTTGTTTGACAGCGAGAGCAAATATGACGCTTGCGATGAATTTTTCACTCGTAAAAGAAAGTTCCAATTAGAACAATAGCATAATATTGTCACAATTAGCTTATCTTACAATGAGCCGTATAATTCTAACTCCTATATTTTACAAGCGTAAAAAAACAATTTAGCATGTTCCTAACTACCTAGAAGATTAATCACTGTCACGACCCTACTGGGAGAATTTATAGCTGTATTACCCAAGTGGTGAAATAGTTAGGTCTTCCCTTTGAAAGCTGATTTTGGTGATCATATAAAGTGCAGACAATGAAAATTAAAAAATGAGAGATTGAGATCCCAACCCCCTCACAATAATGGTATTCATAATCAGGCTCGAATCGTTGTCTTTACCTTGAAACTTATTCCTTTCCCCAGCCCGTATAAGATCACAATTTTTTATTTATATAAACTTAATCAGTAACGCAAATTCATACAGTAAATTATACGTACATGGAGTTCTTTAATTAATTAATGCTTGCTTACTAATGTATTAAACTATAAATATGAATAAATAAGATCTATATAAATTATTAACTTGGGATTAAGATCAAGTAATAAAATTAGATAACCTATAAGTACTGGTAAATATGTCAGCAGTTAAACTGTATAGCCATGCAATGAACTAGGATTTAAAAACTGAATCATAACATGAATATTTAATGTTAGAAAACGTATACAAAATGAAGATTAAAAGGTAAACTTATACACTCTTGGGAGAAAGCAGTTTTTTATTTCACTTCTAAAGCATTGTTTATCTGTATTAATCTCAAATTATTTCTAAGTTCTTGGTTTTCAAATCCCTAGTTATAAAATAATGTTACTAGTTCAATACCTAATATTTAAAACAGAATGTTGAATACATGTATAATAGTTGTTTGATAAAACCTTCTCATAAATAACACAATTTTGGTTAATTAACAGTTATATATGCTTAAATTTTCTAATTTAAAATTATCGCACGTTGAAAGTCTTCCTTAGGAGGTAAATAGTTACGTATAATTAAGGAAGTACTACATTATTTTATTTTAGGTTGGTTGGCCTTGTATCACAAGTTACACCATTTGCTTATTGAACTATCTGATATTGATGTGTCTTCGTTTAAAGTGTACGTTTAGCATACAAATTTAAAATCATATTTAAAAATACAATGGGAAGTAACAACTGTAGGTCAAATGCTCAAGTCCACGTATTTTCCACTCTACTTGATTCGTGCTTGTACTTCACCATTTTATATCTTTTGCACACATGATTTTCTTTGCTGCCGTCTGTTCTTACTCATCCTTAGCGGTAGCAAAATTCCTGACACTACAATAACGAATATGGACTGCGCTGAACATAACAATTAAGTCTAGCCTTCATCAAGTTAAAACAGTTCAACCCCAAAGAACTTATAATTATGTAAATTTTTAAAGCAAACAAAAGTTTTGCATATTTTTTTTATAATACAATGCATAACTACGAACAGCGTGAGTAGCGGGGAAGTTTAATGTTGAGTGAACTTCAAAATACCAGCCCACGCAAGGAGGAGAGCCACATACTCTAGTGCCATTTCCTCCATAAGATGATTAATGGAGAGATTTAACACAATCCTTTTACAGATAAGTTAAGTCGTAAAGAGTTTGCCTTGTAACACCTTAGCTACTCCACTTTCATTTCTGATATTTACAGAAGTTACATACAGCGTATAACATGAAGAGGTCATGTAAAGATGTTAAGGTTCAGAGATTGGTAAAATAAAATAACTAGATTAATCACATCATACGAGTGAAGAACAATATGCATCATACAAATGATGTATGAGTAAGTCTTAAGTATGATGCATAATATATGTGAAAAAAACTATAGTCAATAACACATAACTGCTTATTAATGGCGCAAATGTAAAGGAAAACCAATATGCAATTAAAAAATCATTTCCTACTTATATATGGTATAAAAATACTTAAAACCCCTTCGATCCATAATTCTTTGTGAAATTTTGCGTGAATGTGAAATAAATTTAGGCTTTCATGTAAAATAATCAGCAGCGAAAGACCCTTCGACATTAAAAATATTGTACAGAATGCTTAAATATTGATATAAGGAATCTTTGTTAAAATTCCTTTGATTATTTTTAATTTACTAAGGATATAAAATAAAATAATGGTTTAGTGTTATTGTTGCAAAACGTAGCACATCGAAGTTGAATGATAAAACATACACTAGATATTATACTATATTTGTGTTATTTTGGGCACTCTTCTTCTCCTCTAGCTAATATCGTTTAGAAATAACCAACTATGTAAACAGTTTTTTTTACAAATGGTTGTAGTAAACTCGCATAATGCCTTTAAGTTTTACGTGGTACAGTTCGAGGACTTTAGCTGCGCGCGTGACCTTGAGTGTGTGGTGATCGGCGGGAGGTTGGCGGGGTAGCATTATGCGCTGCGTCCCGAAAACATTTCCTGTGACTCATGGATAAACCCTCCTTTCAGGAATCGTATTGGCCCAAATAACTCATCACACTCGCTACAATCAGTCTGTTTTGTGACAGTGCTGATTGTGGTGGAATTAAATAATAAGAGAATACCAAATAATAGTAATAATAGGACTTATCCTTGTTTGTCAGTTGTTATAGTGATGTTTAACGTGTTTTTGAAAATAACGTACTTGTCAATACTAATCTGCAAATCGAAATGGTGAGTTTAAAGTCGTTAAAGAGATTGTCGCGCCTTCATCTCAGCGACTAGCAAGTAAACGCAACCCGCCACACAGATAGCGTTTATTTGTTGAAAGGGTAGTATTTGGACCCTACGAACACAGCTAAATTCCTCCAACTGTACATAACCTCAGAGTTACGTCAAGTAAAATAACTACCACCCAATGTATAGTATAGATATATTGTATTAATATTGGTTTGTTTAAAATTTGCTTTGTCTAAATAGCAAAGCTTATAATCTATTTGTTGCACGAACTACTGATTCGTGATAACATTACTGATATCAGTTTTGCGAATTATCTAAAAAACTTCTATTGGACATGGGTAAGTAGCCTTCGCCTAACATGGGTGTGAGGTATTAACTACAAACTGTGTCTTATTGTATAGTCAGTTACAACCTATATTATACTCTATAAACCATACATATTCAGTCATGAAAATGTATAGAACTTGGTAATATAACTTGGTAAGAAGTGTAATATAACTTGCGTGATTACGAGTATGCCAATTTGTTCCTCGGCATAAGGTGCAACATTACCATACCCTACAAACAAAAATACTGTAACTCAACTTATATTTTCGAGTTAAAAAATTTGTGACCTTTAAGAATGCTCTAGTTCACCTTCCTCTTAGTGCAGTGTTCGGAATCTGACTTTCACAGACTTGACTCCATATCCAGTAGTTGTTAACTATTAGATAAATTTAAGCAAATGAATATTAAGACATGGCCTTACTCTATTGAACAACAAATAAATAACATCTGGCTTAACAAAGGTTTATAACAAACAGGACGAGAATCCGTACCTAATAGATGAAATGTAAATGGGTGTTAAATGCTTGTAATGCCTGTCCAGTAACAGCAAAGCTTAATGTTGTCCGTTCGGCGGTTAATGGGGTGGCTTATAGCTGTCTCTGTGTTACTGGTGGAGAGGGAAGCCTTTTACGACTTTACCTTCTCACGTAAGTTACCTCTCACTATCTTCTTCTAGCTTATCGTGTTGACTGCAACTGTGAGGGCCCTGATAATAGTGAGATATGTAACAATTTTTCACATTTGTTTACTTAAATATTCATAAGTTTGATATTGACATTGTGTCTTATCCCAGTTTTTTATGGTATTGCACAATATGTTATCAAACTTATTTAGATTTATGTTATTTTATTTAATAGTTACAAGACTAATATAAATATAATATTCAAAATCGAAATACTATTGCTAATTTCCAGTTTTCCATCACAGAGTTGTGGGCAGTTAACATTAACCAACAAAAAGTAAACTTTGCGACAGTCACTTTTTTCCCAATGGGAGGATATGCCAATGGAATTTTTGTACTAACCCGTTAAAAATTCTTTAGTGTCCCTTTCTCTTGAAACCGTTCACGAGGGAACTCACTAAATAATTAGAGAGGGATTAATATTTAGATTTGTTCCTACGGGCTGGCGAACGATTACTTTCAAGGAAAGGCTGACTAATCAAAGCCTGACTAATCATACATTATTTTCCAGTATAAACTATCTTAAGGGTTTTCAATTATACACTTTTCTACTTTTCAGTCACCAAACATCCCACATTCACTCAAAATTCACCCAAATTCAAAAAGACTCATCGCTGTGACAATTTTCAGAATGCAGATCTTTCATGCAACACCTCAACGTCAATAACTTCTAATATTATAAAATTGAATATAATCTTCTAGGATATTATTCACCTTGCTCAGAAACTTGATTCAGCCTCAGGCGTACAATAACTACTAATGGACGACCCAGAACGTAGAACTAAAAGTCATGTTTCTCAACAAGTTGGAGAAGGAAACTCATTGCTTAATTCAAATCTGATGACTCCTTCTAAGGATAAATCTGATAACTTCTTAATAGATTCATCCATGCCCTTAATTAAAACAGAATCGGTTTTCTATACAAGATTGTGATTTATCTTGATAAATTATTTTCGCCAAGGATATTCACCACTTAAAACTCAGGCAATGGTCTTTTGGTCTGTATCTCTCTAGTTGAAACGAAGAACTTAAGTAGCTTTATTTCTTCTACTTTCCATCGAATGTTGTAGTTAATTAACTGTATCTTGGATCAGCATAAATTCCTCTTTCTGACTGATGGGAATTTTAGTCTAATAATGGTTAACCTCCTTATACTGAAATTCTTCGGCACCATCCGTGCACAGTCACAGGTTACGGAATATGAGTATATTTCATGAGTATGTGGTACATGAGTATGTACCACAACCCGATTCAGAAATATTAAACCATTGATTTCAGCATGGCGAGTGTTGCGTCGGAAGACTGAGAATGGCCATCTACTGGAACCAATTTAAGTTAAGCAGGTGCACACAAGTATAGTAGAGAATTTATGGCATGACCGGTGACTTCGAGATGCGCCGTAGGCAAAGACGGAACTAAAGTGGTGGGGGGTGGAGCGGCTCAGTCTGTTGCCGTATTTAGCCTTGTGAACTTCGGTCTCCAGTCTTCTATACGTGCCGCTCAAAAAACATTCGCTTGTGCCAATTCACGAGTTGTAATACAATTTGTGAATTAATTGCGTTGTGCTCATTACGTTTTAAGTAAGGAGTTTGAGATGGATCATAATGTAAAAAGTAAAATTGGAGGTAGAAAGGTTATACACGGCCAAGCAAGAGAAGTGCTTCCCATTTTATGAAACGGGAAGCAGAAACCAACACACTTATAAATTTGATGAAAGTTCAACAGCGTGTCGTAGAGGCAACTGGAATTTCTGAAAGTACGCTGAGACGAATTTTGAAGGAGGAAAAAAATACGTCCAATTGGCAATTCTTTTAGTACGCCCAACAAAGTAAGAAAACACAAACATACTAAAAGTAATCTGGACAATTTTGATTTGGATGTAGTTCGAAGAACAATAAATAATTTTCATCGACAACGGGGTTTTATTATGTTAACTATTGCGATCGTTGGCGTTATAGTTATTTTAAGTATACATCATTAAATTAACTTGATACAAGCTGGTAGATAAAACTGAGTTTTTTATTATTCTACTGTGTATATTGACAAATTAGTTTAACCAGTTTTATATTAATTTTTAATTTAGCAGCTAGGCTATGTCAGTTGAAAATTTTGTAGTGTATAATTGTATCTACTATCGTAAATCCTGAAGCTTACACGGTTAGTATATGATAAATTGAATTTTAATGGCTAACAAAGCGTAACAATTACAATTCTGAACTGTTGTCGTCGTTGGAGATCAAGAATAATATAAATTCTTACTCTTTCCCAATTTATGAGAACCCTTTCTTACCACCAGGTATCTCTACTGCGAACTCATTAAGAAGGGTGAGCTATGAACACAATTTCGGCAGAACATAGTCATTGTTAAGATCACGTACATCCGGTCCCAATATTTCCAAGATTTCCTGTATTGAATTCCCCATCATAAAAGTCCGTCGCCGTAACTTCAAAAGAGTCTAGAAATGTTCAAATATTCTCAAGGTCTCCTATACTAAATTGCTCATCATAAAAGACCACCGTGGTAAGAACATAAGGGTCTAGAAATGTTGGCAAACACTACAATATTCGGCTCCTGCCACCACTATGAGCCGGGAGCAGAAAACTCTCAGTAGGGTTAGTAGCACCGTATTCCCTCCCCTACTTTAGATTGTGCCCCCACGCGCTCAACTCTTCCACTCCTCACGCGCATCCCACCGGTCATGCTACAACTTCCCTAGAGTAGCTGCGAAGTATAGGCTACGCACCAGATAATTTTTTCTAGTTCATTGGTGAAATCAATAACGGATCTAATAATGGTAAGGTAAATAAGAGAGGAGAAGATTCAATCAGAAATTTTGAATATATATATATATATATATATATATTTATTTATTTATTTATATATGGATATAGATAAACACCCATATAAGAAAATATTAAGTCTATTTCAAACACATCTTAAAACACACAGAACATATGTTAGATGCATCCAAAATCTATATCAGTCTAATATTAATTCAAAAAACTGACTGAACAGAGATTAAGCCACATATAAACGGGATGAATAATATTGTCCAGATTCATTATCATAGCCACACCAAAGACAACTGATACATTTAAATACAACTAAATAAAACTGTTTATAATTTTTAATAGGTACTTCATGATAAACGTACTTAAACGAGGCAGAAGAACTACGCACCAAGTATCACATAACTACGCACCAACTATCACATAATAGCTTCGATGGTATTGCATGCTAAATGTCTTGTCTACAGTTCATTTCGTGAGATAGTCCTGCGGAGAGATAGACGGATAATCATACTGAATATAAATTGTATATCCCTCTGCAGACTAACAATAATGTTGCAAGCCTACGGAAGCCTTCAATGGTGTTCAGCTTAATCCCATTCAGTAGCATGAACCGTCATCGAACTCTATGTTGCAAATATATAAATGGAGTTTAACTCAAAAATAAAGTCGTTCTTTGATATCATGTGGACGGAAATGAAATTTTTCCAGTCCGTCGAGCTTTTATAAATTTCCATCAATTATTTCAAAATGGTATATAGTTACATTATTCTATTTTTCTGTGACTATATTGAGCAGAAGGGACTTCTAAAAGAAAAATAATAAATTTTTATCGTAGCAATACGAACACTAAAGTAGTGATTATAGCGCGATTCTCACGGGCCTAACTCTTTCCGCACGCTGATTTCAGAAGCAGTAAATAAGTTTTGGATGGGAGTGTCTTGAGACAAAACCTAATATCTCATTTTGCTTTACCAAGACATCTGTATCCGTTCTCATTTCTCAATGTGTCATCGAAACCAACGAACCGTAGTTTCAAGAAGATTACTGTCGGTCCCATTAAATCAAAATGGAATTTCTTGTTATTCTATGTTTGCATAATTTCCTATAAATAAATATATTGAAATATTAAAAGTATAAGTAAATATCCATAACACACACTTTATAATGTTTATGATGATATTATTATAAATATTATAACAATAAGATAGTTTTCTGTAGTTCATGTCTCTATGGGATTTATACATTTCTACACTTTTCACGTTTGCTTAATACATAATCTTAGAAAGTAAACTAAAATAAATAGCAACTAGCGTATAAATGATCGAATACGAGTACATTATGTTTTATATATGTTAGAAATAAGTGGAATAAATTATTGAATACGCGAATTATTTTCTCGTGTGGTAAAACTTTGAAAACGATAAATTCATTAAGATGCAGCTCTTAAAATTAAACTAAGCAAAATCCCAGTATAATATTCTGGGCATGCAAACAAATGACTGTGACAAATTATAATATACTTTGGAGTTTTGAATAGTAACCAAATTATAAAACCAATATAATTTATTCATTATAAATATAATTAAACAAATAAACTAATTATTTTCCAATCTGATATATTTTATGACCAGGGCTATTCAGCAATTATAATTACAATTGGTTACGTGAGAATCGCACAATAAAATATTAATAACAACGTATTAAATGAGGCATTTGTAGAATTGTAGAATTCAGACAATGTGCTGGGTGTAAGAAAAAATCAAAATCAAAGTTAATTAGTTTAAACCTAATACAATCTACAGACACATGTTGGTGGCTGTTATACGGTATTTAATTATAAAATTAGAAAGAAATTTAATATAGCAAAATAACATAATTCTAGAAATGTTCTTTTTAATAAGGTGAGTATATACAAACTAGAAGTAAAAGGGCATGGGTTATCATTACAAGAATAAGAATTAAAGGAATAAGTTTTAAAATATCTTATACCAGATTTCAGCAACACTTTGTCGATATGTATTTAGATGTATCTATGTTTATCAAAATTCTCTTGTATACGTAACGGAATTTCTGTTGCCTTTGAGTATAGTAAAAGCAAGGCTATCTTTCAAACGCGGCTTTTGACGTCTTTAATATACTAAGAGCTCAGAATATTATTACATTCACTTTTTATCTAGAAAAACTAAAAAGCTCCATATTAAAAAAACAGAGAACAGTGTATCTGAAGAAAATTGAAATGTTTAATAACCATATGTGTGCGACGACGAATGGATTAGCTGCGAGACTGCCGGCTGAATCAATTTCAATTAACCGACACAAGAACAGATGACGGTACATCAGTGTAGCGGGTAACACAGTTTATTGTTCTAACTATATTTTTAATACAGGCAATACGACATGACTTGTTCTGTTATAGTCACAAATATACAACAGTTTTCTTCCCCTTTTAATTTACACTCTCGTATTTGATATTTGTATTGAAAAAAAAACAATCATAAACAGTTTTGATAATCAAAACTGAATAAAACTATAGCTAAATAGGACATTTAAAACACTTTAATACAAACACTATAATTCTATACGTTTGGCACATCATTTTGGATTTAACTATTCCTATAAATGTGGTATACATGTTTCATAGTGTAACTTAAAATTGTCCTTTCTATTAATTAAAGCTTGAAACTAACTTTATATACAAATCTCACACCAATACATAGACACATATTTTACTGTCAAATTATATATCATGCGGTTAAAGTCACTTGAAATATGTTCAAGTATATTTTATAATTGTATTTTTCTATTATTTATTAATTCGTATATTGTAAGGCTAATATGTTATTACTTCAGCATTATATCTACTTTGCCTATATTTAATAACGTATTTTTACTAATTTAAAATCAAGTAACAGAATTAAAACATGCTTTCATTTCTTAATAAAGTAAATCCATTTTTCAGACCAACCACAAGAAAACAAAATCTTCTGCCCTTCAAGGTCTTCGGTCATCCCCCTCGGGCGATTAATTCTGTCTTCCTGTGCAGTTAAGTGTAATGTCTTAAGAAGTAAACATTCACTTCCCATTACATGTAAATCTTCATGTCATTCCCTCCTATTTCCTTTTATTGTATAATTTATATTATGTAATGTTTCTAAAACATCTATCTTATAATATCGAAATTTCATTTCTTGTAGTTCTATTCTGCTTTCTTGTTTCGTTGTTGTTCTTCACATTTCACTTTCATACTTCTATATTTTTAATAACTTGAAGTTTTTTCTTCTTTCAGCTTTTGTATTTCTGCAGATTATTTCACATTAGTGAATTTATTCAGTTTGCATTCAACATCTGTATTATGTTCACATTCGATGTTATACCCTAGGAATCAAAAGTGTTTTGTTTAACCCACCATTACTTTTGGTTTCTCTTCTGATATATTCATATTGAAATATTATCACATTCTTCCAGCTTATGTGAAACGCTTATACGTACGTAACTAAGTAATAACAAAACAAATGTCAACTATTTGTGGTAACGCTCTTCAAATTCGTTTGGCTTTATGCATTGACAGATTTCGTTGAAATAAGTACCGTTGGCTTTGTTCAAATAGTTAAATTAAAGTAAATCTTTTATAACTATACTAGCTTTTTGGTTATTTGACTTTAAATAATGTCAATAGACGCCAGTTTGTAAATATACTAATGAAAATAACACATTTTCTATTTTATTTTTATATCATGTGTTCAAACCTATGTATTTAATTTGGTTTCTTTACCTTAACTAGTTTTAGAAGTCCTTTTCTTATAAAAATTACAAAATGGCGGCTAGTAGCTAAACGAGACATACCTCGACTTATGTTTATATTCAATTTTTGTTTGAAACCAAGAGTACTATCACCCACAGGGATTTATGACACCCTTTTGTGAACACCCTGTATACTAGTAAGGGCGGACTACAATACTTATGTAGAATAAACAAATATATATATATATATATATATATATATATATATATATATATGTTCTGGTTTTGATTTCTTTTACAGTGGTTAATTAGTTTTCTTAGGGTAGGATCATTTTAGATAATAATACATTTTGTCAAAAATCAATATCAAATTTCCAATGATTTAAAATTTGGATTTTAATTTAAAAGAAACTCTAATAGACTGTATGAGTATATTTGAAAATTCAGAATTGAAAAAGGTGGAAGTCTTAGTGTTTGAAGTTATAGCGAAGTAGTAATGGTTAGCTGCTACCAAATATTCATTTTAAGATTTTTTAGAGATATTTCAGATTTTATCAAAATGGCTTTAAAAAAGAAAATAATTACCTTGTTGCTCCTAGGCTAATTAATGTTGGATTATTGGTCTCCAATTAATGCCTTTCAGTGGAATAAAACAACTTATAGCCAAATTGAAGTCTATTCTATTGAGTGTCTCAGGTCTATTATCAGGACTAAGGGCTGTTCTCTCGTAGAGTGCCCAGCCGAACGAGAAGGATGACATGGGGTAGTTTTTAATAATATTGTTATTGGCAGCTTTCTTCCTTGTAAGTCTTCTTGCCTTCTTAACAATCATCACTATTGGTTAAAGATAATTTTAAGAATCTATTGAAACGAGCTAATAACTTGTTGAATATATTATTGTAATAATGTTGAATAATTTTCAACATTGAGGGGGACAAAAATAAGGTTTGCGTCATTTTATTTATAAGCGATTTATATTATATTTATGATAAATGAGGGGATAACTCATTTTAAAATGTGAAGAAGATGTATTAAAATCTTTGATAATTATTTTTGGTAAATTAAATTCTTTAGATTGAATGAATTTGTATTATGATTTCGCCAATAAACCAACAAGTGCAAAACTAAGAGTGTACCGTATATTTCAATCTAAGATTGTCTTAATCCATTGAATATACAATATTTAAAAACAGTAGTGCGACAACTTTCAAAATTTTTAGTTTTAAAAATTTGTATTGGCTATAAGAATTATATCATATTTGTGATAACAGAGAGATCGATAGTTAATGAAATGTCGCAATGGTGTATTAAACTCCACAATAGATTTCTGGTACTTGTAATGAAAATGGAATCAGAGCGTGATTTCTGATAGTATCTCAAATATACAGAATTCTTCAAAAGAGGAATGTGATGTCCTTTGTGTTATCCTTTGACTTTGAAGCTACTGCTGTCCTTTTAATTTGCTGACAACGCTTTTTTCTCCTTTTTACTAGCAATAAAACTATTCATATGTATTAAAAAATACGAATAAAACATTTATTTTTCAATATCAATATTCTTCGATAAACTTATGTTTAAATATTTTCTTTATTATTTGTATGGTTGTAGTCAATAACATTTTACACTTCGCATTTAAAAATTATTATTTATTATTGTACAAACTTGGTCTATCTAAAAACAAAACTATATCCACATACTATTTTGCTTAATACATCCAGTCAAGCTATTTTTACAAAAAATGATAAGACAAACTCAAGTTACATTATGTCATTGTATTTATTGTGTTTGCTTATGTTCACTCTTTAGATCATTAATTGTATTAAAAAAAGCGCGCAAGACAATAAATATTCTCCTCTCTTGCCACCGTAGAAAAAACAATCTGTGAAGGAATGTTCATGGGAATGGACTTCTATTTTTTAGACAAAAATTTATTATATATTATGAAGTCTTGCTTTTACTTTTACGTGCCCAGCTGGCACAATGTATTGCATCATCTGACTACTTCAGAAAACGCAATTTTAGCACACAACAATAATGACGATTTACAGAATTTTTGAACGGTTCTGTAAGTTTGTAAGTAGGAATGCAGTGGGAAATCATTAATTATTTTCCATTGCATTCATTAAAATACTCTTATATTTAACACAACTAAATCTAATGGCAGTCATGTTTTTAAATTACTAGAATTCTCACATCAATTGTTATGTACTTATGATCCGATAAATCAGCATATTCCGCTTAACTACGCAGATGCACAATCCTACACACTCTGAATACGTTACCACCATCCATCCAAACAAAGTTATTTTGTTTTTATATTCCTCTAATTTTCAAAATATTTTAAGAAAATAATAGTGCCTAAAATAATAGTTGTAATTACATTTGATTATTAATATGTGTAATAATTAATTTATCATTATTAAAAAATAAATATTATTCCAGTTAGACTCTAATAAATTACATTTATATTATATTCATTACATAGGCTTAGTAAACCTGATAATAACAAAAGAATGCCTAGGAAAAATGAATGAGGAAATCTCGTGACGGCAGTTCTGTGAACATTTAAAGCTGTAGTTCTAGAGAATCTACATTATTATTCTACTCTTAACACCCTTAAGATCTTTTGAACCATATTTTCCTGGTTTATTCTGGTTTATTTTCCTAAAATACAACTACTAACTGAACCTTAATTCAAAAGCTGAGATAAAATTATGTAATTATATGTTACAAGATGCAGAGAACCAGTTTACACTTTATGAGTAAACAACTTTGGTTTCCTTGAAACTGATGGACAAATAATTTAACTTTTAGTGGATTCACTCAGATTTAGTTGTGGTCGAAATTATAAGATATCTAGAAGGAAATATAAAACGATAATATTTTCCTCATATGTTTCTTAGCTTGGTACACTTAAAACATACAAACCGCCAGAGACTTAAATAATTCTAAATCACCATCAGGTACTTGAAATAGTGAATTAGAGTTTGTTTACCTTTTTTGTCTGGGGGTAACAATTCAATTATTATTTCGACCTCTACCTAAACCAAATGTGGCTGAAGTATCTATGAGTTCAAGAAAAGTCGAACAGAATGGTGATAGAAGTATTACATGTTTAAATGTGGTTTTAACAGTTGAAAACTACCCAGAATGTCTCAGCTGTGTTGTTGTTACTGTGATAGTTTTATATCATTTATTTATTATTTATATTATACAGTATATCAACATTGTTATACGAGGTTTGATTGTAAATTATTATTTTGAATGAGAGTGTGAGAAAATATATTGTTGTTCGATAATAATATATATTATTAGTTAAAATTGAGACGTCTCATTATTTAAACGAACATTTTCAGGGGAGAAATTGTAATGGAAAGGTTTTCTTTCACAGCGAGACTCCCAAGATTTCACCTTTAAATAACGAGAAATCATACAAAAGAAGCTTTTCATAATTCCCATCTTCATTGTACTCGGTCCAAACAGCTTTACTACTTGAAATTATTCTCAAAATGTCATTTTTAAGTTACCAAACAAACGTTTACATTATGACTGTTTCATACAATCAATGTCGTTACACCGCACGTTACACTGTACATACATATTAAAACTTTATTTAAATATTACCTGTCAATTAATCTACATTGGTTATTTAAATAGACCACCACACCAAAATTATTTTTACTGAGATTACTGTGTGTATTTGTACTGAGTTACTAATAAAATAATAAGCAGGATTAATAATCGTTTACATAAATGAGTGAAACACTTTTGCAGTGCATACATGCTAGATAATCATTTGTAAAGTAAGTTCCAGAGCACTCTGTTAAAATTGCTATCATAGGCAGAGATTGAACTAGAAAATTATAACTTATATATAAGTTATATAACTTATTAGTAATAATATTTTGTCTTTTTATTCATTTTTGTTTTTATTAGGTCATGCTTCTATAATGGGTTACTTACAAAAATATTTATTACACATATTTGACACGTTAATAAATATCTAAGGAATATATAATATTGGAAGGACTTGGTTAAAAGTGTGTAGTCAGGATACATATAAAATGGTTTATAATGTACATTCATAAATATTTAATATACTTATTTATAAAAACTTCATTTTTTATAACTACTAGGTTATATTTGTTTAATGAAACTTTGAGTGATGAATATCAAAATGGTTATTTATTTAATATTCTGCATCAGAAAACCATGGTAACAACAGCAACAAATTATTAATACAAATAAAAACCTGTATTAAGTTTGAAGCCTTCAGAATCTTTCTTTCTGTTATGAGTTATCGCACAGACGGACAGAAAACGATCAAATATTTTGGTTTTTTTAATGCATTGTCCTTAATAATAATTAGCCTTATTTTTATAAGATGCAATAGCTAGCACATAATTAATATACACCTTTAGACAGTTGTTTGTGTTATAAAAATTAATGTACCGTCTAATATCTGTACTAATTCTTTAATTTTTTTGGAAGGACAAAACTTTATTTTACATATGTTATATTTATCTACAACTTATTAGCAATTCCTAAAGTTTGCAAACCTTGCAAAATGTAGTAATGTCTGAAATGCTGAAACTGCCACGTAACATTACCCTGTCATTGTGGTGCTTTTTATACAGATCAGCTTCTTTAAAACTCTGAGAAGTATGCCTTCACCGTAATTAATATAAAGAGGCTACTTAATACACTTAACTCTTCCTCGATTGGACGTTTCCTCTAGTCACAATCAATTAAACTCTTAACTTACTGAGTTGATGCAGCATTATCTGTATTCCTTTAACAAATGACAAATATTTGGAATTCACTCATGTTTGGTTTGTTCATTTATTAAGGATTATATTAGAGCAGGCACTGAAAATACAATTTCCGATGTCATGGTTACTTAAATGCCACATAATTACGACATTATAGTTAGTCCCTAATCACAGACTTGGATTTTAAAGTCAGCCCAATTTGGCCCTATTTGAATTAGTTAGAACAAATTAATATTTACACTTGATTTGATTAACTTCTGCTTTTACATGTGTTCCTACGAAAAGTTCAAACTCGTGCTTGTTTTATCACAATACCACATTCTATGCTACACTATTATAAATGTGAAAAAAGTATAAAAAAAACAGTGCTTGTCACAACGTAGCCATGGTGGGGTGAGTTGTTTTTAATATGAATGTTGAGTTTACCTGCAGTTCACCTTCCTCTCAGTGCAGCGTACGGATTATAATCAGTGCAGTGAATTGTGCAGCTAGAGCGACAATGAGAATGGCAATTCATCTGGATTGCATTATGTTTCATAATTTGTCGAAACAATGTAAATTGTTCGTTTTGAGCATCTTCGTCGTTTTTTATCTCTTTTCGATCTCGCTACAGATTCCAGGAGTCCAGTCAGATTCCAGACGTGGTATTATGAGGAATGTAAAATGGAGTTAAACTCAACATTCATAACAGTGATGGGTTTTGAATTGTTACTAATAACCGTAACAATTGTAAATATTTTTCAATTACCTTGTTTTTAATTGTTAATAATTAACGTTAGATAATTTTAAATATTTTTTAATTACCTTTTTATTTCTTTAATGTATACACTTACATATTGAATATAGTATTTGAAAATGAATTGAAAATATTTGCAATTACATTTCTGAATGTAAGAATACTTGTCCCTAATCTAGCAATGCTGTTCAATAGTCAATATATATATATATGATCCGTTATATATATACATTTTCAAAGAATGTATAAATATGTAAGTGTATACATTAAAGAAATAAAAAGAATATATATATATATATATATATTCAATATTTTCCACACACACACACACATGTATTATATCTGTGATTTATTGTTCTTAATTAAACTGTTAAACGATTAGTAATCAAAAACTTTAAAATTTCTGTTTACGGAAATTTGCCTATTGCAGGCAAGTTCATGAGGGAATATCCAAGTGATTGTTTACATTATCTTGATACTCAGACTATTTTAATTTACATTATTAGTAATCAAACCAAAATTTTACGCATATCTTACTTGTTTGGCATAGCCAGCAGTCTCGTAATACGTTTACTGTACTCTACGATCTAACACCTAGACTTAGTAATACTTCGGTACTTTTTACAGTCTTTCTTCTATATTTAAATATACGAGGCCCTTTGGCATTTCAAAGTCAAAATATAAGAATTTTTAGTACTGTTTCTACACATATAATTAAAGTTTCCAGCCTTCACTAAAGTTACCACTACATACGGAAATTGTCTCTGTTCAAAAGGTTTGCGATTATCATTGATTATCCGCGATAGTATTAAATCAATTTTAAACCAGTGGTTAGAAATACTGACATAAGAATACCTTTTGTACTAAATTTCAGGTAATACGGTCCGGCGGGAGTGTGATAACTTGTATCTTGAATATTTGTAAGATAATATGAACAAACATTTCAGTAGAATTTCACTCACTCTCTAAGTAAAATATGCTTATATAAACCGAATACCAGACAAACACTTTAAAACTCTCCAACAATAACGAAATCATTGTAATGGGTTTATGAAATGATCCGTTATACACATCAATCTATTACAAATTGTAATGTTCCTCAATAAACTAAGTATATAAGAAGGAACTGTTTCTGGAAGCCAGCAAAAGTATCATTAGTGGATATTGATCTAAAAATAAATTATGTCGTTGAATATTATGTTCGAAACAAAAGGTTGTGACGTTGGATGACAAAGTAATATTACGTAAAGTAAAGTTACATAACAAAGGGGTGTTTCGCCATTTATTTGCATCACTTGTGAAATGTACTGTTACACTTAGTGAAAGATATAACTTTTCACAATCGGTTGGAAATCAGATTATTATACAGTATCCTACAACCAGTTATATAACGGACCCTTTAATTGTATGTTATCTTGTAGAATCTGGCTCTGGAAATTATGCATGTACCCAGAGTATGATAATATCGTATAACTTATGTCTTAAAAAAGCGCAGACAGATTTCATGATTAGGTAAACTGACAGTTTTTTATTCAATATTGTATCATTCACTACTTTAATATTTTCATAGTTTAAAAATTAGGACCTTATTTTGGAATACACCATTTTAGTAGAGTTTTATCATAGTGCAAACTCGTTATAGATACGCTTGTTACATACAGCGATATTACTTGTTTATAATTGTGGAAAACCAAAATTATTTAGTGTATTAAAAACGTAGCCTATATTAGAAAAATTAAATAGAATTGAAAACAATATTAATAACATATATATATATATATATATATATATATATATATATATATATATATATACATATAATAAGATAGTAATAATATGTGAGTACACATGAGTGAAGTTTTATATTCGGATGGTTTGGAGATCCCATCATTGATTGTAACAACATTGATGAATTTGATGTATGACTTGCCGTTACTCGGCCAAGTGTGGCCGTAGCAAGGTTGGTTTTCCGCTAGCTCATCAAATGAGTCTACATTCAGGGCAGGATGTAACTTGGATGTTTGACTTGCTGTTACTTGGTTTAAGCAAACTGGTGCTTGGAGGCTGGTGCCATAGGCATATTTTATGTCTGCTAGGTCATCTATTTACTCAGTAAACCTAGGGTATGATGTAACTTGGATGTTTGACTTGCTGTTACTTGGTTTAAGCAAACTGGCTCTTAGAGGCTGGAGGCATAGGCATATTATATGTCTGCTAGCTCATCTAATTACTTGGTAAACCCCGGGTATGATATAACTTGGATTTTTGACTTGCTGTTACTTGGTTTAAGCAAACTGGTGCTTGGAGGCAGGTGCCATAGGCATATTCTATGTCTGCTAGCTCATCAAATTATGCGGTAAACTCAGGGCATGATGTAACTTGGATGTTTGACTTGCCGTTGCTTGGTTTAAAAAAGTGTGGTCGTAGCCAGATTGTTTTCTAGTAGCTTATCTAGGCAGTCTGTGCACTCAATACCATATGTAATTTGATGTATAATACATCTACTAAGCTTTGGCGAAGAGAAACATGGTTTTCTGTTGTAACGTTATAGTTAATTGCATTTCCTTTACAACTACGGATTGTTAATTATATATTAAGAACTTATGAATTATAGACTATGAAGCCTAACAATATTCACTATGTTTATAAAGTAATAGTGAACCGGTAACAATTAATACTTGTAATAAATACATAATAATATCCTTGTACACATAAGTATTGAAGTTTTAAAACTCATCTATTTTAAAGTGTTGCCTGTAGTATAACCCTAAAGGATACGGAAAGTACTTAAATAGATTAAAGTAAAACTATGTATATTCAAGGACACTAAAAATATAATATGAGTTTAGTATTATTGTAACTAAAAATTAAGACTTACAATATAACATACAAGTAGTATAAGCGTTCCTTCTTGTAAACCACAACTTGGTATCTCATATGCAATATGACACTGTGAATACAAATTCGAGGGGAATTGCAATACATTTGGCGTTTAACCGTCTATGTGTCAGTCCTTGCGATAACCTTGATACAAATGTACTTGACTTGAAACTAGGATGTAAATTTCTCTTCTATTAGAACTTATAGAAAAGGCCTTTGTAATAACTCTATTGATTTTGGAGTTAAAAAGTCAAAATGCTTAACATTGTTACTTTATTTTGTATATATAGCCTTAGTGGGACGGTAAAATATCAAAATAAACTTGTTTTTAGTTAACAGTGATTTTATAAAATAAAATTTTATCATATGTTATAGTAACCCTTTTTTAATATAAATTTACTTCGTTGAATAAAGACTTTCGTTATTTTCATTTCGTATATAAGCAGATACGTGCACGACTAATCTATAAAAAATATGCTGCACAAATATAAAGACAACCGGTTAAACAGATATCACTGAAGATGTTTCTCTCAGAGTTGTGAAGAAGGGAATGTTTATTCAGCTATAATGAAGCTAAATAATTGTTTCATAAATATTTATACAGCTTTCGGCACTCACTCGTTTATTAAATCTATTAACATAGTTCAGGAAAATTATATATTATAGAATGCGTGTGTTGGATAACTAATTAAGAGAAACACAGATAGTTTGAGGCAGAAAAGGTTTATGCGTGGCCGAAACAATAACATTCCGCGATCCCCAGTTGTTTTGCAGTCTGTATTACGTAATTTAAAACATTTATTTGAGTGAATGAAAAGTTAGTAGAGCATTCTCGTGCAGCAATGTAAACATTGTTGCTATTGGAGCATACAAATTAATTAACAAATTTATCTTCTAAATTTGAATTACAAAATTACAAAAGAAACGGCCTAGTTGTTTTGTATTTTAGTCGATTGGTCGATGCACTGCGCGACGGCTTCTAAGTGTAGAGGCAAGTATAAGTATAACATAGCGTAGAATGTAGGTGGTAGATGCCAGGAGCACCTTACATAATATGACGCCACAGCCAGTGAAGTTACGCCATCAAGTTATGATATTACGTCATTATGATATAATGCTGACATTGATTGCCACCACCCTACTAGACACGTACTAACCGGATACTGCCGATCTCATAATTGCATGTCATTATTGATGAATGTAAAAATCTTCGTAAGTAGTAAAAAATGTATATTTTTGATCGTCAGTTTTTCATTCAATCAATCAATCATTTATTTGTCATATAATTATTACATAATGTTGGAGCATAGCTCCTGTAATGTATGACATGTCAATTTTTCTAAAAGCTACTTAGTCTACTATTAATAAAATATATGATATAATTACATGCAATAGGAAATAAAAAAATCTTTTCATCATGCCTTATTCATGCTTTTTTAAACAGTTCTGAATTAAAATCTTCAATCTTATATGGACATGCTGTTATTAATATTGCCGTCAAAGAAGAAACAAAACGTAATAAGTTATTTTCTTTTTTATCCCATCAGGTATAATATTAAACATTTTAATTCCCATGTAATAGGGACTCTTTTCTAACATAGTAAGTTTATGTATTGGGTATTTATAATTAGTTCTATATCTCGTGTTATAATTATGATTTATGATTGATGATGTAAATACTAGTGGATTCTTTTTTACAAATTTTAGAACTTCCAAAATATAAAGAGCAGGAATTGTCAAAATGTTATTTTTTTTAAATACTTCTTTACATGATTCTCTATATTTTAATTTAAACATGTATCTAATCACTTTCTTTTGTAAAACAAAAATTGAATTCATTTTTGAATAATTACTTCCCCAAAATATTATACTATATCTGATTAACGAAACAAAGTAACCATGGTATACCATCAGGGCAGTTTGTTTGTCAGTTACCTCTGCAACGGTTTTAATAGCAAAAATGGCTTTACTTAGTTTTTCTTGATGCATATTAATATGTGATTGCCAGTTCATCGCCTCATCTACGATAATTCCCAAAAATGTGGCTTTCTGTGAAAGTTGGCACTCTTCTCCACAGGGAAAGTTGATCTTATTTATAATGCCATTGGTTTTAGCATGGGAGGTGTGAAAATGAATTAAGTTTGTCTTTGAGCTATTGAATTTCAAGCCATTTTTTCTAAACCAATCATACATGTCTTTAATTGTTGCTTCTGCAGATGACTTTAAAAACTGTGGGTTTCTTTCAGTTGTTATTAATGTTGTGTCATCTGCAAATAATATTAATTTTGACATAACACTTTGAGGAAGATCATTCACAAACGCTAAGAACAATACAGGACCCAATATTGAGCCTTGGGGCACCCCAACAGTAACTGGTTTCCAATCTGAAAAAAAGATTTTTCCTTCTTGGTTTGAGGTTTTCACTCTATTAAACCTATCATTATGGTACGATTCAAAAAATTTCTAAGATTTTCCACTGAAACCCAATTTGCACAATTTAACCAATAGTAGTTCATGATTCACACTGTCAAAAGCCCTAGATAGATCACAGAATGCTCCAAGAGCACTCTGCGACCCATCCAAAGCCCTCAAGACATGTGTGACCAATTCAAACACTGCCATCTGAGTATTTTTCCCCTTCTGAAAACCAAACTGTTGCTCAGATAGTAATTTATATTTGTCCAAGTACTCCATGACCTGATTGCTTACTATCTTCTCAACCACCTTAGAGAAAGCTGGTAGTAGGGCTACTGGACGATAGTTTTCTATTAGTCTAGTGTCATCTTTTTTAAACAGGGGCTTGATAATAGCATATTTCATTTTTTGAGGGAAAACGCATGTTGTTATTACTAGGTTCACAACATGAGTTAGAGGTTTGATAATATAAGGACTGGCCAGTTTCATTATCGATGTGGGAATTTCAACCCAGCCGTAAGAGGTTTTTGATTCCATTAAATCAATAACCTTTTGGACATACTTTTCACTCACAGTTTCCAAAGTAAAGTTATCGTAAACTTGCTTAGAACCTCTTAAATATTTTTTTGCTTCATCTATATTAGCTGAAGAACCAATTTTTAGCCCTGTTTCTGAGAAAAAATCATTGAAGCAGTGTGATATCTTTGTTGGATTATGTATAATTTCTCCGTTCACCTTTATTTCATGACACATCTTATTTCTCCAACTGCCCAGCTCCTCCTTGACCACTAACCAGGTAGCTTTACTAACATTTTTTGATGATAGAATTAATTGTCTGTTAAATTGTCTCTGAATTTTTGATATCTTTATTATATTTTGTTTGAAACTGTTTAAAATAATTTTTAAACGATTCAGACTCATTAACTTTTGAGATTTCAAACAGTTTTATTTTTATTTTACTGGCTTCTTTCAATTCGTTTGTTATCCATGTTTTTTTCTTTTTATTATTTAGAGGATTGACTGTGAATGTTCTCATTGGGAAAGCAGAGAAAAAAAATGATTGCAATGTTGTCAAAAAGCTGTTATACGCCTCATTGCTTGTTTCTTTGGATAAACAAGACTGCCATTTTTCCTTTTGCAAGGAATTGCAAAGTAGTTTAATTCTATTTTCATTCTGTAGCATTCTTGTATTTATAATTTTCTTTTTACTCATGGATTTTTTATTTAAGTACACTGCTTGTGAGTTGTGATCTGATAGCCCTAATTCTATAATTTCACTGCTGATGGATTTTGGATTTACATTTGTTATGACATTGTCAATGCAAGATTTGGTATTCTTAGTAATTCTTGTTGGCCTTTTAAATACAGCTTGACAATTAAAAGACGTTATAACATTCTTTAACATTTTCACCTCCTTATCCTCCTTCAACAAATTTATATTTAGGTCCCCACAAAGAAATATGTATTTACTTTTGATTTCTCTTCTCACTTTTTCAAACAAGTTTGTTAATTTCCAAATGAACTGATTGAAGTTACTGTTGGGGGTTCTATACAAGGAGATTACAATACACCTTTTGAAACATTTTTCAATTATTAATTCTAGTTCTAAGGCTACACATTCAAAAATAAGGTCTTCTGAAATCTCATTCAGATCTTCCCTAATTGTAATAGGAACATCTTTCCTCACAAATAGACAGACACCCCCATGACTTGAAAATTTTCTTAAATATATTGTAGCAAGTTCATAATCTATTAATTTATTTACAAGTTCAAAATTCCAGGGTGAGAGCCAATGTTCACATATACTAATGATCACTGGATTTAGTTGGTGCGATTCCAAACTTAATTGTAGTTTATTGACCTTTTTTAACAAGCTTCGAATATTTAAATTTAAAATAAACATTTGTTGATTTTTTGTAAATCTGTTACCGATACTAGTTTTGCTTACATTCGAGTTTGAGTGATTGGCTGTCATCCTAAAAAAACACTGTTATCCAAAATACAGTGTTCCTTTACAAGCTCCTTAGTATCTACAATTCCATTGTTTACACTATTGTTGTCATAAGTCTGTGGTTTGTTGTAATCACTATCATTAACACTCTCACTATAATGCCCATGTATCACTACACCACCACTGCTGTCTGGTAGAGGAGGAAAGCTGCTCATATCCATCCAGCTGATTTCTGCACATTGGTTTGCTTGTAGTGTGTCACCGCAGCCGTGTGAGGTGTGTGGCCCTGGTGCCTCCTGATCACCATGATGACTTGGCATTGTAGCTGTAGTAGTGGAGAGGAGTCGGTCAGTTCTGGGTGTGGATGTGAAGTCTCTCTTCTGAGCCTGTTGACGGTGTTCAGTTGAGTTCTTTGACGAGAAGTGGAACTGCGAGTCTACATCTAAAAAGCTTCCACTTGTTGGTATTTCCGATTGGGTTTTCTTCATATTCAACTTTGTACTTAATAATACCACTTTGTTAATAACCTTGCCGAGAATGTCAGAGCCTTTCCTGTTCAGGTGCACCCCATCTCTTGCAAGGCAAGAGTCATTGATATATTTTCCACTATCTACGTATACCACTTGCAGATCCTGACACAACCATCGTATGTTTTTATTTGTCCTTTGTAGTAGAGAATGGGGTAAACTCCTTCTTCTGATAACACTACTCACAAATATGGTTGTGTTTCCAAATGTGTTAATGGCATTTTTAATCAACTTGTACATGGCTCCCATGACGTCTTCTGCATTTTGTAAGCAATCTAAATCATTTGTACCAAAGTGAAGTACAACGGCTTGCGGGTCTTTTGTCATCTTACCCATACTGTCCATCGCTTGGCTGATTTGTGCAGCAGTTGCTCCCCTAAAAAACTTAAGTTTCGCATTTGGTACAAATACATGTTTCAGCATGGAGTCCCCAAGAATGAGATAAGTTTCTTTCCTTTGTTTTTTTATTTCACCTGTTAGTGTAGGGTTGCTCCAGTAGTACTTAGATTTGTTATCATAAGTTCTTCTAACATTTTTAAGCTTACTGTCATTGGTGGTATTTTCTTCTTTTTCTTCATCACTTAGTTGTTGATATTTATTAGTCAGAGGAGTGGAGTGCTTTTCTGTAGAGGTTTTCTTGGCTCTAGTACCCTTTCTTTTCTTCACTGTCGTCCAGTTTGAATTTCTTTGCTTTTCCACATCTGGTAAAGTCTTACAAGTCATGTTGATCTCTTTATTAGCATGAGTAGGCAAGTACAAACATTTTTTATTAATGTTCAGTTTGCTTGAAAGCTTTGAGCCAGCTTCTCTTAAGAACAAGGGGGCTAGATGTGTCGTGTTATTCCTGTTTTTATTGTATACAACTGATGAGAGCTGGGCTCTTTTATTCCATATATCCAAGTAACTTAGCGTTGGAATTTCAATTTCATCATTAACTGGCCAATTAGTGATTTGAGCCAATATCATTTCAGCTACAAGTAGCATGTATACTCCACAATCATAAGTATTGCTTTGTTGTGGGGTTGGACAAATCTTCAGATTTAATCTTATATCCAGGTCAATATGCTTGAGCAATTTTTCGGCTAATATTTCAGCTGTCTGAAGGTTGTAGGTCCCTAATGAATCAAAATAAAGGAATTGATTATTTTCTTTAACATACAGAAGCATGCTCCAATGGGTTCCCATGCCTTTACTGTCTATACTATAAGGTCCTTCGCCTGTAAATTGTGCATCATTTACAGGTATGAGTATGTGTGATTTTTCCCTCAGGTTCAACTGATTTAGAACTTCCTTGTTGCTATCAAGACATTTCATGACAAGCACAATTGCCGGGTTCATCAAACAAATGTTGTTACAGTCTATGCAGGTTTCCAGCAGATCAAAATACATTTTAACTGTATCGTCGGTGATCCATTCACCCTCCAGTAGTGACAGACTGACCGTTACATCATTGTTTGTGTTAGATTGTCCAACTTTTAGACTTTGAGATTGAGTATTTTTCTCCAATTTCAGCCTTTTATTTTGTTCAGTTAGTAATTTGATTTCTTCCTTATATTTTTCTTCCCTTTTCAACAGTTCATTTTTTACTATTTCATTTCCCTTTAGTATTGAAATATCACCTTCTTTAATTTTGTTTTCATCCTCCAAAGATCTAATGGTTTTGGTCATACCTTTTAATTCATTTTTGAAGGTATTACGAGCTGTACACATTTCTTTTTCTAGCTTTTCAAAAGCCTTTATCAATTCACCATATATTTTTTCTTGGAGAGATAGCTTATTTTTTGAAGCGTCAATTTCATTTTTCAGCTTCTTTTCATTCTCAGAATGCCTTTTTAATTTTATTTCTAGTTCATGTTCTGTTTCCTTCAATTTATCTTCTAGCTCTAATTCATGCTGCGATTTCCTTAATTTTTCATTATGTATCTCCTGTTTGAGTTGTTCATTTTCCTTGAGAAGAGCGTTTCCTAACTCCGCTGCTCGGTGTAATGAGCTCTCAAGATCAGGGTTATCCTCATTTTGAAGTTGAATCAATCTGTCAGACATCTCTATATCTGTGTCATAACTGATTCCTTTTTCCTCTGTGCTATTTATACAGTCAAAGCACTTCCAGCATTTCTTTTCTTCTTCTGTCAATTTTTTAATATCAAAATATGAAATATTCAAGCATTTCAAATGGAACCATGTTCTACATGGTCCACTACAACCCAGTGCTCCATATCTAACATTTCTGTGGCATATTCCATAAGGAAATTTTAAATCTTGATCCTTCATTTTGTATTTATTTCTCCTTTAAATTGTTGAAGCTATTTTTGTTATCCCTTATTTGTAGTTTAATATTTTTTACATTAGCATTTATAAAAAAAATATTTTTTTTGTCCCCTGTTAATAGTTCCTCAATGAAAAATGCTCACAGACAAACAATAGATATATTCTCCATGCAAAAAGTTGATCCATTTTCCTGGATTTGAACCAAGGAAACTTTAGGTTAGCAGACTTCTACTCTACCCACTGAGCTAATTCCCATAAATTCAAGGTGCAAATTAAACTCAGATAAGCTGCACAGGGCATATGATAAGAACTTGCTACCTGTTTTATTTGGAAATCCCAGATATTGTTTATCTTTTTATCTGTCAAAATGACATTCACAAAACAGCTGTTGTCTATTTACTATTTTGTTGTCACAGTATATGATACATATTACACAAAACTTTGGTGATAAATTTTCTTTAGAATAATGTAAAGGTTATTCATTACATTTTTAGGTTATCTTTACTCTAAATTTATACTGTGCTCCATTTTAATACCTAGCTGTATTAAAAACTGTAATTTTATTGGTTAATAGATGGAAGGTCATAAAAATTGCAAATACTACCACATTTTAACTGAAAAAAAAACACTGCAATTTTAACATTTCACCAAAATAACCAACACTGAGACCAGATGAACATGTCTCCACAACCCTCTTTCTAAGCAGCTCATTTAACGATCTGCGTACAAATGAAATATTGGAAACAAATTTAAAAGTGTAAATGTTAAAAAACAATAATTTACAACAAAAAATAACGGTTTTATTTACGTGTATTTAGTAGCCTATATATCTTCATTGAACTTACTTCAAAAAAAACCCTTTCTTTGATCTGGCTATCCAAAATTTAGTATAATAATTGCTAACATTTACGTAGCTTCATATAACATATTTCTCGAGTGTTTTGTTTAAATTACAAAACACAACTAATAAATAATATGTAGTTAAAACCTATTTATATGTGTGCTAACATAAATTCATTCTAAATAGTGAAAATCACAATGAGCGTTGCGAATGTTTCCAATAATCATCACCAGTCATCATCGGTGTGCTGAAGCTAATTGCGACAATCCTCTACCACCATAGCTAAATACTGCAGTCGCGATATAAATCCTGGCTTTAATTTACTGATTGAGTTACTCTAATCCAATTATTTGACATGTTCATTCTACTCCTACTAATTAAATGTACCAAACCCACTAATGGCCAATTTAGGATCGTTGGAGTTGCATATTAATTAACATAGATAACGCATTGAAGTTCCATTCCCTTTCATTGTGTGTTGAGAGTAGTAAAAAATATTGGCAAGCCCAAAATATAATTATTGAGAAATGATTGACACATCAACGTAACGGTAGAGTCACAGACAGAGAGATTGGATGTTCTTTCCCTTTGATCCCAAAATCAATTCAGTTGCTACATCGACCATAGAATTCTAAGTATTAAGTTTCAATTCGCTAGGAGCAGTCTATAAAAACTTATAGTAAGCATCCTTACTGTTCTTGATCTTTTGACCCCAACAGTACAAAATCATCCTGGATCACTCAATAGAGTCTGACCAGCGGCTGCTTCACTTTACGGATCAGATATGTGCGATGAACCCATCGGCCTCTTCATCTACAGCAATTAATACCATAAAACCTAATGGTATATATAGTCTAAGGAGTTGGCTATAACAGCATCAAATTCTAGACAATGCATTATGAGGAAGGTGAACTGTAGGTAAAATCAACAATCACATTAAAATCTTAAGGTGGGTTTCCAAAATCAATATCCTAAATAAGATATCTAAATGGTACAGTTTGCACAAGTTGTGAAAAGTATGATTACATGCTGTAGCTACCACGTAAAATGAGGAATCTAATTACCAAGTAACTGTTAAAGGTTCCTGTCCATTTCTTAAGGTAGGCCTGCAGTGTGACATCTTGACAAGTGGCTTAGAATATACTTTGAGCATTATGTAGGTAATTTAATGACATTACTCAGGCACATTTAAATTAGCCCACACCAAGACCAAGACTTCTAAAAATAGGAACAATAATGTAACTACGATAAATTGTGGTTCACGTTAAAAGTTTACTATATTAAATGTGAGATCACATCTTTAACTAATCACTGCAAACATTTTCAACGCAGAAAAAAATATTAATTGAAATGAGGACAGGTGTTAAAAGTAAAAATACTTTTGTTATATACAACTCATTCTTTTTTACAAAAAGGTATAATGCTTTGTTTTGTTTTTAGGCTATGTAATTAGTTCAGTTTGTAGATTAGTACATTAAAATGTATAAGTTTTGGCATAGAAGCACATAATTCTTTTGTTTTTAATTTTTGTTTGTTATATCACAGTAGAGTTGTTAATAAATTATAAACTAATACTCCTGAACTCATTAATTTTTAATAGTTATAATTATTATGATGGAACCTCTAGATGGGCTAATTAGTAGCCTTAGGGGCCCTATTATTTTCCTTTTGAGGTCAGCCTGGGTCTTAGAATATGTATAATTATACTATTCCATTGTTTTGAGATTTAAAAATGCTAAATATGTTTTGTAAAGTATGACGTCATGAGGAGAGTAAAGATATTTATTTATTTATTTTTAACTTTGAAAACTGTGTAAAATAACTTGATTGAAACTGTCCTATCACAAAAACAACCATTCTATTTGCATATGTATATAAGTTCTTAAACTTAAAAACGCTTATTAAATAAGAGGCATGATAAGAAAACCATTAAATAGTGTTATTTGAAAAGGAACACTAGGACTTCATTACTTGAAAAACTTTCAGGCTAGAAACAATCACAATTAGTTATGACATAAATTTATAAGAAACGAAATCCCTTTTATACCCATTCTTAACACAACAAAACTGTTTATTATAACTGAATAAATGTAAGTTTCTTTTTTTCTTGATGTCTAATTTCCACATTATTCATTTTAAGAGGCATAATATTCAAATATGCTACATAATCTAAAAACTATATGAAAGTGTAATTCTTTGGTATAACATCCACACAATTTGGAAATACCATCAAAGATTAAAGCAACATTGATGAAATTGACATTTGACTTGCCGTTACTCTAAACAAACTGTAGACTTGCCCAGGTTGTTTGTCTGCTAACTCATCAGTTTGTACACTCAGGGTAGGTTGCTACTTGGTGTTTACATCTAACGGACTTTGGTCAAGTTAAACATCAGTTTCTGTGGTTACAATACAGTGAACTGCATTTCCTTTGGAAGCATGGACTTTTATATAGACACTAAATAAATATACAGTTTAAATTCTTAATCTTTATCAGGAGTATCAGTGAACCATATGAGTTTATATGTAACGTTTCTTTTTAAACGTAAAAATCGTACAAAATAATTCTCTCCTACAAGCAATATGCGACGCATTATTGGTTTATCGTTAACTTTCAAACTCGGATTAAAGATCAAGTGACCAAAAGTAGACCTACTTTCCTCACCGAGTCTCAACCTGAATTTATTTCTTGCCAGAGAATTTATATATCAAGAACATATAAATTAATAATAATGCATATTGAAATATTATAATATGCATAAGTTTCACGCAGTAATATGTAATAAGTTTATATTACGCTGGTTTAAAGTTCTCTCCAAAATATCAGAATTTTATACATAATAATTGCAAGTACACAAATCGCTATTAACTTATCATCTTAACTTTAATTCTTGACCAGGTAGTTACAAAATTCAGCACCAGTCACCTTATACAGTTCTTAAACTCATTCGTTATGTAGGGTGTTTAATTTTGAACACAAATTATTTAAACAATTGTATTTAACGCGGACTTAATTGAGCAGGTTTTGTTATTTTACCAAGCAGGCGATGCTGCTGGGCTGAACGTGCAAACCGCCAAGACAGCCAGAGCGGTGTTGCTTCGTCGCGTCGATGCGTCTCCTGCAGCTGACAGTGTCTCAAACACATCCCCCCTTCCAACCGTACATTTGTAAACAGCCTCTGTATTGGTCATAGCAATTGAAGTAGTTGTTCACTGTGTTTTGTGATTTTTCCATAGCAAGTTCCGTCTGCAAAAACATTTTGAAGATTTCAATAGACTTAGCTACACAATCCGAAACGTAATGGCTTAGAAGTATCAAATTAGCCTCGTGCTAGATTCCAATTTTTACAGCGTTTGATCATTACTAATAAGTAAGGTCTTAAAGATATTAATTCCAGCAAACAAGGAATAAATCAAATATAAATATGTTTAAGATATAACTAGCAGTTACTCGCGGCTTCGCATGCAATTTCGTAGATTTTGCATTTGTTTGAACACTTCTGGTTTGAGTGAATTATAGTTTTGACGCTAATATTTAGTTGCCTTCTTCCCACGATCAATGAAATATGTTAAAAAGTATACCTTTTTTGTCAATGTAGTTTACTTCGATGTTCGTATTTCTTATTCCATTGCTGAGTTTGAAATGCAAGAAACTCTGATGAAGATAATATATGTACATGTGTATGCTCTGAGAACCATACTTTTGTCAAAAGACAATTAATTTAGGTTTGATAAAAGTTTTGAAATGTAAATTCAAGGTTAGACTACATTGTCTGTTACATCTACACTGTTATCAGTTACCCGTTCCTTTGCACGCAATTTAGTAGGGGTAGCATGTGTATGACCACTGCTAGTTTGAGTGAATTATATTTCCGATGCCAATTTTGAGTTTTTCTTCTCGCTAATATCAATAAAATACGTCAAAAGTTTATATTTATGGCCATTCTAATATACTTTGTGTGATAGTAACATTGTGTCTTCTGTGTCAAATTCTGACTATTTTATGTTTTGGGGCACTTTGCAAGATAAGTACTTACCTAATCACTGATATCTAATACGGCATTAAAAATATTTGTCCTCACCATAAATGTAGACAAATTAAAAATAATAATCATTGTTTACACAGAACAGTTGATTACATTAGAAAAGATACTATTAACATTAATTATTAATATATATATATATATATATATATATAGTAATATATTATATATATATATATTAATATATATATATATATATATATATATATATTCACTTTAAAGAACGGGAAGGATTTTTTTCGTTAATTTAAATAACAGTGGGGGATTTTTGATATAAGAATAGGCCTATAGTCATCCCACGAACAGTAAGAATGTCCATATCAAACGTCAGTACAATCGGTTGAATACTAGACGCTTTCGCATTTATAAAATTAATAGGAACAGGATTTATAGATAGAGTTTTGAATAATTGTAACAAAATTATCAGTTATATTATCTAAGGTATGACAAAAATCAAGTTAATTTTAAAAACGCATAATAATTTATTTAACGTTTAATAAATATTGAAAATCACTTCATGATGACCATTACTTATCATATTTATAAATTTAATTATGGGCGGTTTTAAATTTTTGGGAAGGAAAAGTGTTCTGTGAACCACAAACAATTATATAAAGGCGCATGCAATACGTACATGTATATTATTATAAAGTGTTCTAATACTCAACCTTTGTTCGACCAGAAATTTTTATAAAATAAATATACATCATAACTTAGCCCTATCAAATAGGGTTTGCTTCCGATGTGGAAAATATAGATATTGTGTTTATATAAATTACGTAAACCCAAATAGGGATTTTATCAAATTTCTTGTTATTATAACATAACCAAAGAAAAGTATATTTCGATGTGGTATACAAGTTATTTGTAGTTGTTCTTATTCGGGTAGATGTATTCTAAAATGTTTTGGTATCAAGATATGTCAGATATAACATTATTTATTTCAATAAACATTATTTCACTTAGCCCTATATGGATATGAGCTCGTAATTTGACTTCAAAATACGTTATATAAATAATTGCAAACATAACGAAATAATGTGCATTCGTAAAACTGATAAACGCTTTATATCCGTAAAAAATTGCATTATAAATTATTGCAGTAAAAAACCGTTAATAGCTCTCAGAGCCATAATATTCCTATTATTATCCAGTTTTAATTTTAGAACATTGTACACTTCTCATGCTGTACACATTATACAGTGTAGTAGATAAAAATAAAATATACTTCAGAAAAAAATATTGAGAACCCTTATTACAAGAAGACTAAAGATTTCTAAGTAAACTATTATACGAAACTGCCTATCTCACGGGGTAGTAATGTTAGCTTGTCCAGGCGCGACTGCGACATGTCACGCTCTCGACGTGTCGTGTGTATTAACTTGGACACTTTAGCTCACATCTGACACTAACTCGCGCTTTGTCATGTACATCACATTTCATGGCACGCTCGTGATGTTATCAGCGGAATTGTTAGTGACAAAGTTGTATATTAGTTTTAAAATTTATTAATCGACACATCATCAACCACTTTGTGCTTGTAAGGTAAGTATTAATTCTTCCTGTAAATATTTCTCTTGTTTAACTGAATGTAATATGGACAGAAAAAAACTTAAGTTATATTTTTATCACCAGTTAAAAATATTACCAGACAGTAACTCAGTGGTATCACTCCTGACATTATTTTATTCCAAGGAACTTAAGTGTGGAATCGAAATGTGGATTAGATGAAGTCGAATTTCTTTCTACTAAACTTCCTATTCAAAAACTTTAAAATAATGAGGCTTAAAAGACCGTAACTAAGATATACTGTACATGCCTGTTATTCTTTCAAATTTACCGCACCTTTATGATTTAAACGTGCATATTTATATTCCTACCGTGTGCCTAGCCACACATGCTGTCAAGAGGGTAGTATATACTCGTACATACTTTCCCAAGCACACAACGATGGACGGTGGCCTATCGGTACGCTACTATTCGTTTCACTTAACTCTCAATATGATTGAGCCGTGTCTAAACATGTTACCTTTTGCTGTTACTGGAACTTCTCAAACGAGGATGTAGTTTTTTGCTGGTATGGAGGAGCTCCATCTTGTTGAAAATAAAAAATATGTTCCTGTCCTCTTCCTGTGCGACAATGGCTAGATCCACACTACCCGGATCACTGGATCTTGAGAAGTGGATCGATTCAGTGGCCGGCAAGGCCTCCAGACTTAACACCCTTGGACTTTTTTTGTGGGGTCACTTGAAATCAATTTTAAAACACATCCCACTGGTGTCCAATACTTGAAAAACAGGATCGCTGCTGAGTGCAGACGTTTAACAACAGAAACTTTTAGAAAGGTTAGACAACAATTTGTAAATAGGTTATTTTTTGCTTGACAACGATGGCTACCAATTTGAAATTTACGCAGGGTTTACAAACAACAGAATTTAGTTAATTAAGTTTGTTGTTGTTAGCAGTAGTACAGTAGTATGTAGACTAATAATTGTTGTGTAAGAAATTACATTATTGGCTGCTGATACCAAACGGCTTGGCCGATTAAAATTATTTCTACCAAAATACAGCAATTTATGACCTTCAATTTGAGGTATCACAAGGTATTAGTTGCCATTTCAAAATTTTGACTTTGAGTACGGGAGGGCATGGGGGTAAACACCCTCATTTTGAAAATATATATTTTTTTGTTCCCACAATTAGTACTATACACTCCCGTTTACATAATTTTAATACTTGGGCTTCAAGTCTTTTAAATACTACTTTGAAGTTTTCAAATGAACCCTATTTTAATATAGTTACGTTAGAAATATCCGGGTCAAAAATTAATATTTTATACATACAGTAGATGTAAAATTTAATTAAAGTTTGAAATATTAATTTAAATAAAATAACCATTTTATAACTGTACGAATATAACTATAAATGTAATATGAATATTTTGAGCCATAATAAATGTAAAACACAATATATTTGTCCTAAGGCTACAATAATCTAAGTTTATAAATATTTTCATAAAGGACCAAGGCTAATTCTCAAGAATAAGCCCGCTCGTAGCGTTTATTCGCCGTAACAATATATTTGTAGAATAACACAGGAATTTACTATATTATTATAGATGAAAATTTCATCATAAAGTACAAATTAACATGTAATAAGTAATCACGCAGAGAGAAAACAGCGATTATCAAATAGATCTAGCCAGAGAGACTAGCTAACGCTGAGGCTCGACTGTGCGAGTGTAACAAAACAACAGACCGAACTGATACTTCACTATTTCCCATTATCACCACCCTCATCCTTCTTCTCTCGCAACACCTGCAGCATACCAACGTTTTTATCATGCAGTCTCTTTTTATTTCATGTATCTTATTTCACCGGCACTGACACATTGTTTCGATTTTGTTTTACTTGCAGTTTAAAATTATTTACTGGCCTAAATACCTATAAAAAAGGCAAAGCTCAAGTTCTGTCAAAAATTAAAAGTACTAATAAGTATTTATAAGAATTAAAAGTAATTCCCCAACTTTTGATATTCCAGAAAGTTGAAATTTTACTCGCATAAACCCCATGCTTTATTAGAAAAGCTACACAATGTACATAAACATCAAACATCCATAAGAGCCAATAGCGCAACTCCTAAAATAACCATATTTTGTTAATCATCTTCTGGATGTTGTAGTAATATGAAATTTGACACATTTGTTTTATAATTTCAACAGTAAAATAAGAGATTTGTAATGAAGATCAATGACCCATAGGGGTATAAATGGAGTTGCTATCAAAACAATAACATTATTTTGGTTATACGAGCTTCTTGACTCACATAGAATATATAAAGCATTTTATAGCGATCAAGCAACAATAGTTGAAATAGGATTGCAATATAGAGAACATATATTTTTCTTTTTCATCTTCCCGCTATGATAGAAAGATGAAATTCCACACTCACGTTCTTCATCATGTATATATAAAAAAGCATACTCATTAAAACCTATTACTCATAGGATTACAATGGACATGCAGCCCTAGACAACTATGTTTTTCCGATAATCTAGGATGACATTGATGATTTTTTCAAGAATATCAACCACCTTTAGGGATAGAGTTTCAATCCCTTGAAAAATATATTTTAATGTTTATTGAAATTAAATAAGGCTATTGCCATTTATACAGTTTAATGTAAATAAAAGTCGTTTGACAGGTATTGGTCTTCCGATCATATGTTAGTTTGCTTATTTAAACGCATATGTGACAGATACGGCCAAATACGAAATAATTGAATCGGAAAAAGTAAGCGCTCTGTAGTGTAATGGTAGCACATTCACCCGGCAAGTGAGAGATCCGGGTTCGACTCCCGGCGGAGCAAGTACTTTTTGTGATTCAATGTTTATTGAAATTATATATATATATATATATATATATATATATATATATATATATATATATTCTAGGTAACGCGATAAGGCAAACGTTATTATGGTACCACACCGGAAATAGTCAAGATCTAAAGTAGATTTCCGTGGCTGAAAGTAGACAATTTTTTATTGGAGAAACAATAGAAACAACTACTACATCCCCAGAAATACTTTAAACGAGAAGTAGATTACAGTAGCTTGACATAAACTGAAGTAAAATTATTACACTAGCATTCAGCAATTCAAACTTTATCATGGCTTAAAAGTGTAATTTATTTGACACAAAACTGCCTCTTCACTCACTATACCTTAAATAACAGCCAGTGTCAGTAATGTTTAACTTAAATAACAGCCAGTGTCAGTGATGTTTAACTTAAATAACAGCCAGTGTCAGTGATGTTTAACTTAAATAACAGCCAGTGTCAGTGATGTTTAACTTAAATAACAGCCACTGTCAGTGATGTTTAACTTACATAACAGCCAGTTTCAGTGATGTTTAACTTAAATAACAGCCAGTGTCAGTGATGTTTAACTTAAATAACAGCCAGTGTCAGTGATGTCTAACTTTTGAATGTCTTAACAACGAACTGTCAAATTATATGTACACCTATAATATTTTGTAAGTGCTTTCCTTAAGATTTCTACATATTTAGTATTTTTTGGAGCTTCTTTTTCAAATGTTATGGATTGTTGGGGAGAAATTTGTGTCTAAAATAAAATCTGTTTCACACACCGACTCCAGAGTCCTAAAACGTTGCCTTTTAAAACATTGAATTCAATTTATACTGACATGGATGAGATATTTTAATATTAAGTGACCCTCACTTATTTTCAGATTTTGATTTTAAAAGGATGTGCTTATGAAGCAACTTGTAATTCAACAGTGAATCACGTGCAATGTAGCGGGTAACTAGTGTAATATTGATGTGTAATTTAAGAATATAAATTTGAATTTTAAACAAAATTTAGGCTAAGGGTTTTATTATTGAACGCTGCCTTATAAAAGTAGTTTAATTTCCTATAAATAATTTTGGAATCTATAGCAAGAATGGAAGTAGCTTAAATGTTACTTGCAGTTATACAAATATTATGATTCCAACCTATTATTGTTATAAAAAAATAATTATAGATCCTAAAAACACAGTAAGCATTGTAAAGAAAGTGGCCAGCATTAAATATATTGTTGGTAAACACTTACTTTATCGTGAGAACCTGGAATATATCCATTGTAGCCTTTGTTCGCCAATTCCTTTTCACCAAGTCTACAGTGTTATATCCCGGCTTATAGTGTGTTGCCCGCGGCTCGGCACCGACACAAAGGCGGCTTTGGCTTACACATTTCCTCACAGTAATTTCGTCACGTGAAGCGGAAACGGAAAACTGTAAACATCGTCGCGATTTGCATATAACTACATTTTGCATGTGTAAATGTAGATTGCCTGTATTGAAAGTTCTGTTTACTGTATAAACATTCCATCGCTTATACAACAAAATGCAAGTCGATTAGTAAATTTATTAAGCCTTACTCGTATAGTGAGAAATCAGCAGTTAATAAACGATAAATATTCAAAATGGCTCAAATACAAAAAATTTCTTTTCCTTAAGTATTACACCCATTTGAAAATAAATATTACTATCTTTTGCTTTATATATCCGTTTTGTATTAATGTCAGTTTGGAGTGATAGGAGGTACGTATCAGACATGCATTATCTAATTTGATGCTATAACAAGTTTTTTTTTTTAATTAGAACAAGAAAGTGGGAAAAGCTGCACTGCACTTAAACATAAAATATGTACGCGGTTTCCGCAATGACAGGATCTTCGGGGTAGTAGATGCCTCTAGTCGAGATCCCATAGTTCAGCTACCTTTAGGAGGGATTAGTGGGCATTACTCATTCATGTCACCTTTGAAGAAGGGTTAGCTTTATATTCTAGCCTCTATACCGGCCAAAGCAGGCTGAGTGGCTCACTTAATATTAGGCCTGCTAAAACCTTAAATAGGAATGGTTTGGGCATTGACCTAATACACTTTATACATTTCGGGAGAATATAGTTTAAGTATAGAATACAGCAGCACTGCAAGGTAACATAGTAACTACCAAAACTATTTACTCACTCAAACCACGAGAATAGAACTTGAAATGCCATTTCTTAGACACGTATGTTAACTAGGTAACTCAACTGTATATCTCCTACTGTCTAAAGACAGTGGCTATTACAAGTTGTGATAAGGAATAGTTCCTTTATATAATATATGAAGTACTTGAAACTGTCACTAAAAAGTACTTCCTTTTATTCTTATTACCCTTTGTAAAATCATAAAGCATCGTAAATCAAAACCTAAATATTATTAGATGTTATGAATTATATGTAATTTTACTTTACTTATTTATTTACGTAAATGATGATACATGCACTTTACAGTTAGATATTTTTACAACTAAAAGGCAGAATAATTATTTATTCATATTTTAAAGTTTGATCTATTGTCACAATAACTGCAAAGCTGACAACAACCAGTTCGAACTGTGCAAGATATTACAATGGTATGTTAAAATACCAGGTTCAAGTCTGTTTATCAAGATATTTATCGTTATACTAATACTTCATCGTAATTTCAGAATTTAGGATTTGACAAATGATGGAGAACTATGTAAAATAATGTTATATTTAATCACAGGTTTAAAATGTAAAAAAAAAAACACTTAGTTATTTTTGTAAAAGTAATATTGTGAGTTAATTTTTGTGAATGATATTTTGATTTACTTTCAGAATGCAAGTTTCATCATAGCTCATACAGACGAATAGTCGTCATAAAATATCACTAAACAGATTAAACAAAAATGTTTTAACATGCATTTTACTGAATTGATGATAATTTTAAAAAGGTCCCAGTGTGAATAAATTGTAACAAGTAATGCTTGTGCTCAGGGCTGGCTGCAAAGTTTGCGGCTAACAACAAAGTTCCAACTCTAGTTTGTCTCTGCTCACCGGTAGAAACTTTTATCAAGTCACTTAAGTTTACAATTTCATCAAAGATTCTAAGGTATTGAATTATCGTACTGTTATGAGAGGCGTCTCATTTTAAAGATATATATACACACAATCAAGATGGCTGCCAGTACAGCCGGCTCATAAGAACTGATTGCAGTGAAACAACTTTGAGTCTTTCCCCATTATAACCACGTTAAACCTCTTGCACTTTAAAACCCTTATTTTTACCAGAAGTTTATAAGAGATGACTTATTTTAAAGATATCTTTCATTAATACGCACCCCAATGCTTTTTACTTTTTTTTACTTTTTTAATATATAATTTTTAAGGAGAAGACGATCTCTTTTTAGCCTTATTCTGCCCGTCCTCATGGGCCACTGGCCTGTACGAGGATCTAATGAAACACAAGGGAGAGAGTCGATACAGTACATGGTCAATGGTACTGATAAAAAGTTAAACGGCCACAAACAGGGTTAGAACCTACGGTATCTTTTAACTCAGACTCAAATTCCATCGTCTTAGACCGCTCAGCCATCGGCACTATCACCAAGTACAATGAAAGATATTTATACGGTAACCGATTTAAAAACTTCCAAATGTAAAATAACCTCCCTCTTAGATTCTTAAACACTTTGAAGTAACTAACACCTAATCTAGTTCTTTGCCAACATCTCCTGCTTTATATTCTATTGGTTACTATATTGTTCGGCTTCAACCCAGAAATGTATTGTTATAAAGAATTATTAAAATCCTACGTTTGTTTCCGATAGTATGCGTCAATTAGGAATTAAAGTGCTTTATTAAAAACAAGGACAACTAAACGACAGACTTTTGTATCCTCCCAAAAGGCCTTACTCTATTGGACAATAAATAAAAGCTTCCGGCTTAACAGAAGGTTTATAACAGACAGGACGAGAATCCGTACCTAATAGATGAAATGTAAATGGATGTTAAATGCTGGTAATGCCTGTCCAGTAACAGCAAAGCTTAATGTTGTCCGTTCGGCGGTTAATGGGGTGCCGATATCTGCCTCTGTGTTACGAGAGCGAGGGAGGCCGTTTACGACATTGGCTTCTCTCGTAAGTTATTTCTCACTATCATCTGCCAGCTTCTTCAACCGTCGTGACTTCTAATAAACTTGACATACATAACAGGTTTACCAATATAATATATCTAGCAGAAGTTATACTTATGGTTATCCACGTCAATTTAAGTTAATAAACTTTAATGTTTTGTTTCAAAAGAAGGAGACTTTTAATTTTTGTTCAGTTTTGTACATATTGTATCCAAAAAACTAAATAGATTTTTAAACAGTTATAGCCACTGTTGAAGGTTTACAGTTTTCTACAAAAGTAATTAACAACCAGGATTCTGCCGCCGCAAAAAATATAAAATCTCTAAAGAGTCTCGATGAGAAAAATGGAAGTACATCTTTAGTGCTGCTAAACTATGCTTAGGCATCACTTGCTCACGTTGCCACTTTTCTCATTTTCAAGACGAACCCTGCTAAATAACGAAACGAATATAGTACGATTGTTTTATCGGGCTGAGAGAAAGATGACCTTTCTTACTTTCTTGTTTATCGCCATCGTCTAGTGCAGCTATATGTATTCCTCTGCAGTCTTTCTGGTGTGAATAGAACATGGTTATTGGGTACAATTTTCCAAACTGCAAGGAATTGTATCTTAGTGTAAATACATTCATTAGAATTGTCTCCTCTCGGTACTGCTTACTGACTATGAGCGCATTGATCTCATATTCCGGGACAGCGCAGAGAAGGAGAACGTTTTTCCGGTAGAGATTTTCTTAGAGAAGTATCAATCATTCATTGTTCTTTATTACTTAATCAAGCACCAGTTAAAACAGAATAGGTTTTGAAACTGAAATGCGGTTTCACTTTGGCTGAAAAACCTCTATACTTGCTTGGCTGCTTTACCGTCAATAGTCGAGAGCTTTCACTATCTGATTTATATTGAAACTTAGGGTGACTCTGATAGCGTCTACGAAGACTAGCATAGAAGCACGGACTATATGGGTTTTGTATTTCTCATTTTGTTGGTTACAACAGATTCATGTAGATAATGTTTTTATTTGTTTAGCTTAATTTGGAGTGACGCTATGCTTCAGAGCCCTTATAGTGCAGTCATTGAAGCGAAAAATACGGTCTTACCTCCGAATTTTTTTACTGTGAACCGATTTGCATGAAATTTTGGAATTAGGCTCATCTTACACTTAACTTCAAAAGTGAAAATGATCTGAACTCCGCCTATTATTTTTAAGGGGTGAAAACAACCCCTTAATGGAAAAATCGACATTGAGCCATTTTATCGCTAGAAAACATGTTTAATAGTAAGTGGTGAAATTTTAAAGTGTTTTACAACACAATTACCTCATATTAAAATCATTTTCAACCCCTTGAACATCTTACAACCCTTGCAAACAACCCCTAAATCGAAAAAATCACAAAAACATACTTTGGTATGATATAAAAAGATGTAAGTATAGAGTTAGTAATATTTTATATTTTCTATAATAATTATCAAATTTTTTAACCCCCTTTCAACCCTTGAAAACTATCCCTTGATAAAAAAATTGTTAAAATTTTTTTTTGATAAAATGAAAAGGATTTTAATATTATTCCACACTCTTGAAAATGATTATCATATTCTTAAGTTTTTCTACCCTTAAAACTACCCCTAAATTAAAACGGTAAATATATATGATTACATATTATTTAAAAATAATTTAATTTAGAGTAAAAAATTGCCATTTATTGGATAAAATATTTACAAATTATACCAAATTCACTCAAATGTGTTATATATACATATAAGAAAGTTGGTATGTATTCATGCCTACATTTCCAAAATATATGAGCCATATTATGTATATATATATATACACATTACAATAGTTTTGGGTCTCTATTATACTGCGTACTTTCACATTGCTCCAAATATTCACAGTCCGAAATTTTCAGTTACTAAGTAGAATAAAATATGATCAGTTTTTTGACCATAACTGCTTCAATTTTCATGCTATCACAATTTATAAAAAACCATTGTAAAGGTAATTAAGAGAGCTACAACATCCTTTATTGCAATATATAGTAAAAAACCTTTTTCTCAAACGGTGAAGGGTTAAAGGGCTTAAGAGAGGCTGTGATTGCGCTGCCACGCGCTCTTTAAACAATCATATTTCCGTCAATTTTTGTTTTACAGAAAAATCAAAAAAATCCAAATTGTTTGTCAGAAATATACCTACTTTTTCATACCTACACTTTTATTCGTATATGTCGTCATTTTTGAGATATTATGAAAAAAGGTGGTTTTTTTAAAATTTGAAATTTTTTTTAATCGGGACTTTTTTGAAAAATATGTGTCCTGAAGCAGCCAAACTGATAAAATCTATTAAACTCTTCATAATAAAGTTGATTCTAGGCGGAATACGATTAATTTTTAATTTTGGTGGAAATGGGACTTATGAAACCCATTGATTTAAAAGAAAAAACATTAGATGCTCCTATTATTTGCAATACAGCTCACTTATTTTACGTGCAAAAGACTTTTAATAGTGCTCATTTTAAAGCTTATTTCAAGCACTATAAAAATCTTTTTTATTAGAATGCCTAAAATGCATCTGCTCGCCGCTAGATGGCATTGACCACATCGATTAAATTTCAGACAAAATAAAAAACGGCTTTGATTTTTAATATCTAGCTTAATATTGCACTTAGAATACTTTATAAAAAACAAAATTGTTCATTGTTTTACCTGTTACAATTGTGTTCTTTATAAAATTTTCGATAAAACGTATATTTTTGGAGATATTTGCAAAAAACCGATGAAAAACGTGAAACAATTGCGAATTTTCAGTTGCCAATAACTTGAAAAGTATTGGATTTTTCGAAAAACGTTATAGAAGATTTTTTGCTTAAAATTAGGCCTTCTATCGATATCCGAGGTTATTTTGAAAAAAATAAATTCACTCCCGAGAAGGGGTGGCAACCACCCCCAGGGTGGTTGCGGAGTTCAAATCATTTTCACTTTTGAAGTTAAGGGTAAGATGAACCTAATTCCAAAATTTTATGCAATTCGGTTCACAGTAAAAAAATTCGGACCAATAATGCTTCAATGACTGCACTATTATGTGCAAGCCGCCACTGGAGGCAAGCGATAGTGAAGTACCATTTTGTTTCGCCCTTACATCAAATGATGCAGTTTATTCATTCAATCTGGAAAGAAGGATCATCCGATGCTCGCTCATTGAGGTACACAACAGCAACTAGGTAACAGTCGAGTACTGTTTTATTAACATTTCTGCTGGTTTCATGTCTGTGTTATCAAAGCCAACTCCCTGCTCACTATTACCTTCTAGATGGTTTAGAAGCCTTTAGCACATTTGAAAACGTCAAATATTGAAAGTTATTTGGCGATTTCAAAAGACTTAAGTTCAAACGTCTATCAAAAACCTCAATAGTCTTTGAATACATCCCCAACGCTTATATGGAGCGTTTTACCACGTAGTAAAGTCAAACTTTTGGAATACTTTAAATATTGGTTTTTATGATTAGTAAACTAAATTAATCAACTAGAAAATCAAGAAAAACCTCGAACACTAATTTCAGTATAGCGAGTCTGGTTGAACACATTGTTAATTGTCAGTTAAAGTCTAATTAATTTCAAAAACACAACAACCATAAGCTTAAGTGAAAGAGTACATATGCAAGACGTTCTTAAAAAATTTTATAGATTTGAAATAATTTCTCTTGGAATATCTATAATTAGATCTTTAAATCTCATTCATGAAAAAAAAGGAAAATATAACACAAAAGTCACATTTTAAAGTACCGTGACTTTTGGAAAAGGCTGGGATATCAAGGGCGTTTGGGCGCTTTCTATCAATAAAGATAGGCTACCTAATTGCAGGGAATCTACCACCCTACTTCCGAAAAAGGTCCTCGCGGTATGTTAATTTCAAAATAAATTGATGTTGACGGTGCGTTACGAATGACTCAAAAACGTAAAGAGAATGAGAGAAAAGAGAGAAAAAAAGAAAGCAGAGCACCGCAGATATAACTCTGATCATAGATAATCATCCAGAAGGTAAACTATAATGACTTTCATGTGCGTCAGGCGTATTCAACTCCTGCAGATGAATATGTCTAACAGTCATTCAACAACTTCCTTCAATGTGTAATAACTTCCTATACTGATACATGCAGTGTGTAATAAATGCAGTTGTAAAAAATAGTGTAATAAAAATGCAGTGTTCCACTGTGTTGCTTACGATCTACACCGTTGTCTGTCACCTCTTTGTGCAGAACTATTAACTTCAGAAAAGCTGGCTTGCCTCAAATGATACTACCACAATACATACAAATATAGCTGTATGCATCAGTAAAGTTGATATTTACCTATCATAAACTTATTGTAAATAGTAGACAGCCATATCAAGCTACAATTTTATATCAGCGAATTAAAAACTAAGGGTAGTTTTTCACGTAAATAAAAAAGTATTTAACTGTTTCTTGTAAACATTTATTTTTGTAAAATTGAAACTCTTTTTATACTCAACTAGCAGATACCCGCGACTTTGCATTTTATTTTCTGTCGAATAACAGGTTCCACATAGACGTATCGTTTTAAATGCTATATAAACAGAATATATATAGCAGATATGTATATATATATATATATATATATATATATATATATATATATATATATATATACAGTATATATATATATACTGTTTATAAACGTAATTTTAAAATTTTTTTATATACAGTATATACATTGATAAAATTACGTATTCAAAAATTACTAACATAGTACAGTGCGTCCCAAAAAAAACTGAACAACTTTAAAGCCTAATAAAATCCGCAAAGTTAAATTTAGATTATTATAAGCATGACCACATGAAGGTAGAGTTTATAAAGTTTTTTTTAATGTTAGTTGTAAAGATCAGCTGTTTCATTGTTGTTTGCTCAAACTGCTTAACCCCAAAACATAACCTACAATAAAGCAGTCACTATGAATGCACAGGAGAAAGCGCAGTGTGTTGAGTGGTACATTGAAACCAAATCAGATATTGTAGTGCAAAGAAGGTTTAGAACACGCTATGGTCGCCATCCACCATCAAGGAACAGCATTCGAGCCTGGTATGATAAGTTCATGTTAACTGGCAGCATAAAACATTCAAAAAACAATGGTAGGCCTAAACTGCCAAATGAAGCTATTGAGAACGTGCAACAAACATTTCTACGGAGTCCTCAAAAATCTATTCGCACTGCAGCACGTGAGTTAAATTTATCAAAATCCAGTGTTCAAAGAATTTTAAAGAAAAATTTGAAAATGAAACCTTATAAGCTGCAAATTTTGCAGCAAATTACTCCAGATGACAAACTTAAACGTAAACACTTTGCAGTTACTGTGCTTGATCGTTTAACTGCTGATGAGAACTTTCTAAAGAAGGTAGTGTTTTCTGATGAGGCCACGTTCCATGTATGTGGAAAAGTGAATAAACATAACGTGCGTATTTGGGGTACAGAAAGACCATATCAAGTTCGGGAACATGTTCGAGACAGTCCCAAGTTAAATGTGTGGTGTGCTATTTCCTATGACAGACTTATTGGCCCGTTTTTCTTCAATGAAAAAACAATTAATGGTAACATTTATCTAGACATGCTAGAAAACTACGCTTACCCACAGCTAGAAGACCTACAGCCCAACGTTTTTTTTCAACAAGATGGTGCCCCTCCGCACTGGAACTTATTTGTAAGAGAATCACTTGATGACACTTTCCCTCGTCGGTGGATTGGGCGCGGTGGTTCCATAGCCTGGCCCCCACGGTCCCCAGACATAACACCATGTGATTTTTTTTGTCTGGGGATTTGTAAAAGACCAGGTTTTCAAGTCTAAAGTGTTAAACATTCAAGAATTGAGACTAAGGATTATCACGGCCTTTTCCAAAATTAATGAGGAAATGCGTCATCGAGTGTGGGCAGAGTTAGATAGCCGAATCGACTATCTTTTTGCCAACAATGGAAACCATGTTGAGGTTCACAAATAAAGGTTGTACCCAAAATAACTTAAGATTATGCGTGTTACTTTAAATCAAAAAATTCTTTTATATGTGTGTTATTAAAATAATTACAATCTAATAAAGTTGTTCAGTTTTTTTTGGGACACGGTGTACTTTACAAAATTATATATCACTATAAAAAGTTTTTATTTCATTGTAATGAATGGAGAAAACTATAAAATTGCAAATTGAGCTCTAACAACTATGTATTATCGAATATTATTTAAGATCTGTATGTGAAAATTCTTCAGAGTTCATACTATGTTATCTCTACTCTAGTTAATCAGTGTTATAATCTCCAAGAGATCGAGTTTATGAACAATACAAATCTAGCTGTACAACATATATCCCTGTAATGCTGTGCAAAGTCTGACAGGGGTCATACCATGTCAGTTCTGTGTACTCCAGTCAATCAGTGTTCAAGTCTCTGAGGGATTGAGTTAATGAGCAATATAAATTCAGCTGTACTACATATATCGCTGTACTGCTGTGCAAAGTCTGACAGGGATCATACCATGTCATTTCTGTGTACTCCAGTTAATCAGTGTTCAAGTCTCTGAGGGATCGAGTTAATGAGCAATATAAATTCAGCTGTACTACATATATCGCTGTACTGCTGTGCAAAGTCTGACAGGTGTCATACCATGTCAGTTCTGTGTACTCCAGTCAATCAGTGTTCAAGTCTCTGAGGGATCGAGTTAATGAGCAATATAAATTCAGCTGTACTACATATATCGCTGTACTGCTGTGCAAAGTCTGACAGGTGTCATACCATGTCATTTCTGTGTACTCCAGTCAATCAGTGTTCAAGTCTCTGAGGGATCGAGTTAATGAGCAATATAAATTCAGCTGTACTACATATATCGCTGTACTGCTGTGCAAAGTCTGACAGGGGTCATACCATGTCATTTCTGTGTACTCCAGCCAATCAGGGTTCAAGTCTCCGAGGGATCGAGTTAATGAGCAATATAAATTCAGCTGTACTACATATATCGCTGTACTGCTGTGCAAAGTCTGACAGGTGTCATACCATGTCAGTTCTGTGTACTCCAGTCAATCAGTGTTCAAGTCTCTGAGGGATTGAGTTAATGAGCAATATAAATTCAGCTGTACTACATATATCGCTGTACTGCTGTGCAAAGTCTGACAGGGATCATACCATGTCATTTCTGTGTACTCCAGTCAATCAGTGTTCAAGTCTCTGAGGGATCGAGTTAATGAGCAATATAAATTCAGCTGTACTACATATATCGCTGTACTGCTGTGCAAAGTCTGACAGGGATCATACCATGTCATTTCTGTGTACTCCAGTCAATCAGTGTTCAAGTCTCTGAGGGATCGAGTTAATGAGCAATATAAATTCAGCTGTACTACATATATCGCTGTACTGCTGTGCAAAGTCTGACAGGGGTCATACCATGTCATTTCTGTGTACTCCAGTCAATCAGTGTTCAAGTCTCCGAGGGATCGAGTTAATGAGCAATATAAATTCAGCTGTACTACATATATCGCTATGTAGACAGGGACTCGGATTATATCTTATTAGTTCTGTTTATTTCTTTTCCCGGTAGACACTTGAAATTTTTAAATAAACTTAGTACTTACGAAACGTAACTATTTGAAACTACAATATCTAATTTATGTATGGCAATTATCAAATATATTCACTCTTTCGAAATTTGGAATTGTGTAATTTGCACAAGACACTGTTAATTGGTGGAATTGTTATGGCTGAAGATATACAGCCTCGTTTGATGAACAAAGCCTACATTATAATAATTGTTCTCATTTCCTGAAACAATTCTTTCCACAGTACTAATTATAATGGACCAATTTTCTGCTGATTAAAGACAAACAGAACTAATTGTAGCAAGAGAGAGAGGAAATTGAGGTCTCAAAGGTAATTTTTATTAAAGACGTTGTCTTTGTTAGTGACATAATATATCATTACTGTAGTCCCGGCTTGGTTTACATAATCTATTTCCATCGTTATAAAATCAATACATAGCGGTTTTGGAAAATAAATCATCCCTACAACATAGCAAACACATTTATTTTATGTAATTACATATATGTTCTACTAACGTTTACTCTCGTTCATAAATAAGTTTCTATAAAATAGTTTCTAGTTTTTTACAGTTTTAAGAAGTCACTTAACAAAACTTTGGTTAGTTCATTATTAATTCAGGACATTATAACAATTAATTGGTAAAACAATACTTTCCCCTTTAAACCTGTGCTAAGTATGATGAAAGTGGCTATTTCTATTATTTGTTTAAGAATGTTACTCGTATAATCATCACAATGATTTTTATTTTATAATTATTTAATGTGATCATGGTTGACAAAATTGTTCAACTTGATAATTTCAAGCGCAAAGTTATTGAGCCCCTTTTCATCTCCATGTCTACTATAGGTAGGTATACGTTTCGCAACACTCAAGTTAAATAAGTGATAAATGTATGGGTTTCATGTCAAAACACTTTTACAATTATTTTACAGTTTTATCACTGGAGTAAAATTCGAATTTGCTGCTATATATCCCAAATCCTATCTAAACACCTTGTTTTGCGCAATCAAGAATTCCTTGTTTCATAGGAGTCCTTACTCATGTTCTTTTTACACTAGAAATAATACTTTAGAACTTAAGGAACACTATGAAAACTAAAATGAAAGGAATAAAACGAGAAATCAGGACGACATTTATGTATCCTAAACATAGTTTTAACTTTACAATTATTAAAAAGAAAATATATTAATTGACCTTTATAAGAAACAAAATAGACTGTGACATTGGCAATACGTTGCAAAAGAATACATAGTATCGTATTTTCGATGTACAAGTGGATGTCAGTCTCATTCATAATTTCTATGATTATTCTTTCTAGAATAATTCCGATCTACTGCACAGTTTACATTTATCAAAACTTTAAAAGACAAACTTTCTGTTGCAAAACTTGAATGGCTAGATAGATCCTTTCAATGTTCAAAGTGCGTGAGAGAACACAAACAGTAGAAAAATTTAAAAACTGAACTTTACCGTGAACTCGACGAGAAACATTTAAAAGTTTGTTGCTGTTTACCTCGAAGTAACAAGCCATTCTGTCTACTATTCATCCTTGTTTAACGATGTTCAGGAAAACTCATTCTCTCACTCATTAAAATATTCTTACAACTTAGCTTTTCTTTGACGGTTCTTTTGATTATTTGCTCGAATAAGGTAAGTATTAAAAAAATTAAAATTGATAACAAAATTTGGGGAAAGTTAATTAGTTAATTACATGCAACTACTCATTTACATCAGAGTAAAGATATACTTTTGTTATTATTGCACCAATTATAATATACAATATATTACGGTAAAATTAACTCCCAAACTGTAAAACTCATGACTCGGAGATGTTTATATGTTCAGTTATGATAACTGCACATCTCCAGTTTTTTAATACATGGTAAAGTTAAACACCCATTATCGGTACAAGTGTAGATGTAGTGTTATCTGGTAGGAAAATTGGCCTGTCTTAGCTACGAAGCGAAATTCTTGCGAGCTGTTTCGATAAGTATTAATGTGCGTATTAATACCTATGGATACTTAAGTACAACTACTTAAGTCATTAACTTATTGTTTTTGTTATGATTAAAGCGAGTAATAAATTTGCACGTGATAACTCTTCTGTGAAGCCGTTATTATTTAATTAATAAAGGTCTCGTTTTGAATCTAAACCAGTTTGGGGTAGTTTTGGGCAGGTCCGTTTCAACAGCCGTGGTAGCGATATTTTGTGGTTGCCGAAATTTCATGGTAAATATCCTTACTTCCATATTTGGAAACTTTTATTAGGAAAATAATTTGAAAACTTTATGTTATCGTAAAGGAAGTATTCAGTGCTCAGAAGGGTATTCTAAAGGCTATGACAGTACAAGTCAGTCAGTAATACATGTCCAAAAGAGTATGAATCATAATAGTAATAAATTACTATTATCTTCTGACGCTATTTATACAATTTATTATTTATTCAATAGCGTACAATATTAATTAATAGCTTGAACATAAAACCCCTGGTTCAGATATACAACAATAAGTGTACGTATTTATGTTAACAAAACATAATTTAAATCATGTATTTATTTCATTTACTCTGTTGACGAATGTAATGCAATTGTTAATTGTCTCCACGCAGTAAAGATGATTGTTGTAATTACATGAGAGTTTCAGTTAAAGTTTCTATTTTCGATTTACAGGTTAATAATTCTTACTTAAATCACGCAAGTAAAACCAAATACTATAACTAATAGTCACATCTAACTGTAATATAATTGTTCAATTTAAAGAATCTTTTAAATATTTTAAAAACCACATCTTACCAATTCATTGGTATTAGAAGCACTTCTTTTTAAATAATTATCTTAAGATGAAATTAGAGCTAATGAAATCTGTTGTACATCAGAGGACAATAATTAAAAATTCTCTTTTCCTCTTTAATGGGAGACGCTTTATGATCGTTTTTGCCTTTGTCGCTCTTTCTTTCTCGTTTTACCTTTTTACTGTAGTGAAAAGGATTGTTGTGTCATTGTGAGGGACATGTCAAGAGCGTAATTTTAATTCAAACGTCCACTTCGTATATCTTTTATTGCAGCACTTAACGGTAGCAAAAGTACGTAATCCAGATATTCCTTCAAGATCAGCTGTTTGATAGTGATGAGGGACGCCTTACTACCATTTTTAAAATCTGGCATATGCGTTAATATTGCATGTGCTATTGAGACTAACATGGTAAGTGGGGCACATTTGTGTTACGTTTTGTTAATTTTGAAAGAGTGGACAAATATCGACGTATAAACTCATAGAGCCTCGCTTGTGTAATAGTCATGTTATAGTTATATGATATTTATGTGGTTATTTAAAATTTTAATATTTAAAATTTGCTTAAAGTTAAAAGACAATTTTTTTCTCTTCTGTGTTGTGTAGTGGCCGAGATAAAAGTGTGCACTAATGAGGACTGCCACCGTTCTTGAACGAGGCTGGCTGGCTAACTAAGGCGTGTGTAAGTACTATTAACATTCTAACTCTGTGCTGTATTGTATCAATTATAAATAAATCTTCCATAGTTTATGGTGGGTAGCTATCTTAATTACCTTTTTACACCTATTGTACGCTTTTCATATATATATATATATATATATATATATATATATATATATATATATACAGGGTGAGTCAGAAATATGGTAAAATATTTTAAGACGTGATTTTAGAGCTAAAAATAAGAAAAAAATGTTATATAAAGGTAGGTCCGGAAACGCTCCACTACTGAGTAATGGCTGGCGAAAGATTTTGCTTTGTTTTCAGTTCACCTGGTGAAATTAAGTGATTCTGAAAGGTTTTGTTCTTACTTTTTAACTCAAATAAGATGGATGTATAAAGAAAATCATCTGAAAAATCAAAAAAAAAACCACTCTAGAGGTTGTAGTGTGATCAGTTTTTGAGAAAAAGTATGAAATTTGCCAAAAATCTAATAACAAAAATACCGTCTTAAATGTTTGAAGTCGAATAACATTGTTAAATGACCAATAAACAAATTATTTTTCTTAATACAGATTGTAGAGAATTTAATTCTGAAAACAACCGTAATAAACAAAGTTAACTAAATGTGTCAAAAAGTTATGAAATTGACTCCCCACGTATTACACTACACAGCAATTTTTTGCTGTTTTATAATAAGGAATGAGTATCTGAGTGGTAACAGCTGGTAATAATTATTTATTTAAACATCAACTGTTTAAACATTTTTAAATAATAAATAATCAGCTGGGCATTTATTATTAGATGACATATGTCACCTCATTGTTGAACAAAACAACAGACTGTAAAGATACTATTGTGTGCTTGTGTTAAGTATTTTAACTAGTTATTTCCTTCCATTTTATTAGTAATTTTGTGTTGTATGTTTTATTTATTAAAAATTGAAGGCAATATTCATGTGTATTCAAACTCTGATTTAGCAGACATGCATTTTAATGTATGGTTTGGAACGCTGCAATAGTACTTCAGCAAGACGTCTGTCTAGCAAAAGAACTTTCCTAACCGCAGGTGTCAAAGCGCAAGATTTTTGCCACTGGATCAACGCCTATCTGAAACAGGTTCTTTGAAGTCTTTGGAGCATAGTAATGCAGGCATCGCCCGATTATGTAGGACTGTTGAATTAGAAGAGTTGGTTCTTAATAAAATTTCTGATTATCCTGAAAAGAGCACTAGAGAATTGTCACTACAGTTCAATGTCAGCCAATCTAGTATTCGGAGAATACTACACGAGTACCAGTTACACCCATACCACTTCCAGCATGTCCAAGCAACTCCATGTTCCAGCAACTCTTTTGCCACAAGACTACGCTTCCCATGTTGTTTTTGTCGATGGCTTCTGTTAAAATGTGCTGATCAAAACTTTTTGAATACAATTTTGTTTACCAATGAGGCTCACTTTACAAGAACAGCTATCATTAACTTCCATAACAACCACATTTGGGCAGACAGAAATCCTCATACTGTCAAACCTAATCGCCCACAACATCAGTTTTCAGTAAATGTTCGGCTGGAATCTTAGCAGATCATTTAGTCGTATTCGTGCTTCCTCCCAGGCTTAAAGTTTTTTAACCCAAAATATCGTTTTATTTTTATACTGCCTAAATACTTACATTAATGGCGTGGTGTACTTGTACTTTTTAAGAGACGAGCTACCTAACCTGCTTGATGATGTACCTCTGCATTTGCGCCAAAACATGTGGTTTATGCATGACGGGGTACCTGCGCACTACTCTCTGGCTGTTCATGGACACCTAAATGAGAGTTTCACAAATCAATCAATAGGCCGAGGTGGACCAGTTTCATTGCCAGCAAGATCACTGGACTTAAATCCTTTGGACTTTTTTACCTTTGGGGACATTTAAAAACATTAGTTTACTCTTCCCCAATAGATACCATTGAAGAACTCCGATTAAACATTTCTAATGGAATAGAAACCATTAAGCAGACACCTGGAGTTTTTGAATGGGTCCGAAACTTGATGAGAAGACGCCTGAACGCGTGCATTTTGAACGATGGAGGTCATTTAGAGCATCCTTTTTAATCTTCCGGTGAGACTAAAAGCGATTGTAGATGTTTATTGTATTTAAAAATAAAAGTTTGAATTATAAATGTTTATTTTTCACCAGCTGTTACCAATCAGATACTCATTCCTTATTATAAAACAGCAAAAAATTGCTGTGTAGTGTAATACGTGGGGAGTCAATTTCATAACTTTTTTACACATTTAGTTAACTTTGTTATTAAAGTTGTTTTCAGAATTAAATTCTCTACAATCTGTATTAGGAAAAACAATTTGTTTATTGGTTATTTAACAATGTTATTCGACATCAAACATTTAAGACGGTATTTTTGTTATTAGATTTTTGGCAAATTTCATACTTTTTTTAAAAAACTATTCACACTACCACCTCTAGAGTGGTATTTTTTTATTTTTCAGATGATTTTCTTTATACATCCATCTTATTTGAGTTAAAAAGTAAGAACAAAACCTTTCAGAATCACTTAATTTCACCAGGTGAACTGAAAACAAAGCAAAATCTTTCGCCAGCCATTACTCAGTAGTGGAGCGTTTCCGGACCTACCTTTATATAACATTTTTTTCTTATTTTTAGCTCTAAAGTCACGTCTTAAAATATTTTACCATATTTCTGACTCACCCTGTATATATATATATATATTAAAATAAATAAAAATATTTTAAATATAAATAAAAGATATAAGACACGCTTATTGATAAAAGTTATTATTTTAGAATTCATAACATCCTGTATAATATATAATTACGAACAAGAAAGATTTCATTTCTACGGAAATTATCTCATCTGGATTATTATGATAAGCATATACATACGTATTATGTGTAAAACTTAACTCATACGATTAAAGTTAAACACGTAGCACTCGTTATAAATAGCTTTTTATATTATTGATTTTATTGGGTTTCGAAAGGAAGTATATTATAAATAAATCTATTGCTAGACTATTTTTACGAGAGAAATGAGGAATTCTAAACTCATACAGATGCTTTGAAAATAAAGATAATATAAAATGCCTGCGCTGGAATATAAAATATGAAATGCATAAAAATTTAAATTAAGAATAATTGTTTACTTTCTAAGAACTTTTACGAGCTAGTAGTGCAGACACCCGGCGTTTCTCAGCCCTGGGCCCTGACCCTGAATCGACGCCACGCCGGGAACAATAAAACCGATCTCTAGTTATATAAATTGTTCCATTTTCAATACTATAAGAAGTGTAAATAAATTAATGACAGTAATGTACAGAGTGGTTACTTTTTAAAATGTTATTGCATCGACTATTTAGTAAGAGTACACATGTAATCCATTTCTATATATTTATCCGTGAACTAGCGTAAAAAATCGTTTAAAGCGTGGTCAGTTTTTCTAATAACTGATAATTGCCCAGTGACAGTGATATTAATTGCATTTAAATTACTGTTTTGTTCAATGTAGTATAATAATTACGTTCTTTGTATAACTTTCATTAAGAATAACGAAAAATAAATCAGCTCTACTAATGAGTAATTTTGAAAGTATTTGCTTAAGGTTTGAACAACAAAAAATGTGGAATTTGAACAGATTAAAACATAATTACTTTTTTTATGGTATGATAAGTAAAGTGTTAAATATATAGAAAACTTCCATTCTAATAAATAAGCTTTAAAAAAATACTTCAATTATGCAGTCCTCTCCTTTTCAGATGTACTTGCGCCTGGATCTTGTAAATAAGTATTGTTTTAAAATTAATCCTCAGAAACATATTAATGATATAGATTTGGTTGCCCAAGACGTAAACTCAGATTGGTATCAATATAAATGTATTATTGTAAGTTAAGTGACGTACTGATTTTTGTTCTTTTTAATCCATATATATTTAAAACTGAAAGAGTATCAACAACTTCAAATCAAATATCAAACTCAAATATTAGTAGTTGTTTTCTATTTGTAAGATCTTTTATTTCAATGAAAAAATCACCAGACCACTAAACTGAACGAACTGGTAGTGGTCTTTAATAACTTTGCCATGAATCTTTTTCAGTTTATGTGAATCTTAAAATAATACATAAAGCATAAAATTAAAAAAATAAATGGCACATTTAATTTTAAATCAATAATGAAAAATTAAATCAAATAAGATAAATAATCCTAAAATAGCAGTTTGTAGTGTGGTAACTAACTTCGTATAAGCAAATGGCTAAATGGCAGAAGCATACTCTTACTAGTATTGGACTATGAGTATGTAAAACATTATTTATATTTCCTAGAAATCTGAGAATCGTAATGACGGTTTTTATTGTTTATCTTCGCTGATTAATGCAGATACAAAATTACACGTTGATTTTATATAATATTTACACATACATGTATATGTGAGAGATATTTCATTATATCGAATATTTATATAACAAGGTAAATGTACACTACACCAAGTGTCGTAAAAGACTCCGTTGAAATTGCATAACAATTTCAAATATGTAACTCATTTCATTATCGAAATGTCACGTGGACAAATTGACTGAAAGGTAATCATACAAATAATTATACATTAAAATGACGCATTATAGAACTCGTTCTCGTAGTCTACATATGGCATCTTTCTCTACATATCTTACCACGTGACACATTCGCCTGTATGTTCATTTAATTGACTGAAAGGTAATCATACAAATAATTATACATTAAAATGACGCATTATAGAACTCGTTCTCGTAGTCTACATATGACATCTTTCTCTACATATCTTACCACGTGACACATTCGCCTGTATGTTCATTTAATTGACTGAAAGGTAATCATACAAATAATTATACATTAAAATGACGCATTATAGAACTCGTTCTCGTAGTCTACATATGACATCTTTCTCTACATATCTTGCCACGTGACACATTCGCCTGTATGTTCATTTAATTGACTGAAAGGTAATCATACAAATAATTATACATTCAAATGACGCATTATAGAACTCGTTCTCGTAGTCTACATATGACATCTTTCTCTACATATCTTACCACGTGACACATTCGCCTGTATGTTCATTAAATTGACTGAAAGGTAATCATACAAATAATTATACATTCAAATGACGCATTATAGAACTCGTTATCGTAGTCTACATATGACATATTTCTCTACATATTTTGCCACGTGACACATTCGCCTGTATGTTCATTAAATTGGGGTTCATATCAGTAGGCCTAATAGAAATTAAAATTTACACACCAAGTCGCTATAAAATGTTATTGTATTTGTTGGTATAGTTAGGCTAAATATGGTAATATGTCATATGTTTCAATCTCTTATTTATAGTTTTTTACGCATTTATTTATTTCGCTATTTCATCGTTGCCATCATGTTTCCTTAGAAGACTTATATGAAAATGTATTCGCCAACCATTATCCAAATCCCATGGAGAGTCATGCACCATCATCAAATTCATGTTTCTCACCTAGAAATGAAGTTTCATGCATAATTTAAAGTCTATAGATCTTATAAGTTTTCCAGCCTCACGAGTCACTGGCTTCTCTAAAATATAGCAAATTATTTTAAACTGTGCGTTTTACTATGACACATTTTATACAGATTATGACCTCAATTAGAGGAAAAATTCAGTATGCAAGTAACTAAATCGTTAAATCCAATCCAGAGCTTATGTATATAGTATATGTAGTACTATGTTAAGCTTTCACAACCCGAAAGTAGTATATATATATGTAGTATACATTAACTTTCAATTCTACTAATACATTTTCAACCTAGTGTTTTGTTTTGTACATAAGCTGGATATAGATTCTACTATTCCTTTCAAACAGTGCAGAAAGGGATATTTATTTGCGAAAAGTGTAATAAATAGGAATATCTTCAATATACAGTATATTGGTGACTTCAAGTGGCAATATGATACAATAACTGTTGAACAAAACCTCAATCTCGTCAACTCAACAGCTCTGCTTCTGAGTTAAAATAATTATTCTTAATTTATATTATTGAATCGATCAAATATACTATCAGAAATAATGAACGTGATTTACCTGCTGGGGTATGTTAATATAAAAACGATTGGCCATAAATTCAATTTGAATCGAGTTGTTGTATTATTCCAGTTATACATTTTAAAACTAGTCCAATTACTAGTGTGGTAATTGTACCATTTCTGTGCCAGGTACGGCAGTACACCTATAGTAGGACTAATGGTAGTAGACTGTTGTAGAAGCGTAACATAAGGACGTAATATTGGCACTACACCGCTAACTACAGACTCAGTACAGTAGGATGAGTGAATTTTGGTACGTTGGTAATGTAAGGGTCAATATCGTGTAGGCCTTCTGGTACTAAATATATGGATGCGACATTATATAACAGTATTCTACAACTAGCGTGTTATTGTCATTTAAAATATAAGCAATACCATATTATTTATTATATAATTTCTTTAATATATATTGTTATTTATTGATTTATATATGTTCAGGAAATTAAAAGAAACATTGTACCAACAAAACAAACTAAACCTGTATGTACGAATATGAGGAAAGCATCACAATCACATATACTTGTATATCAGAGGCACGTCCAGCGGTTTGTACCTGCCCAGGCCAAGAGTTCTATGCAAAGATAAAACTCTTTCAATAACAAAGAAATAGAGATGGAGAGGGAGGATTCTCGGCAAAGCACGTATATTCCCAATACTGCCGAGAGGTTTGCAAGACAAGTGCTGTTTGAGAAGCTTATGTATATCTAATATATTATGAGGCACGAGAGACTATCAATTTGGTTCCTTGGAAAAAATAATGTATTTCAAGCTGGTTATATACAGAGTTTACTGAAACCCTAATTTTTTTCACGTAAGAAAATTTCTGAAACCGACAGAATATTTAGCGACATCGTACAATGATAGTGCACAATTTATGTTTTTTACATCCATTATTATAATTAGGACGATAATTTTTAAAACATGAAAATATTATTGGAGGAAAGTAACAATAGAAAAACCCCTGTTTATTAAATACTAGCTGTTACCCGCGGCTTTCACGCGGTTACACGCAATCTTAGAACCAAAGTCCTTATATTACTTAGTAAAAGCAATTATGATGTAATATGGTGGGAGTCCTACAAAAATTTTAAAACGTAAGTAGGAATTCATCAGGTAGATATTATTTAAGTTCATGGTAATATCAGAGTTTAACTTAATTATTATATCATGTTTGGCCCGTGTAAGAGCATTTCTGGTTCTAATTAATTACATACGAGTACATAACGTCACAGCTGAATCTGCCATGTCATACCGATCAAGAAAACACAAATCTCAGATCACACAGGTCTCGGAAACTTACTTCGGTCAAAATTCGTATATTTCCAGTCTTTGTCATATATTTCAGGTCTAAGATATTTCCAGTACTATAGTAGAGTTAGCCTTGTTGTTATATATACTTAAGTAGGACCGAGATGCCTACTTCGGTGGTTAAATAGTGCCTACTTAAAACCATTTTAATTCACTTACCTACTATGTCACAGTTTAGCTTGCCATGTTGCCTCGATAAAATTTTATATACGTTCGATTATCTACTTCTCGGAAATCTACTTTGGTCAAAATCGTGTTGACATAGTTGAGTTAACCTTGTCCTGATGAAGAAAATACACACATAAGTAGGACTAAAAAGCCTATTACGACCTAGGGGAGAGTCCTACCTACTTACTATGTACTTTAGGTATAAGAGGGAAAAGTTTTATTAAGGTTTTGCAACTTTCCAAAATAATCGTTATTAAAGTATTGCGTTACACTTGTTTTTTTTTTGGACTGTAACCAGGGAAAGAATGAATCGTTGAGGCATGTTAGTATTCATTTCTCTGTTTTTCCATTAGCCATTGTTAAAATGTAATATCATAATGTCAAGGAAGCCCGCCAGTTTAAAGTAAATTATGTGAAAACATTCATAACTTTGTTCATTGAGTTTAGTTTTATAACAGTATTTTGATTATTTTAATTCGTCACTGGCGCAATCTGGAGTAAATTTTATATATTAATGTTTTATTTACAATCTGTATTACACTACCGATCAAGCACTGTTTACTTATTATGGATAAAATTCAAATGTAAACAGATGTTTCAGAAAGTTTGTCGAACTATAGCTGTCAACAGCTGTCAAAATACGTTTCGTTCTTATCATAACATTCGAGTGTAAACAAACTATTTTTTTTTTTTTTTCAATTTTAATTCGACTTTATTTGGTTAAATGAATGGGTTATGGGTGGTAAAAAGCACTCTAAATGTTAATTGAGACCAAAAGCTATAACCGTTCCAAATTTCAGCACAATCCGTATAGCATTTTCAGCGTGATTCGAGGACAAATCTCCAAACATCCAAACTTTCACATTTGTAATATTAGTGGGATTAAAAATCACACACTCTGTGGAGTCACGAAGTAAATGAAATAATTAGTCTGTAGACAATCAGAAACAATTTTAGACTCAATACACTAACGAAATGATTTAACTTTCTACGTTTGAACTGTATGACTGTTATAATAATTAACCATAGTGATGTAAAGCTAGTTATTTAGAAGTAATAATTAGAGAGTAAGAAATGACAGTTAGTGAAAAACTAACCTTATTATTTTATCCAAACTATTAACACATTCAATATGTTCACATTGAAAATGTACAGCGAAAGACATTATTTTATGTACCCTATGTCTTCTATAACATAATTTCTTGTGAGTATTTTAATAGGTAAATTTCTTACTTTATTTCACCTATGTTTTATTTAGAAATACTTTTATATAACTTTGCTCATACATCACAACATTTAACATTTCATTCTCAAGTTTTCAAATACGAATGTTCATAATTATTAGTAGGTTTGTTACAATTTAAAACAAATATAGTCCGCAACATGAGTAAACAAGATAATGTTGATGATTGTTTACATCAATATTAGTGGGGGACTGTAATATATTGAGTCATCAGTTGAAACCGTAGATGGCGAGTGGTATCGTCTCTTTATCACTTCATAAAGTGGTAGTGTATTTTAGTGCCAACACAATATGAATGACGTAAACTGGAGCCTATCCTTCCCGATATATTATTATCAATGCTTACAGCAGACACTTTCATGTGTATATTTTCAATAATAAATCGTTATTTTTGTAACCGTCAAAACCCTTTGTTGATTTCTTTGTTTGTTGTTGTGTACTTCTTATATACATATATCATATTTGTTTCATTGGTTGAAAAGTAACAGAGTTGTGACTATAAGATGTTGGTGAAAGTAAAAAAAGAATAAATTTCATTTCATTTCTTTTCATTGGTATGTATGAAAAGAATAAATTTCTCAGTGAACAGAATTTGTCTACTTTAATTAAAACCAGCTGTTAATGACGCTAAAGCTAATAACTAAAAAGCTGCACTTGAATTAGTACCCTTTGTACCTGCAATTAGTAAACACTCAACAACAAAAATAAACGTAACTCCTGCATTATTCAACCGATTTAACCAAATATGATGTCATTGTATTTGTCATAAGATTTACTAAAAGAAACTACTTCCCAAAGTAATTGTAGAATTAACGGTTTTACTATCTAGAATAACCATTATGTCGACACTTTTAAATTATTTTGGCAGTTTTTTTTTTTAATGTATAAATAGTGCCATATAATTAAGGGATCGGTAATATCCAGCTAGTACGTGTCTAGTTGTGTGATGGTAATCATTGTCAGCCCTAAATTTCACTGACTTTATATTATAACTTGATGGCGTAACTTCGCTGGCTGTGGCGTAATATCACCTTATAAGCTCCTGGCATCTACAACCTACATTCTACCTTGTGTGTTTACTTATAACTCTAACCTCTAACTTACCAGCCGTCGCGCGTCGTGACAAGCAGTTTAAACCTTATTAGTCTGTACCGATTGTATTAAATAGTAATTCTGGGGTAACTGGATTACCGGTGGAAGGAGTAGGCCCAGAAGAATGATAAGGACTGGACAGTACAAAAAAGCCTTCTATCAGCGAGGCGCGCATCTCAGTTTGATAGCGAAATTGAGAGGTGGGGTGAGGTAGACGTGCCGTGCCTTACCTCCCGTCTCAGTTGATCCGTAGTAGTGGTAACGATTAAAGCCTTTGAAAGTGTTTAGAGTTGTTTCTTGCTAATCGTCATCGAACCTGCGGGTAAGTGAACTTTTAACTAGAGTTCAGTCAATATTCATTCTTAGTTATTTTGGATAATCTTGGGGAAAGAAATATTGTGAAAATTAAATTTAATGGGAATTTAGGAACTTGTCGTATTATTGATCTGTGCAATATAAAACTTGTTGGTGCAGTGAGCACGTGTATATAAAAAAATTATGTAAAAAAATACTAAAAGAGTTTTGTGGTTGTTACAAATGCTTTCAGCAATTTAATTCTCTAACACTGAAAAGAAGTAATTTTAATTCTCTAACACTAAAAAGAAATAATTTTAATTCTCTAACACTGAAAAGAAGTAATTTTAATTCTTTAACACAGAAGAATTTTTATAATACAAATTTTGTTGATATTCGAAGTAAAGTAAAGAAAATATTAAGAGAATAAAATTTAATTTTGAAGATAAATTAAAGTGAAGAATTGCCAGATCAAACTAGAGTGTGAAAGTTTTGAATTTTTAAAATTGAATAAAAGACAAGCTGTAAGAACTTTGTACATTTTTTGAGTGACGAATGTATTGCAAGTTTGAACTTAAAAGTCATCAAGAAGTTTTTATTTTAATTTTAAATCCAGTGATTAGTTTCAAGAAGAAGTTTTATTTTAGTTTGAACTTTATTAATTTCAGAAGATTTTCGTTTCCTTTTTTAAAACATTCATAAAACTTAAATTTCAAAGCTAACACCTCATGTGCCAGTAAAACGGTACAAGTCTAAGTAACGATTGTAACTGTTTGGGCTGACATTTTTATATATAAACGAACTATATGGAATATTAGAAGAAAAAGCTTTAGTACTAGAAGAGCTACCCTATCGTATACTGTTCGGTAAAATAGAAATTTTGACGATTATTACTTCACATACTAACACTTACTAATACTCGTGTTTCTTATTGAATGAGATTGTCTTTAATGTTTCCTTCCAATTAGATAAAATGTCTACTTCCTGAAATATCAGGAAAGCAACAGAAGCACATATCAGTCTCTATCAATTAAACCTTATACACTGAAGATGGTATAGATATCTAGGTGCGCGCGTGCGCTTGTGTGTGTGTGTCTGTCTGTGCGTTAGGAGAGAAGGGTAGTCAGTCAGACATGAACGTTTTCTGAGAGGAAAATCCAAAAATGTAGGTCAAAAACCAAACACCTTGAACTGCAGGTTGGTAAGTCCATTATAGTAATTATATTAAAAATTTAACAAAGAAGTATTGAAGGACCAGACAGAACATAACTATAGAGATTTATTCTTACTTATTTTCCGATAACTCTTCCAGTTTTAAGATGGTGCCCGTTTAACTTATAGAAATTTACAGTTGACCTTTATAAAATAATATTTTACAAGTAATAGATTAATATTAACCAAATAATCTAATCAACATGTTAAAAAAAGTATATGCTCATAACAATTTTCGACCAGTAAGTTTCTATATCATGTAGTTTCTAAATGTTTGAAAGTGTAATGGTTAAAACGCCAACATTGAGAGTTAAAATCACATAAGTGTTGTTAATCCTGTAAGTGGTGTACAAATTAATAACCTAAACTAATAATACATCTGCAGTTTGACATAAGAGATGATAGCCACATGTGAAATATACCTTTCTTTGGACTGATCTGTAAGGGATATTTTATGTCATGAAATCCCTGCGTATATCAAGAGGCAAGAGTAATGTCTCAAAACAAAAAAATTCAGTTAATTACTGTATAAATCAGTTATCAGTTGATTAATGGTACAAACTAATATACAACTTTGCCACTAACAATTCCGCTGATAACATCAACACGAGCGTGACATGAAATGTAATGTACATGACAAAGCGCGAGTTAGTGTCAGATGTGAGCTAAAGTGTCCAAGTTAATATACACGACACGTCGAGAGCGTGACATGAAATGTGATGTATATGACAAAGCGCGAGTTAGTGTCAGATGTGAGCTAAAGTGTCCAAGTTAATACAACGGCACGTCGAGAGCGTGATATGAAATGTGATGTACATGACAAAGCGCGAGTTAGTGTCAGATGTGAGCTAAAGTGTCCAAGTTAATACACACGACACGTCGAGAGCGTGACATGAAATTTGATGTACATGACAAAGCGCGAGTTAATGTCAGATGTGAGCTAAAGTGTCCAAGTTAATACACACGACACGTCGAGAGCGTGACATGAAATGTGATGCACATGACAAAGCGCGAGTTAGTGTCAGATGTGAGCTAAAGTGTCCAAGTTAATACACACGACACGTCGAGAGCGTGACATGAAATTTGATGTACATGACAAAGCGCGAGTTAATGTCAGATGTGAGCTAAAGTGTCCAAGTTAATACACACGACACGTCGAGAGCGTGACATGAAATGTGATGCACATGACAAAGCGCGAGTTAGTGTCAGATGTGAGCTAAAGTGTCCAAGTTAATACACACGACACGTCGAGAGCTTGTCATGTCGCAGACGCGCCTGGCAAGCTAATATTACTCTTGTGAGATGATGAGACAAGAAGTAGAATAGACAGACAGAAGTTGGAGAGTATTAATACATATTAAATTACTGTATTAATCGTAATCAATTTTTTAGATTACATGTTTTTCAATGAGGAATATTGTTTTTATGCAATATTCAAATAATTTTGACTTAATAATACCACATAGATCTACTCTATATGATTGATATAGCAGCCCGCACCAAAAGAGCCCGATTAAATTTTATACGGTGTTGCAATATCGCTACTAACTGCCATGTATTTCCTTATATGTGGATTCCGTCACTACTGTCTGCAATAAAAACACATCTACTAGATTTGATAAATTTAAGTTTTAGCAGTGGTGTTTTCCCAAGTAAACTGAATGAGTCAATTTTTGTTGTGCCCATTCATAAGAAAGGCTCGAAAGGCCTGATTCAACATTACAGACCGATTGCTCTTTTATCTGTAATATCCAAGATTATAGAGAAATGCATGAAAGACAGGTTGATTGATTTTTTTAAACAATAAACAGTTCTTTAGTAGCTAGAGTTTTTATTGATTTTTGTAAGGCATTTGACCTGGTTAACCATAGGATTTTATTACAAAAATTAGAACTCTTAGGAGTAAGACGTAACGCTTTGAACTGGTTTGTAGCCTACCTTGAAAATCGAGAACAGAAAGTTAAAATGCAAAAGGCATTCAGTGACGCAAAGATTGTTAATGTAGGAGTCCCCCAAGGCTCGGTTCTTGGTACAACGTTGTTTCTAATTTTCATAAATGACTTGCTGAGATTACCATTAAATGGAAAAATCATAAGGTTTTCTGGTGATATTGCGATTAGATATTCTGAAAAACAATGGGAAAACATCTGGAATCATATTAAAGAAAATTTGATAATAGTCAGGAAATGGTGTCAAAATAACAGAATGGTTTTGAATGCCTCTAAGACTAAGTTTATAAATTTTGACTTAAAAGGATACCAATTCAATAATTTCATAGATTAGATTGTCAAGCCATTTCAAACTGCAATTAGGAAATTATTGATTAAGTTGAACAAATTAAATATTTAGGAATTAACATTGATGAAAAACTGAGCTGGGAACCGCATATATAAAATATCGATATATATTATTATATATCGATATTATTATACGATATTTTTTACACGTGCCAATGTAACGGGTGTAATCTATTCGCAAGATATCTCCAGGACGATTTCATATGTTTAATTTTAATTTGGCGTAACATTTGATTTCTTTTTTCTGTATAGACAAGAGTAAATAGTTATTCGTAATTTTGTTGTAAACATAATTTTAATTCAATAAATTTGATGGCAGTAGTCAGCCTTGGGCAATGGCTGAGTGTGAAGCCTACCATCAATAGGCTGGCACAATTTCTCTTTTGTCTGTTGAGAGGACGTAACATTTTATTTTACAACAGCCTGTCTTTCTGGCTGTTAGCAGGACATCTAAAGAGTGAAATGAGTCATAGAATTGAGATTTTGTATGCAAGCTCAGCGAAGCACGTTACGTGGCACGTACATAATAATACACGTAATAGTAAAATATAGATCAGTAAATAATAGATATAAACATACTTAGTAACATGATAGTTTATTATTCATAAACATTACTCTAAAATAGAACAAAAATATTACTACAAAATAGCGGTATTGGAACAAGATATTCTAAAGATATTTTATAACAATTATGAATAAGTACTTAACACAGTGACTGCGGTTGGACCCACATCATTACTTCTCAGGCTATCTACAGTCCGTAGCCACAGTGAAGGTATAAACAACACATAATATAGCTAAAGAGATGTACATCATAGTTTAATCAGCAGCAGTATTAGTAATTAATTACGTTTAAAAAAAATTGACAACTGGCAAATAATTTTAACGTGATTCATCTCGCTATTAAATTATAACAGTACGTAAGATTTTGTCAAATACATTAAGATATATTAGCACATTTGAAGCATAATGAACGAGAATTGAAGTTAATTATCAGCTGCTTAAGTCTCAGATCACAAGTCGCGCAGGCTTTGTCTTGCCTTATCTCTAGCTGACACTCGCTTTTCGAGGCCCATTATTGTTTCTTAACCTTTTCGTGGCTTTAACCATTTAAAATTTTAAGCTAGGCTGTAATATATACCTAGGTTTTTGTAGAGCTTTATCTCCAAAATAGGCAAATGAGGTAAAAACCTATACATTAATATTTCTACTAAAGAAGTATTATAATAGAATGTTATGCAATCGAAATTTATTTTAGTTTATTTGGTAGAAAGCTTAAAATTATTTTGAAAAGAAGTAAAAAAGGAATACATACCACAAGAATGTTCAAACCATTATGTCAAGAATCAATAATCTTTATTTCCAAAGTACATTACAATTATTGGTTCACACAAAACATACATCACAAAAGTAGATAAAAGTATAATGGATAGGCACCTCTGAGCTAATAGCTGAGTTGAGTAATTAATTAAAGGCAAGGTTTTTATATTATAATAGAGCCGATACCACTTTACCTAAAATAATACGGATGCGTTATTTAAAAAGAATTAAGTAGGCTAATGTTATTTTGGATGAAGAATGTCTTTAATGACAAATATTTCTCAATTATCGATGTCTTCATTGTGTTTATATTACTCTGGAAATTACCCATACATTTACAGAATTTGCAATTTTTTATCTATGCTTAAGTTTGCATTCTCCCTTGGTCTCCACTTTAAAAAACGTTATACATACAATCCACTCAATATTGATATCAGAAGGCGATTGTGAAGTTACTAAAACATTTGCTGTGAAATATCAAAAGTACGACTCAAAGATTCTCTAAATGGTTACAAACTAATATCTTGCAGTATTATATGTTTTTACAATATTTGCTAAAATGATTATTGAATATGCCGGTTTAGCTTATTTAGTGGTACACTAGTTTTTCAAGACTTCAAATTTTTCTTCTCTAAGCTAAAAATAAGAATTATGGATTTTCCTACAAGATATTGGCATACATTCCTATATTGATTACATATGGAAACATTTATAACTTGTTATGAGTTAACTTCTAAAAGTCATTCCCTTTGCGTAATTAAATGCTCTGGTTTTAATGTTTGAATAATAAAAGTGATTAATCCAAATAATAAACAATTTTAATTTGGAAAAATTTTCATTTGAGTTGATTTTTTAATCTAAAAGTTTTTATTTAGATATACGAGTGAATATCTTCATTATGATAGGTAGTTGGATGATCTTTCCATTTAAGGGTTTCCTTAATTAAATCATTGGTAAAACCCCTTTGAGCCTAACAACGAACACATGTGACACTATACGGAATACCACGTACCGCGCGGGCACGCACGCTATGCTGTATATAACGTAGTTCGTGGAAGCGATAGCTGTCGCAAAGTCTAAACTAGTTGAAGTTTGGTGTTATACATATCTAGGCTGTGTTTGATGGCCAGCTTGGTACAAAACTGCGTTTCAATATGGTAGTCGTTTAAGCTTTAAAAACATGGACAGCTCCATTATTTATGAACGAAGAGAAAAACAAATTTATTATATGTAAAAGAACTGGTAGTAGGAATTTCGAAACAAGACCAAATTAATTTGGAACAAAAAATGATCTTATAAACATCTGTAGGTGTTTTATGGTCAGTATTGTTCGCCAGTTCGTTTCAAAATATCGGCCGTTTTAACTTTCAAAAATTTACAAAAACATTACTAATGAACCTAGAAAAAAACAAGCGTATTTTTAGGAAGCTTATATCATTTCCTGAAATTTTTGACGTGACAACGTCTTAAATTAGGTTGCGGCTCGGAGTCACTCATGAAAAAGTGTAACGCCCGGTAACGTTACGATGCCCGTCCAGTGGGTCCGCCGCACGGGATCCGCACGGGATAAAGCAGATAACTGTGGGTCCGCCGCACGGGATAAAGCAGATAACTATGTTTATTCGTGAAAATGTGGAGTGCTTAGATTCGTCATTTACAACAACTACAACAATAAAGGTAAATAATTGTACACTGATATTTCATTATCGTAAACTATGATTGATTGATTAATTGTTAGATTGACACAAAAGTTGAGAAACTGAGTTTATAGGTTATGTCATACTATTGACAAATGTTGATAGTGTTAAGTAAATTATTAGTTTAAATCACTCTGCAATCAATCATAATTCAGTCGATTGAGAAGAAACAGCGCGTATTGCTAGTCAAACATTTAAAATAACAAATTATAACCTCTAACCTGTCATAACAGTGCGACCAAACAAACGAACTAAACCGACCAATCACCACGCGCGGAGTTAGAATTTAACTGTGTTTAGCAAGAATTTCAAATTCCAATTTTAGTAAATGTTTTATTCAACTTTACTATTTACAATAACAAATTTTAATTAATTTCAAATTATGTACAATGTTTTAGTAAACAAAATATATTTCTATAGTTAAAATTTGTGCAATTCTTATTTTCATTCAATTCCTTGTTCCTATTGTGCAATTTAATAATATTCATATCAATAAATATTCTACCGAGAAAAAGACGTTGTCACGTAAAATCTTCGCCCGTAAAACCGACTTTACAGGCAACCATAATTTTTTTTATTACAATTTTTTTGTCTCAAAGGGTTTCCGAGATATGGAGCAAATGTAAATCTTGTGATAACAAATTAATCATATTTCAGCTGTTGCAAAATCTATCGATTTCTTCCACAACTGATCCTGAAGGACTATTATAAAAACTGAACACTCAAAATAAAGCCGAATAATGGAAATGAACCAATTTAAAGCCTCTTTTAGTCACCTTTAATAAAGCTAGGCGTGACGATGAATGGATTAGCTGCGAGACTTCCAGCTGAATCAATTCAAATAAACCGACAAAAGTACAGGAGGTGGTACGTACCCTGACGTGGGTAATAAGCTTTATTGTTGTTACTATTTTGGTACTACAGGGGAATTACCAAATCACAATAATTGGGGGTTGTTGCTTGTTATAAAACAACAGGAAAGTCTCTTCAAACTTGGTTAATTTTAACCAAGTTTGAAGAGCATTTACTTGGTTTATTTTAACCAAGTAGCCTAAATGCTCAATGGGGGCCCATTTTGAGCATTTACTTTGAGCTTAAAAAAGGTTGAGGAAAGATTCCAACATTAAGTTCATTATTTTAAGTTTAATTTAGCACTACATAGTATTAAAAATAAGTCTGAACAGATGAGTTAAGAAAAATAGTGTTTTTTAACGTAACTTTTCAATATAACTTTGACAAGCCGTTGTTTCGTACTGGATTGAGATAGAGACCTCTAGTCTGTGGCATTGTCCTTCTTATATAAAGACCTTTAAAATGAAGTGTCATTTGATGGGGGTTTGATTTTAAAAATTGTTGACTTGACCCTCCAACCCCCCATTTTGGGTTGAGGGGCTAAGTTCTCATGTAGCGCAAAAATCATCATTTGTCATTATATAACTACCCCCAAAGGATATTGGTATGTTTAATTATGTTATAAAGTTACAAGGGGGGTGGGACTTTTGGGACACCCGGTATATTTCCTTATGTAACAGTAAATTGTACCTTTGCATAAACATTATTCAAACTATTCATCTTATAAATAATAGAACACACAATTTAAGATATTTTTAGTTTCTGTGTATTAAAGCGTTTTTGAAATGTTTTAAAAATCCTAAAATAACTTCTAAGACTGTTTTAAGCTACTAAAAATCCACTTATAAAAATATTATACTGAAGGATAAAGAAACCAGGTCTCATTGCTTATAAATTTATAAGTAAACATTTCTAAATTTTACTTTTGAAAAAATATGTTTAAATTTCTGGTATTTTGCTATGGTGATAAGGCATATTTTTAATGTTGGAATATATTTTCATATATTTTAATAAACAAATAGACCGATTTATAGTTGAAATTAGAAAACAATAGTTAAGGGTAGGCCTACTGTAGATGCATGAATGTATGCAGTGCTCATACTGTATCTAAGATTTATTTAACGCATTCACTAATATCGTTCTGTGTTATAAACGCGTGACATCTCCGATCTCAAAAGTAAAGCATTCTTCAGTAGAGGAACTTGATGTCCTTTGTGTTGTTCTGCTGAACTTAGTATTTCCGACAACGTTTATTTAATAGGAAAGAAATAATATTATTTCCATGTATTAAAAATATTACCAATCAAATATCGTCTATTCGATACCTAGAGATGTCCCCATTACAAACATACTTTAACATACCCATGGATGCTTTATTATAATATTTGTTTCTAATAACATATTATAGTTTTCATCTTAACAGTGATTATTGAGAAGTAACAGAAAACCTTCTCCAATATCAAACTATAACCTTTTGGATACACTTCTACATAATAGTAATAAAGTTAAACAATATTTGCCCCTTACTTACCTCTGTTGTGTCAAAAACCTGAGCAAATGTCCGGTACATTTTGTCCATTATTGTATTATGATTAAAATTTAATTTTAAAACTAAACATGAAAGAAGCTTTTCAATTAAAATTAATCTAAATTATAACGGTACGAATACACTGATAGGAACTCGACAAGATGCGGTTGGACGTGACACGTACGACTGACCGCCAGGAGAAAATAGCAGGAATGCAGTGGAGGCTCCGCGGGAGTATGTTCCTAAATCCGTAGGGTTGAACCTATTTTACTGGTCCTGTTTCACTACTTTCTGCTAAACGTTAAAACATGATCTCGATGATAAATAATTTCAGGGAATTCTACCGGTTAAAAACTTGAAAGTTGAAGTATATTTAATAACATGTTTTTTCAAACATATTCATTTGATGGGAATATTGACTCGTAAGGATGGCCATTTTTGTGAATATATTAATCTATGATATTTATGACTAAGCATTTAAAAATGTTCTATGCTAAATTTCGCTGATCTGCACGTTACCTTTGGTTTCCTGAGGTTGATAGGAACGAATTAAAGAATTTTAATACTTACTTCCAATTATTTTAAATACTACTTAGGCTTTAAACGTGTAAAAATCAGTCAGTCATTTTCTTTACGGAAACACTAAGGGATTGTTTTTAGATTCCTCGTCATATTTAGCTATTACACAGGTAATAACATTATATACCTCTCTGTATATGGTTTTTTCCTCTATTGTTCCCACTCATTGTATCCATAATTTTAGACAAAAACAAGAATAAAATTACGCAGCAGTTATTTCTACGAACTCTTACGAATTGAACATGTTACTTAAAAACTCAAGAATGTTTTCAGCGAAGCTGCTAAAGGAAGTGCAATTTGGGGTGGAATGGAGAAGGCATGAAAGGAGGAGAGGGGTAAGACGGGCAGACGCGATTCTTAAAAATGTCTCCCTTCACCGCCTCACATGTGGCTATCTTTCTGCAGGCTGCCGGACTTTAGTGAACACAGGGATGCGGTTGATACGACTTACACGCACGTCCATTAAAGAGTACCAGTTTGTTATACGGCGCTATTTCTTAAAGTAAACCCTACTTTACAGCTACTAGGGCTTTGACCCTCACTGACATAAGGCAAGTGCCTAACGGCAGACGCCTTAACAGAAGTGGGGAGACGATTTTCTACCCACAATCACATTTTTCCTTCCTTCCTTCCTTCCTTCCACTTTGCCATGAGGAGACAACGAACGGGTGGATGCGGATGTAATGCAGGATATTGTAAAGAGAGAATGGTACTTTGTTTTCCTTATTAAAGAAGAAAATGAAGTAGCCTTTAAAAGAATGTTCTCAGTTAACTTCGACTATATTGTTCTAAAAGTTGATAATTTCCTGCTGAAACAAGCTGAAATTATTAAATGAGGATGATAGGCCTGTTGTTACAAATTGAGTAGGCTCAATCAGTTTAGTTTCTTTTAACATTAAATGATCTTTTATATGAGTATTATAGTAAGAACAATCCATTACAAGAAATAAAACCTTTTATATAATAATATAATATAAACCTTAAATAATATTAATTATTTTAATGGAAAGGCGGGAGCGCCCTAAGTTGTAATACAATAGTATTTCCTGCGATTTTCTCGTTTCATCGTGGTTGTTTACCTATAAGACCAATTTTAAAATGTTCACTATCGCTTAGCCAAAACACTTAGAGTGAAATTCAATATATGAACTCATATCGGCTACCAATATATTTATATAAATGAACCATGAATTCTTCAGGAAATTGAGCTTCGTTTAAAAATGAATGTATACAGGTCAATTTCTTTTTGTGTTATCGTGCGGAAAAAGAGACATATAAACAAAAACCTAGTTTTCCAGCCCCTAGATTGATAAGCTTTGCTAGGGTCAAGCCAATAAAAAGATACATAAGTAATGTAACAATATTCATACACTTGTTGAGAAAACATCCAATACATTGTCTGATCAAACTAGCAGGAACTTTACACGATACTTGATTTATATTTTCTTCATGACGGTAATCAATAAGTAATTGTGATTTTGTACCGGTAAATAATTTCAATTCAATGAGAATAAAGACTCCAAATGACATCTGTCAGAATAAATTCAAATTATAAAATTTTAAAAAGTCTTATCGGAATATATTCAGGAGGTTGGGTTTGCTGACGTCACCCTGTATCTAGACAGAGACAAGGGACAGAGACAACTACAGAGTTCAGCGACATCGAGTAGCAGCTTCTGAAGCTGTAGTTTCACAGGTTGGCGTCAAGCTATGTTTACAAGGCATAAACGTACAGTTATTATCTCAAATTGAATTATTTATGTTCAGATATTTTAAAACTATATCCACTTATTTGAGTGAAAGTTACTCTCATTTCTGGCCCTTAGATAGAATTACTGAAACCAAAGTTCTAATATAGCACTGTATCTTAAAATCTATAACAGTTCGGAGAGAAATTCATTATACATTATTAGTTTGCACACAGTACAATATGTAACCCTTTATGGTTCCGATCATGTTAAAAAATTTGTCAATCTTGATAGGCTTTACAATATTGATTATACTGATTAAACTATTACTCAACAGTTCATGATTCCAAAATAGTGAGAATCACTTTAATCTAACTACAGAAACTTATGGTTAACTCCATCTGTTTAACATATGACCTGTAGGTCCTGTGTTGAGTGTACAGACAAACTTTATAAGTAAAAGTAAAATAAAAGTCTACGTTTATAATTTGTTAACATCGAGTAACGGTAAGTCACGCGTGAAGTTCATCAATGCTGCTCGAATCTTTGATGAGATTTCCAAATCATTACGCAGAAATTTGATTTTGCTATAGTGTTTTTATCATTTAAAGGGGGGTTTTAAATTTGAAAACTAGACAACATGTAACAGATACATATACTTCATAGACTATCTAATTTATTTCCGAATTTCTGTAACTTTGTCTCATCGAAAGACGAACTCATCAACAAAGTATTCCCAAACATCATTACTAACCTCAAAAATAATGAATGGTTGCGTGAGCGAGCGATTGTGGCAGCTAAGAATAAAGGTGTAGATGACTTAAACTACATAGTTTAGAATGAAATCATTGGTAAACTGCATTCTTTCAAATCTATTGACTGTGTAACAAATGAAGATGATGCCACCAACAATCCAATAGAATTTTCAAACTCCTTGGATGTACCTGGCTTACCACCGCACAATTTACGACTAAAGATTGGTTCCTTAGTAATCATGCTTAAAAACTTAAAACAACCAAAACTGTGCAACGGAACACGTGTGTTGATGAACAATTTGATTTACGCCACAATACTCAAAGGAAAATTCAAAGGTGAGGAAGTTCTCATTGAGGATCCCGATGATCCCAACCGACATGCCATTTGAGTTTAAACGGCTTCAATTTTCGATCCGTCTTGCATTCGCCATGACTGTAAATAAGTCACAAGGCCATCGTTTAAAGTTTGTGGTCTTAATCTCGAACATCCATGTTTTTCCAATGGTCAATTATATGTGGCATGTTCACGGGTCGGAAGACCTTCCGCGTTATTTGTTTTTGCGCTGAATAAAAAAGAACACAAAATGTAGTTGATTACACGGCAAATAAAAATCGTTGATTAATTATATTTTTTTTATTTACAATTATCCTAATTTAAAAAATAAAAAACGGGATCATGTGATATTGCCTTTAAGGCAGAACAAAGTTCGCCGGGTCAGCTAGTTTCTTTATATATAATATATTAATTAGATGTTTGGTTATACTTAAAAGTTTGTGGTTTTCGATGTAGCAGCGATACAATGGAGATGAATGACATTATATTTTATATTGATTTGATTGGTCATATGAACAAAACAAACACAAATGCATCTGTGGCCTTTTTATTAAAAATAGTTGTTACATATTTTCCAACCATAGTAATTGTAAATATGTATATGCTTATAAAACTAATGATAAGTATAAATACATGATATTCCTTTATTATAGAGGTTCATACGAAGGAACATATTCTTATTAAAGACTTGAACTAAATATGCCCTTAGCACAAAACAACATTTTTATCTGCAAGAACTGTCTATAAGGAATGATGGAACAAGTTCAAATTTGACACAAAATTGACCTTTTAAATACGTTAACAAAGTTCGTTGGCGAGCTTTTTTGTATTATGGCGGACGGCCGTTTAAACCCATTTTAAATTCTCAACACCGTTATTTATAAACGTACAAAAACAGTAAAACTGTTCTGGACCTCGTATTACATTTCCTAAACTTTTTATTGTAAACTTGTTTTGTATTCTGAACGGTTTTAAAAATATGGAGTGTATGCAAAACCCATGAATTAACTTAATAATATTTCATTTATCACAATATCTACCCATTTCTTGCTATTAAGTCGGAAAAAGTTTGTTTGTTAGCAATTTCAGTTAGACTATCTTGTAAGGAAATTTCATAGCAGCACAGTTTCATAAATTTGTAACAGGTATTATCATTATGTATTAGCGACTGATACCTGGTTAAACTTTCAGTTATTATGTTAAAAGTTTATCTTTCTGAAAGAAACATTTTGTTCGATAAGAAATCCTAAAACAGACTTACGAAGCTGTTTACTGTACGTTACAAAAAATTACATTAATTAAAAAAATCATTTCAGCACAAGATTGTTCGTACTGTAAAGTGTATATTTTGTAGTCTTTTGTAGGCCTACAACAAAATATACTACAATATTTGTTAAAATTTATAGAAAATAACCTATGCGTAATAAAATAACCCGTTATAGAGGATTCCCAAACAATAATCCCGCCCTTAAATTAGAGTCAAGAGCCTGCCTAGCACCAGTTTATTATGCATATTACACTCCACCTGATATTGCGGGGGAACAATCTGAGCTTCACTTGACATTTACATTTTGTTAACGGTTCATAGCTAAAATACTAATCTATATAATAATAGACTCAAACTAATTATAGAGAAGGTGTTGCCATTTTATCTGTTTTGTTTAATTTTTTTGGTATACAATTATAATTGGTGAAATAAAAACTTTGCTAAATGTGTATCTATATGACCTAATAGGGGTTATCACTAAAACATCCCTCCCCCACCCGGTATACGTTAAATGCTAATAATGCTACCAATTTTATGTTTGATAGCCGTCTGAAAGCATTATTAGTAATATTTAACGCTCTACAAAAATGGCCATAACAAGTAAAACCTACCTTGCACATTCTAATATAGGGTTTCAGGATACATATATTTTACATATATATTACAAATATGTTACATAAATATTACATAAATTTTACATATATATATATATATATATATATATATATATATATATATATATATATAACATATATTACATATATTGTACGCGAACTTAAGGGTGTGTAATTTTGCTATTTAAATAATATGTATCTTACATTTAAATATAAAATACATTTTTTATGTTTTTTTTTTATTTCACACCAAGTCATCTCTGAAAACAAATATAGCGATGCAAATTGAGATATATTAGGGAAGTGAAGTCTGAATTATAATTGTTGCAGACGGACTCGTTATTACGAAAAATTACGAAGTACGATAATTTTACTTAATTTCAGCTGTCAAAAATATTAATAGAACAACTGGGTACTACATCCAACCCAATTGTATACGCCTATGGAGATCTATGTCATTTGATACCTGGATTATTTGATATGTTTCAACTCCCTATAGAATTTCACATTTATCCTGCAGATCTGCTCTTATCTAAATATTCAAAGCCCAAAAATATTGCTATTGTGATAAAAGTTAGAATTTGAGATTCCGAACCCTTTACCTGAAAACTGTGCTTTTGTTTTAGTGATCTAATTAGAGCTCCTTTACTTATCCTGGACTTTTAATTTTTTTAGTTTTTAGATCTCAAGAACTTGTGGAATTTTTCGTTAGAACTGTGATGCTACCGTAAAATTCTCATGTTTGGAATAAGTCCTTAGGTTTTGACAAAGAAACCCAATTCTTTGAGGTTGGATTTCTTAATGTGTTTCAGGCACAGGTGCCTAAAACTCACGATAACTAAGTTCATGCCCTGCGGGTACATTCAAGTTATTAGTACCTAAATGTTTGAGTTATTTAAGGATTATTTCAAATAAATCCTACTACATAACTAATATTCAAAGTCCTTAAGATATAAATGTACTATCTCAAAAAGTGAGGGTCTTACTCCCGGTGCACTGCTTCGCGTTTATCGGTTGAATTATCTGTAAGCGGTACATACCACTTATCGTTCTTTTCTTTTATATGTTTTGACAGTAAATATTTATATGTCAGCATTATTTATATAGTTATAAGCATGTAATCAGTTGAAATCGTGATAAGTACATATGCAATTGTTAATTTTTATTTAACTTTTCAAAAAGCTTGAGCTTGTCTGTTATTTTGTGGTTTTCGTATGTATACAATATATTTTGCATAGTTCATAGAATCATAAAAAATTAAACTCTAAAACATTTCCCTGATATTATATCAAAAAGCACGCCACAGAACTAGCTTATCGCCACATAAGTATTATACAAGAGACAAAAATTGCACACATACCACATATATCAGGTTTGTAATGTAAAATGTAGAGTTGTTGTCAACATAGCTCCGGGCCTCTGCAGCTATCACATATTTTCTGGAACGCTTTATGGCGCTGTCTCTCGGGATTATGTCCAGTAAACGTTTATGGCCGCTTGTTATAGACATATCACAAGCTTAAAGATAATTATCAGTTCTCTTATTGTAATTTTAAGAGAGTTTATAAATTGGACAGAAAAGATATAACCTTCTTATATTCAGGCAGAATATTTCTACATTAGTCTTCCCAACCTTTTTATACAATGCACCTATTTATGAAAAACATTGTTACCGTGAAAAAATATCGGTTTATTACTCGTACAAGACTTTACAGGTACAAACGTACATGCTTAGATGACATTGAAATAAAATTATTGCCACAATCAATTACTCTGTCTCCATATTTCCAGTATGGAATAATACAGAATATATTTGAATAAATAACGGTTTGTTTTTTTAATGAAATTTCCCATATGACTTATAAATACTACAAAATAACAAAGCAGTTTTATGGCTTTCCATTCGTCAACAACGTGTGATAAAATATTTAGAATACCGCCTCCTGGTACGTTTTTCTTCCGAACCAAAAATAAAATTATATTATTACTTTTAATTTGTTTATTTTTGTCCATATTGTCCAAGCGGTTGGTCGTTGCCTGTAGACCTATTAAGACGTGCTTATGTACTTCAGCTTTAGTACAATTATTACTTTAGTTGATTGTTTCTTTTATTACGTGCATGTTTTAGAGATATTGGTCATGTAATTAACACAAAGCATGTTTATGTGATTAAAGACTCGTGCATGTAACAACGCTCTGGGAATTATTTGTTTTAACGTATTTATTCACCTGCTACAACACCACAGAAAATGTGTATTATAAAATTTGTTGTTATCAACAGTGTCTAACAAGACACGCAGTAAATAAAGCCAATTCGATTGTTAGATCTACGTTAACAGTGATGTGGTGATTGCATTTAATTTATACCCCTTTATGAAATAGTCTACCTTCAATTCATGATGGAATAGTACAATAAAACCATCGGTTATACTCTTATTTTGCTTTACCATCGACTAGAAGAAAGAATTCATTCACCACGTAAGCCTAGTAGCCTAGTAATATTAAAATAAATCTGCACCGTATTACGATATGATTTTTGTCTACATTTTAAAACATAACACAATATTTTTTATTTGACTTGATAAATGCCGACTGTTCTTAAACTACATATTTATTTTAAATCAATAGCGTAAAGACTTTTTCCAGAGAACTTGCATATATATGGAGGTAATGTGGCAATGATGTGGTGTAGTAAAGCTAGATCTGTTCTTTAAAACACAGATAGTGTTTTATACTAAATACTTTTCTTAAATGTCAACCTTTTAGTAACTTGTATTTATTATTTAAACTGAAAATGCTGAGTATTTTTCCTATATTGTCAGAGTTTTCTCAGTATACCACGTGTAATAGTTTCCTGTAATATATTCACCGCTGTTCCCTTCGTTTGTCGCTAGATTGAGCACATTCGTTACGATTCAAGTGGCAACTGACTTTGGCATTGGATACTATATCTTCTCATAGAATGTTTCTTAGTTAAAGCTGCCTAGAACATTGGAAACTGTATAGATGAACAAATAACTATTTAGGACAAACAAATAATGAGTTTTCGTAACAGTGTGACTGTATGAACAGCATGACATTGACAACTGTTAAATAGGACAAAGCGAAACTGTATGTCACAGGTGATACATTACATTCAAAACTTCCCCATTGTAAACATTGAATGGAATCCTCCATGACGTCACTATACACTTGTCGTTTGTTCATCAGCACTTGTCGAGGGCCGCTCATTTACGAGTTTCAGAAATGATTATGCATCGTTCCAATTGTTGTCCTGCCTCGTGGTCCTTTTCATAACAAGATTTGAATATAATTCTAAATTATAATGTTTTGCATTAATTGTTACTGAACTAACAAATATTTGGCTAATAATAATATTGCTGTTTTCTTCGTTAGATATAACTTTATTATTTTTTATTTATGTCATATAATGTTGAGGATCCTTTAATTTGAAACTCTCATGTAAAATCCTTTATAGATCCAGAACATTGAACGTTATTTAAGCTTTATATTAATTTAGACAAATGTATTTTAAGAATGTATAAACTTTGTTTAACACGTGTAAAATCACAGATATAACATACAATTATTTATAACAAATTTACCATTGAAGTCCATTTAGGAAGAACGTGAAGGCTAAAGATACCATGTATAATCAAAGATCTATCGACGCTGAAACACTGAATGGACTGGAATGACCGATAGCGTGCAAAGAATGGTTGTGTATTATTCTATTAACAAAGCCAACTCGCGCCTGGCTGTCGGCCAACCCAACACACACCTCGTCTCGGTAAACACCTGAATCTTTTTCGGGATCTTTACTCATATGAGTTACAGTGTCCATTTTCAGAAATGTCTGGATTAAATTTATTTGTGATGTTAGACTAATTTATTTAATAATATCAATTTTTCAGTACTATTCTTGCATAGCTAACAAGAGTACGTTAATTTAATTGAATATGTGATGAACACGGTACACACTGTTCCTATACACATCTGAAGCTCATATTTTAGACTTACGAACTAATTGTTAAAAGTCCTTGACCTAAATATTCTACAAAATAATTAGCATAAGCATTTGATTATATCTGAAACTATAAGAGTTATTGCTCTCAAATAAACTAGTAGAAGTCAATTATAGCTATATTGATACTGTAATGAACGTGGTATTTACACCCTAGGGTGGTGCTTACACTTTAAAATCTGGGCTAATAAGTGTTACTCATAATCAAATGGTAAGGTACATTTTTGCAAAATTAATACTTACCAAATATTGTATAAAACTTGTAATATATTAAAGTATAATAATTTTGCAAATGAATTTAGAATTTTTCACCAAGGGAAAGATGTATGATACATTCTTAATTTTATTATCTGTTAAATCTCACCTACAATCAAATATGTTAATGCGTGCTACTTCTTGGGAATTATGTTCTTTTTATATGTTGTATGACACTACATTTATTATTTTGCATTTCAATATAGTTTTTATAATGGTTTTATATACAGTATATTAATAAATATAATATTAATAAATATAATATTAACAAGAATAATATAAATGTATTACACTTATTTTGGATTAAGAAAAATGAAATAAAGTTTTGAAAGTAAACTATCTGACGTAACAGGAAAAACTTGCTTGTTAGAAAAGCTACTCAGGTGAGATAGTTATCTTTTAATGATCAGATAATCAATAAGTACAGACTTATTTCTCGAAACTACGTTCATTATAGAAATATTAGAAACTTGTAAGGTGTCTGGAACTTGTTTTATAACGGAGTTGTTGTAGCAGTACACAAGTGGTCGTATACTATATGAATATTACAGATATCGACCTTTACATTACAATTCCGAAACAAAGCTGTCATTGGTTATTTACATCGATACTTTATTGGTTTTTTTAGCTTATAAACCATTTAACGTGGACATGTAACTCACTTCCAGAGTGTCAGTCACAATTAGTGTCAGACCATATTACCCATCAGTGTTAACTACCGTACTGTAATCCAACTACCATTGACTACTACAGTCATCAGTCTGGAATTTGCCATTACAACTATAATGAGCTATATAGCAAATTGAAGTCACGTAGCAATCGGTCAGGGACAAATGTTGGGTTCTTGTATTGTATACATTTTTTGATAGTTCAATACAATCGCGCGTGAGCGAGTTGTGCCTAATTCCAATCACGTTGGAATTCAAAGTGAAACAAATTTTACCCACATTGAGTTTTCTAAATTGAAGTCAATATAAAGACCTCACCAACCTTGGATCTTCTCTTAACATGTTTCTGACGCATGCAGTTTTCTGAAAGGTATTTTCGAAGTGAACCTGGAGCTTATAATGAGTGAACATATTACTGTACACCATACTCCTATTTTTTTTCTTATTCAATAGATAGTGACATTACAATCTTTTTATATCTTTAAATTTCAATTTTGATAGATCCGCAAAAGCAAATTTGAGCGATGAAGCCTTTAGCAAAAGTGCAATATACAGGACAATTTTATGGTTGATGATAATAGAATATAAATGAACTATTATATGTAGCTGACTGGACCTAAAGTTCAAAGCAATGTTGTTGCCTGCTATTCTTTGTTTTAAATACGTAATATTATTGTGTATGAGAGCTCAGACGTCTAAGATATCTCATGGCGTGGAATCTAGTGACAGCAGTCTCTTAATTTTATATTACATACCTGTTACTATACTATTATAACAATAACAATGGATAAGAATAATCTCATCAAACTATGATATATACATTTCCACTGTGAAATTTCCAATTATAAATTTTATTAATGTTATTAGTAATTTTATTTATTTAGCCATGATGGCCTCAAAGGCCAAAGGACTTCTTTTAGTGGTTGGGTAGTAAAGATAGGAAATAAAAAAGCCAATTGAATTAACTAATCTTTATTGCCTTTTAAACCTACCCCCTCCATTACTGACAACAAATACAACAAAGAACAAATAAAACATTTGTATAGTAATCGTCATAAATACTGTATGTGTTAACTCTATAGACTTACCGGTAAATTATGTTAATGTTAAAACTTTTTTATCTAAACGATTGTAATACCTAATGAAAGAAAACTAAATAATCTTCATCTAAAATGGACAATATCAACATAAGAAGAGACATGTTAACAACCAGTGAGGGATACCCGATCAAATTTTCTGTCCCATAAACTCTCTCACACTATTACACTCATTTACTATTAAATAGCGTTTACTATTACAATTCTCGTTTGATAAATTGTTTAGAATGAAAAGGATTCGTCTGGTTCTGTATAAGATCAGGAGTTTTGTTCAAAAAGTTTACACCGACTTGAGATGGTAGACTATTGTAAGATTTTAGTCTAAGTTGGGCAACTTTGAAATTTTCCCGACCTCTATCTAGTATTGTAGTTATGACTGTCCCAACCCTGCGTCAGCACACACTTCGAACGGCAATATATTATTGTCTTAAATATGTACAGCTTAAGATGAAGCAGGAGCCGAGCGCGCAGGATGACGCTTCAAAGTTCTTTTATTCATTCATAAAATATGTTGGAAGAATAAATAAATATTTAAATTTTGGGAAAAATGTTAATGTAATGATAATTAGTGTTTGGTTACCCAATAAGCACCAAACCTAAGGACAAGGTTTTCTCTAATAGTAAAACAAAATATATTTTATGTTTTAATAAATTAATTATTATGGATGTTTACATACACAAGAATCATATTACTCACTAAGACGAATAGTAAGGCAACAGCTGATTAAGAGAATAATTAATTGCTATAAAAACATTATATGAAAGGTTTGGAAATTTATACTTATTCAATAAATATAAGCAAAATAAAAAATTAGAAAACAAAAGAACTAAATTATTCGGAGTAGTTATTTAACAGACTAGTACTCACGATTCAATACCTTTAATAGTATTAGTTACAAAAGAGATCAATCATACAATGCTATAATATTAGGCACGTAAAATATGAGCGCTTAGACTGGTATCGGTAGATTAAAAGGCTCATATAGATATAAATATAATATAATCAGTTTTTCTTAAACATATCGTGAATATAACACAACCCACAAATCCAGATCCTTAAAACAGTACGTTGCAATTTAACACAACATTTGGCAAACTGTACGTTATCCCCAATCAAGATATGAAAATCGTCTAAAATATGTTTAACTTTAACTTCCCGATCTCCTTCCCGATCTTGGCTCATTTTTCTTTCTCACCTTTCCATACGTGGAGCATATCAATTGCACGGTTTAGATTCGGTTATGGCGAGACAAGATACTGACAGTTAAATATTATTATAATACATTTACGCTTTCCTATTACGTTAAGTGTACAATTATTTAACCTACTGTACAGAGTAATTTTACTCTGCACTTAAATTCAATATCGAATTAACGTTTATATAAGTCTGCATTGAATTTAGTACATAAACTTTAAAACTTAATAGGATTGAATCTTGCATAATTGACGAAATTGTAAACTTGAACGATTTGATCAAAGTTTCTATCGGTGAGAAGAGACAAACTAGAGTTGGAACTTTGTTGTTAGCCGCCAACTTTGCATCGAGTGCACGATTGGCAGCCCTGAGCACAAGCATTACCTGCTACAATTCATTCACACTAGGTCTCTTGCTACGTTCACATAATAACTTCGTTTTTACTATGATATGACTAAAACACTTCACTTTTAACCGCAAAGGGTTCTCAAAGGTGTATATGTTCGAGGGGTATATTTTAAAGTTCATATGTGTAGAGCAACCTGCCTAACATATGTTAAATTGTTAAAAACCCTGCGTTTTTGAAGATTTGCAACTTTATGATATTTCCGACTGAAAAACAACTTTTAATCAGCAAATGGATGACCTATAGTTGTCGAAAGTATACAGACAGAATATATGTTATAACAGAGTGTTATAAATTTGTTTACATTTATAGTCTTGAAATCAAGGAGTAAGTTTGATAGTAACAAAAATTTGTATTGAGATTTTTTCTGGAAAGACTTTTGAGCACAGGGTTAAATCAGATCAGAAAATTAAAAACTGTAGGAAATATATACTTTTTACTGAACATTTGAACAAATATTAAGCATGCAGTGCTTGGTCCATACAGAAATGTAAATATGTATCTAAATGCAGACAAATACTACATTTTATGCTACTATAAATCAAAACCCATTTTACTTGTCTTTATAAGTGAATGAGGCTTCTCAGACTTGTGTATGTATATACATTTTCTTGATCGGAGAATCTTCTATAAATTTTGTTCTTAAAAGAGGAAGAAATGTTGGGGGCAAAAGACAGGGGAAAATCTCACTTCTATTTAAAGCTCAGTTCATTTTGATAATTTATTACATATTTTAGTACGTTATACGACACACTTTAAAACATTATAATATTTTTATGTTATTATAAATTTATATTTTGGTATACCATTATTAAACAGGGTGTTTTTAGAAAACATCTTTTCTACTCCAAACCAACATAAAATGTTCACATTTCCACTTACAGTTATACGATTACAACCAAAATGTGGAAATTATAACACATTTTGTGACAAGAAGGTTACCTAATTTCCCTACGTTTCCCATCATTTTCACTCAAGCCTACATATCAGTTTTATCCAAATACGAAGTAACATTTGATAATTGATTTCACCAAACGCTCCCCTGATTCTTTCTCTCGGTTCTTCTTTGGTGTTCACCTAATTGGCATACGCCCGAAACCTTAAGTTACAAAATAACACGGGTAAATCTGAAGACCTAGGAGGCCGAAAAAAAAACACTCCAGCGGTGGGAGGGGGAGCACTGTCCTCTTGAAAAACTACATTTGGCTGCAATTTCTTTCGTAGGTTAAGAGAAAATTTCTCTACCATATCAATTTAATTTATTTAATTTATTGTGTGAAAAATTAAATTTTTCATTATTCCTGGTGTGCTTTTCATAAAAGTGTGGGTTCTCAATTTTTCATATCCTTATATTTTGCGCTTGCACTTTTCATGATAAATAAAGAGTAAGCTATATTTTTAATATAATTACTTTTTTGCTTTAAGTTACCTAGCACTGATATCTCAGAGAATACATTCATAGAATAATATTATAGACTATAATACAATAGTAATATTATTATGAGTCAACTCGAAGCTGATTGTGAGCCATTCTGTCCAGTGGTGGAAACGTTTATATCCCATGAATAGGAAAACGTCAGAGTTGTAATGTTTTATAAAGACCCTGTCATCTTTGTATTAAATCTTATTTATACTGTACAACGTGCTCTTTTTTCTGTTTGCGATTTTTATCTGACTCCGAAAAGGTAAAGAGTCACTAGTAGTAAAAAATAATACTTTATGTAACTTATTTATATTTATAGTAACATGTAATTAGGTCTTGTGATATTTTCGAGGCCCTATTTAAAATTTTTAGAGTGCAATATTTAAAGTTTACTTTTGAAAATACAAAGGCGAACAACAGTTGTAGGTTAAGTGCTCACAAGCGATTACGTCACTGTCTGATACGCTCTACTTGCTTCGTACTTATTCTCCTGCATTTTATATCATTGTCAAATGTCACATATGTTTGTAATGGTCGATTCCTGGCGGTATAGTGATATCCTCAACATAGCAATACAAAAATGGATCCCGTCAACAGTGTAGCTTACTTTAAATTAGCAGTAGTCAAAGCCCAGTAACTGAAATTTCTACTATGCATTAGTTCTGCAAAAAATATTCATAAGTAATTATATATTAAAATACAAGGTTAAACTGAAATTTATTTGAGAAAGGTTCTGTTTAACTAAACATCCTCAGTAAACCAGCCTTCGTGAGAAAGACGCTAAATAGTACTAATGTTCCTTCTCCTTCATAAGAAGATTCACGGAAAGATGAAAACATTTGTTTCAAAGAAGCTTATATGTCAAGAATTTCTTTATAATAAATTAGCTACTCCTTTATAACAAGAATAATGTGTACAAGAGGTTGGACGTGTAGAAGAGTTCGACTGGGGAAATATGTAAATATTGTACAATATAAAGCACTGCTTATTAAAAATAGAAAATTCATAAAATGATCATATAGCAATAAAAGTTAAAGGATTCATGTGATGAAGTGAGAACAAAATACGGAATACTAAAAATGAAAGTAATAATAATAATAATCATAGATAAAAGCTAAAAAATGTATACAATGTTTATTACTTACATACAATTATTATTACGTATTTTACTCCCACGAATTGCGAGTAACAGTACGAATGAATAACAAGATCAAATTTCTTATAAAGTAAACCATTACTGTTACGTTTTCCATAGTTTCCATCTCTTAGTTTAAACTTAGCAATAACAAGTTTGTAGCAATACCAAGTCATAGAAATATCCTTCTTAAGAGGATACCCGGTCTCCAATTCATTTTGCATCTTACCCAACCATGGAGCAAAGCAATTTATTTCTTTTAAAGACCGAAATAGTGATAATCGCTTGGTGGCAACTGGTGGGTGACTACTATTTTCTATCCGAATATCTGATCCTATTTGCATATGAAAGACAGAATGACGCCATTGTTTAAATGAATATAAATTACAATTTTTAATAGATTTCAGCAAAATATTGTAAAAGTTAAAATAAAGTGTACTGGTTTATAGTAAAATTTTAAGGTATAAAACGTCAGGTTTCTGAGAAGAGGATACATGAACTTGACATATTATAATAGGTAAGTGTCGCCGACTCCCCTTAACCTTTAACCTTCCCCATCTTTGTGACAACTCTCTCATTTAATTCTCTTTCTCATTCTCTCCTCACCATATCCTTTTCACAATTTCATACTATCTTCCTACATTGTCTGGCACTGTTAGGTACATTGTGGAATTATATTTAAAATATATTATTGCAGAATACAGAGTTGATTTTACCTTTTTTATATGTTCAAGAAAGTTTATACACCACAAAAATATTGAAGACTCTTGGAGCAATTGGAAATATTAATAAATGTAAATAGTACATAACATTTCCAATTTATTTATTTTTCGTGCGAGGCCTTTCAAAACCGAAGGTTTCCTCATCAGGCGACTCCACAAATATGTTTAATAATTTAGCCACTATTTTCGATTTGCTTAAATTAAAAACCTTCAAAACATAGAGTAAGCTTGATAGTCTCAGCAATTTTATTTCAACCACTTATGCAAGCGGTTTTAAGCACAGAGTAAGAACATATCCAGATAAGGAAATTAACCGTTCTATTAAAATATACTTTTAAATGTACGTTTTAACAAATATTAAGTATGCAGTATACTTGTAGCGGGATTTTGTTGAAAATATTTTTGGAATGGTTGTTGACACTGGATAACCTTGATTCATTGATTACAATTCACAATCATCAATTAGTAGTGCTTGTCAATTACTTATACACCTAAATATAATGTTAACTACAATTATTATCATAAACGAACTACTTGTTCGTAAGAGAATTACTTCTTGCACATAACTCTTAATTTGAAAGCAATCATAAAAACAAATCGGCATTGGCAGTTGAACAAAATATAAATAATAGAACCTCATTATCAGATCACTGTTTAACTGCATAAAATGTAAGTAATAGGAACCTTCTATTAGGCAAAGTGCCTTGGAGGCCCTACATTTTCTTATTTGCTTTCAGATTCATTTTTAGTTTGTAATTATTGTTTTTACTTTTTGGTAATACTTGGCAAGAACATTTTATTTATCTGTGTTTGTTATGTAAATATTCTTATTTATTTATGTATTAATGTTTGTATTTAAGAAATTGCTAAACTATTTTGGAAATAGAGAAAATAAAGAATGTATTTATTTTTATCTATCTTATTAGATACCTTTGGCAGCAATTTTGAAATGGAAAATATAAACATGTTTCAAACAAAACCAGCTTTAAAACGATTTATCATTCGAAATATCATTACATTTGAACTTCTCGAGATTCGAAACCATTACTTTTATATCAAGAAAGGGTGTAATTTGAAACTGTTACAAGTAAAAGGCAGTTGTAAAAATATAAACAATATCTTATTTATTGGGTTAAAATTAATTTAATTGTTCTAGTTCATACAGTTATCCTTGTATAAATAGTGGACGGTTTGTCTGGGACCCCCTGTATATTGAAGTATTGTACAGGATACTGACAAGAGATATATGTTATTGGAAAAACAAAAACATAGAAGTAATCAATAATAATGTAATTAGTGTTAAGTAAGATCAAACTCTAAAGGTACAAAAGTTAACTAACTGAGCTAAATGAAGACCCCTAGAGACAGAGTTCTGTTCTGCTTTGGGACACATGTAACACATCACCTGATACTAATTTAATTTGCGTTTATGGTGAAATATAAAATATCAAGAGTTTATGAATAGCCCTATGGGCATAATGCGCAAGTTAAATCCATCCATACTTAAAAATGTAAAGAAATCTTTAAATAAATGAATAAGCAACTTGAAAACGCATACCTAAATTCTTTCCACTTTTTGGATCCCTTCAACTTGATAGTCCTTATTCTAGCGCCTGTTTATATGATGAATGTACAATATAATTTATTGTGATCGACAAATAAAACAAAATTACAAATAAGTTATTAGTATTTAACCCCAGACAACAATTTATTTATATAAAACAATTATTTTACAGGCAAGCATATATAACTTAATATTATCGTTCAACATATCTCCACCATATCTGAAAAGTTCCTATAGAAGTTGAGCCCCTGAACTGTCAAAGTCCTTTTACATTTAGAGTGGTCTGGGTTTTCCTCAGGGAAAATTACATCATAATGAGATAAACACGTAGACTTTGCCGCTTTTAAAGGTCACGAAGAGCCACGTTTCATGGTAATATAGAAGGCAGGATTTCTAAATGGGAAATATATTTTATATCGTAATCAGCGTTTTATTGCAATCGTTTCTAGGCATGGTGTTTAAAAGATAAACAATAATCTTATCTCATAAAGCTAAATATTGAATTTTAGATAAACTGAATTCACACATTATCTCAGCAATTAAAAAACTGTATTAATAAGTAGAGTTCCATCAATACCCATCTATTCTCGTGACAATTAAACCGGTCTTCCCGTCAATAATACAGCGCAGACTAAATTATTACCCAGACACATTAGAAACAAGCTTAAAAATTGGTGGCAGTGTTCAAAACAGTTCAACGAAGTTGGCGTCAAGTTAAAAATAAACGGAGCCCTATTCACATTATTTATCATTCCTAGATATTTTCGTTTCTCGACTTAATACCTTAAAGCAATAATGTTGCTATCGTGAAGAAACTTCAATTCTCCATTGCCAGGACAAAACATGTGTTTTCGTATAAATCGGGTATGGTTGTCTTTTTGTCCAGAGAACATCTCCAGAATGAAATCAGCTCTAGACTTGAAATTTTGCATGCAACCTCAGTGTGACCTGTCACGCGACACGTGATTTGGATTACTTGTGCCTTGTAATTAAATGGCATATTAGATTATTAGTTGGTTAATAATATTAGTTAAACTTGTTAAATTCAGATATTGAGGAGAGTCGACGAAATCTTCGTTGTCATAGTCTTCAACCTGGGCACGGGCCTAAATGTTTCTTACCATACCGTTCAGCATTAACCCAAAATTTTATAACAAGTCCTTGCGAAAGATTTGTAAAACACCTCATTGTTAGTTTTTCGATAGTACGTTTTAAGCAATTAAATTTATTACACAACAACTGCCATAACAAGATATTGTACGGCCCTCAGATCTTTCTCTTTGAAACCAGGAGTAAATAATTGCTGGCTTACAACAGAAGGAGAAACTGTAATAGATGAAATGTAAATGGTGTTAAATGCTGGTAATGACTGTCCAGTAACAGCAAAGCTTAATGTTGTCCGTTCGGCGGTTAATGGGGTGGCTGATAGCTGTCTCTGTGTTACTGGTGGAGAGAGAAGCATTTTACGACATTACCTTATCACGCAATTTACCTCTCACTATCTTCTTCCAGCTTATCGTGTTGACAACCGTTGTGGCCTCTAATAAAATTGACGAACATACACGTTTACCAATATGACTTATACAGAGAAGTTACGTTGGAAAATTAAAACTTCTATCCACACTAATTTAACTTGATAAAAAGTTTTGAATTTGTTGCCTTTATTGAGGATGCAAAAGGCAAATCTTATAACTTTTTCTAAATATTTTACTTTAAAAAAAATATTTTAAAATAAGCCACTTTTGCAAGTTTTAAGTTTTTTACTAAAGTTACTAACCACTAGTATTCTGCTACAAAAATGCAATACCTCGTAAGTCTTGATCATTAAAATGCTAATGCTTCTTCAGTGCTTAAAATGCTAATATTTTAAATACTAAGCCATACCTAAGCATCATTTGTTCGCGAGATCGTTTTCAGCAGGTTTGAAAGGGAACCTGCTAATCAAGAAAGGAGTTTTACTACAATTTGTTATCGGGCTGAGAAAAAGTGACCTTCACTATTTCTACTTTCTTCTTCTTGTTATTTTACTACCATCGTGTGCAGACATATGCCTCTGCAGTCCCTACAGAATAATCCTAAAATTCGTATCAGTTATATTTCCCACAAAATACAATGTCCCGAAATACTTGGCAGATAGACAATTCTTTTCACCGAAATTGCAACGATTGTATCTTAAACATCACTAAATCTAATAGGATCAACCATTCATGGTACTGCTTACTAATTATGAGCATATCGATTTCATATTCCGGAACAACCCATAAAAGAAGAACGTTCAACTCAATTCCGGTGGATGAAACGTCTTTAGAGAACTAATAATTATATTTTATTACTTACTTCATCTAGAACATGTTTAAAAAACAGAATAGGATTTCATGTAAAATTTGGTTATACTTTTGTCTAGAAAACATTCTGTGACAAGCACAGGCTGTCACATGTACAACAAACGGCTGGTCACTTCCGGTGTAGGGGGCTCTGAAATGTCGTAAACGTTATAAACTTACAAGAGTTCTCACCTGGGTTCATAAAAAAACCCACCTGGGTTGGTGGTATAAAAAGCGTGGAGTTTCCTTAGGTAGGTAGTATCCTTAGGTACTTTAACCGACATTATATTAAAGTTATATCACTAAATGATACTTTTAAAATTCTCGCGTTTGTTATGGGTGCTTAATCTAGTGCCAAGGTATCATTAATTATTTTCTATTTATTTCCAATAAACTATATTCTATTCAAACATATTGTAAATAAATTATAAATACAGTATGAAATTATTTTTAAGAAATTAAAAATTAGACAATTTTTCTAGTACATTATTAACCTACACTTTCGTATTCAATCTTCGCTGCCTCACCGTCATAGTTCGGGGCTTTCTCTATCTCTGCCTTGGGGTGACGCTAACGGTGTCCGGGAAGTCTGCCATGGAAGCCTGGACTATAAATGTTTTGCCATTGTCATTTTGTAGGTTACAACTGATTAATTTAGAAAATTTTTTTATTTTCAATTGTACAATTTGTGTGTGTACAATTGTAAGTTTTATTATGTTTTTATTTTTTATGGGGGTATGGGTTTTGCTCCAGAGCTCCCCGCCGTTGGTGGCAAACTATTCTGAGGTACTATTTTAGTTCTAATCTCCACCAAATCAATAATAGTCCAATAATTTAATCAACAAATAAGGTACGCTGATTCAATGTTCATGCAATGCACTCTTGAACTACACAATACCCACTAAGTAATACATGAGTACTGTTCCACTGCTATTTCTACCGGTTCATGCTCTACATCATCTAGCCATGCATTTCATAACGTCAAACAACGGAATATTTTTGGATATTTCAAGCCTCCATTTCATAGGAGTATCAATAGCCTTGAATACATCACCAATGGCTGAATAAATCTCCCGGACTGTCCTAAACAACCTAGTAAAGTTATTATGGCTCATCACTAGCTAATAAAAGTCCCAAACGCCTGATAAAAACATGGAACTATCTGAGGGAGGGGAGCAAGAGACGAGAGAGAAAAAGAAACCAAATCGAGATATAACTCTCAAATATTCACCCAGAAGAGAAAGGATAATAAACTAGCATGTCCCTCAGGCGCAGTCAACTCCTGTAGATGAGTAAATCTAACAGAGATCAAGAATGTACATCAGTATATCACTGTTTTACTTTCAATCTACACCGTTGTCTGTCACATCTTTCTGAAACACTTTTACATGATACTATCACAGTGTATACAAATACAACTATATGCAGTACTCAAGATGATTTATACCTATAAGAAACATAAAGCAACCAGTAGAAAATAAGCTTAGTTTTCTAGATAAAATAATTAATTTATTTTGGTGATTCCTACGTTTATTTGTTTTTGTACAATGTACAATCCTTCTATACTCAACTAACTGTTACTGGTAACTTTGCACGCTATTTCCTTTTTTAAACTACATATAAACACTCACGGAAATAAGTGATGGCCGCCGGAAGATATTTTCTTCATGAATGGAAAGTGTCTCCTGATTTATAATAACTGGAATTGAAGATTATATGACAATGTGTTAGGACCCTGAAGTTGGAATGTAAAACAGTTTATATGAATACCAATAAAATAACAAGTTTTTTGCAGCATTATACAATATTTCAATAAACAGCTCCAACAAATGATTTAACACTTGAACTATTCTAGGCCAGAATGGAGGAATAAATCGGTAGAAATCTTAGTAAAGGCACTTACGATGCAGTACAATAATTTCGAATCTGAAGTATAGATATTTAAGGTAAGTATTATTTTCGAGTTCATTTTTAAGACGTTCAAAAGTTAACCATAAACCGCCAATGGTTCTTAATCAGGTCTAGCTTGTGAAGGAGCATTCCTGGTTATAATAAATAATAACTTAAATGCCATAGTAGTATTAGCCTTGCTGCCTGGATAAAAATATGTACATACTTAGGCTGAAAAGCGTTATTTAATAAAAATGTATCTACTTTGAGCCCTTGTAATCGTTTTTCTGTTTAATTTATTCCCAGTGCCCTAATCACGTTTTAACTGTTCTCCAATAAAGAAAAATGCACACTTGCATAGGTCTAAAAAGTTTTATTTTGATAGAAATGTGTTTCCTTTCAACCATTTTAATCTACTTCCAGTCTACAGAATTTCCGTTTTCGATTGCATTTTTGCCCCTAAAAATACATTTACACACATAGGTCTGAAAGAGTATTTTCAATTACAAAGCGTCCATTTCCAACTATAATAATCTACATCCGGTTTGATATTTCCGGTGCCGTAGTAGTTTTACCGTTTTGCACGGACCAAGAAAATACACACTTACGTAGGTCTGAAAAGTCTACTTCCTGCCACTTTACTCTACTTCCGATATTTATTGTAAAGTATTTGCTATCTCTGTAGTCTGTTGAGAGCGTAAACACATGTGTGTCATAATAAATTATATAATATAATTGTGTGTTAAATAATATAATTATTCTAAGGGTTGTGAAAAAACTTATAGTTCCTATAAGTGTGTGTTTGTCTATAGAGAGCAGAAGACACGTGCATTTCAAATTCCATAGTTCTCGGCAATTGAAAAGTTGTTAAAAATATATATAATACATTTTGGGGGTTGAACCCCGATTTCAACCACTACAAGTGTGGGTTTTATCTTCATTAAAGTACGTTATTTGTTATTTGAGTGCAAGACGCATATGTGTCGAATTGTATCTTTATAAGACAAGTTTGAGAAAGTAGAAACTATAGTTTTTCTACTAGTTACAACCCTTATGGATAGTTTATCTACATGAACATCTTTTATTTGTATGTAAGTGCGTAAGACACAATAAATTTCATCTTTTTTTGGACATCAAGAATTTGAAACAATATAATTCTTATAGGGGTTGGAACCCCATTTCAACCCCTATATTTATATCAAATATTCGATCTTTATGAAAATACTTTAGTTTGTATACTTAATTGATGGGACATACGTGCGCCAAATTTCAACTTTCTGAGATCTTGAGAATTAGTGAGTGTAATGCTTATGCGTTTCGTATATTACATATTACCAGAGAAATGTGTTACTTCAATTTAAACTCTAAATTTGAAATGAATTTCAACAATAACTATGATATTATCAAACATGAGTTTATGATGCGTATGATTAGCTGTTTAGACGCAATTGCAACATAACATTTGTTCTGAGGGAGTTAGTAAATTTTTACTAATAATAGGAGTGTCTTTCAGACAAAACCTAATAAGCCGTTTGTTGTAACAAGACATCTGAATCCGCCCACATTTCTCAATGTGTCATTTAAACCAACGAACTGTAGTTAAAGATATGACAAACAGTGCGTGAGATAATAGGTTTAATGGTATTAATTAGAATGTAAAATATTTTTGTGAATGCTATCGAAAATATCTGCTGCATATTAAAAGGCTAAGAGTGCAATATATTTAAAGCGTGCCTGAAATATTAATTTTAATTAAATATCTAAATGTGAAGGTAATTAATATGTTTGTTAAAATTAAAATTAGACAAAAATATATTGAAGATATTTTCATTACTACCACAACATTTTATTAAACCGCGTGCTGGCTTATCATTTATAATATTTGACTGGATTTCTTTTTTACAAAAAGTGGTAAAATGCTTCATTTTTATTCCAGCTAGAATGGAAATAATAAGCTGAGTTTACATTAGTTTGCAAGATTTCAATTGAAGTTTCCAATACTGATGTAATTTTTTAAAATCAGAATATTAAAATAGCTTTGATAAAAAATTAATAAATGAGTACAGTCAACTTGTTATAACAAAACAATACACTATCAAGAGTGCACAATTCAGTCTATTGTATTGTTGTACAATCCAACCACTACCACCTACAGCTACAACCTCCACCTCAGCTTCATTGTTATCGAATGGAATGGAGGGTTGATAATTGACTGAATGGATAATATAATGTTACCACTCAACGTTGTTCAGTATTATTGAAAAGTGATGTAATAGGGTAGGCCGCACAGTTTTAGACTACAAAAGTAATTTTGTCAATGCTACGAAGGTAAAAAGTTATTACTGTTTTTAATAGACGGATAGACAAATATGTGTGGTACACCCTTCCTATTATTCTCGCATTGCGCATTGCGTATCCCCACCATTGGAAGTTCTTCTGATAGTCTAGGGTTTTTTCACTGATCAAACACTCGACTACCAACATGTGTTGAGGCCACTGTTTTCAGAGCAGTTTAATTGAATCGTGAAACCACAATGGATTATTTTACGCACTTAATTAAAATTACGGTATTGTTATGTGAAGCCATAATTAAATTAATTTTTTGGTTTCATAGCTTCAAGAAACTGGAGTATTTTGTCAAGGTTCAATTATCTATGTAAAAAAATATTTTTGTTGTACTTCCCAACGTTTGCCGTCAAACATTTTAAGGTTATATGGTAGACAAAAGCGTCTAATTTTTATTATATAATTTTTGTTGCGGATTTTTTTTAGACTACCTAACACATGGCCTATAAAGCGGGCATCTCTATGTAAAATATTTAATCACTTTAGAACGATATATTTTTATATCCGTCGACTAAAACTATATTCTCCTTTTACTGAATTAAAATTTAAATATGTAATAAATTAAAAATTTTACATTTAATTTTATTCTTACCTTTCCAAATATGTGTTTGTGGTATAAAACAAACGCATAATAGAAATGACAGTTGTTGAAATTGGCATTTAATACAGACAGGGACAATTCTTCAGCATAGCTACCCTCAATAAGTTACTCACAAATATATTCCATAAATATTTTAATTCAAGAATTTAAAAAACTCTTATCCGTTAGCAGACGTTTCGTGGATCATCTGCACAGTGGAACATCTCTATTGACATCAGAAAAAAATACCTTAGAATCGCAAAAAGTGTTAACGTATAAACACGAGACTACACTATTGCTTATATGTAATCTGTCCTCTTTAGTACCACACCTAATTATTCTTCAAATTGAGAGCAGGTATACAAATAGAAAATATAAAATGAAGAGCTGAGCTTTGTAAAATGTAACTTTGTTATGCCACTATCAATATATTTTATTTTTTACGGTTACATACGCATACACATATATTACATTCATAAAGTTATATTTTATGTGTGTTCAATATTTGTAAACACTTTAACAGATTTTACAAGTTCTTACTAAACAGTTAAGTGCCATTTCTTAAAAAGTCAGTGTTTAATTAATTTTTTATATTTAATCTACAAGTTGTTTTTTAATTTCTTATTATCAATTCATTCATTAGTTATCATCAAATAATTTTTGTTAAATGCAAAAAGTTGTATTTGAACTATCAATTTGAAATTTTCCACGAAGCTTTATATATATACACATATCAGAGGTTGATTATATTCTAACCAGACCGCAGTTGCTCATTTGTCTGCCTGGGAATATATAAAGAAAATCTGTTATACTATTTGTCCTATATTTTTCCGCAAACACATCTTGAACAATAATGAGACATAGACTTACTACGTGAAACTTGGCGTTGTACTGATTTCAGAATTAGTAAAGAGACGTGAATATAATTATGAAGCGTGTAGAGGTACTGATCTAATCTCACGAGTGTTAGATTATTAATGTAGGTTTAAAAGTGCGTCTATGACAAATATAGTTCTGAAACAGAGTGCAAAGGCACAGTACAGTACAAGCGTTGTTGTATTATTGGTAAAGCGCATCTATCTTAGAGTATAGCTCGAGATATGTAAAGGCACAATACAGTGCAGCGTTGTTAAAAGGACAGTGCAACTATTATAAAGAATAGTTCTAAAGCCAAGAGTAAAGGCACAGTACAGTACAGCGTTGTTATATTGACCTACACGAAGTAAAGTGCATCTATCTATAAACAAATAAGTTTCGAAAGCCAAGAGTAAAGGGCACAGTACAGTACAGCGTTGTTGTATTTGACCTACACGAAGTAAAGTGCATCTATATTATAAATAATATACTTCTAAAGCCAAGAGTAAAGACACAGTACAGTACAGCGTTGTTATATTGACCTAACACGAGGTAAAGTGCATCTATATTATAAAGAATATAGTTCTAAAGCCAAGAGTAAAGGCACAGTACAGTACAGCGTTTGTTATATTGACCTACACGAAGTAAAGTGCATCTATATTATAAAGAATATAGTTCTAAAGCCAAAGAGTAAAGGCACAGTACAGTACAGCGTTGTTATATTGACCTACACGAAGTAAAGTGCAGCTATATTATAAAGAATATAGTTCTAAAGCCAAGAGTAAAGACACAGTACAGTACAGCGTTGTTATATTGACCTACACGAAGTAAAGTGCAGCTATATTATAAAGAAATATACTTCTAAAGCCAAGAGTAAAGACACAGTACAGTAACAGCGTTGTTATAATTGACCTAACACGAGGTAAAGTGCATCTATCTTATAAACAACATAGTTCTAAAGCCAAGAGTAAAGGCACAGTACAGTACAGCGTTGTTATATTGACCTACACGAGGTAAAGCGCATCTATCTTATAAACAATATAGTTTCTAAAGCCAAGAGTAAGTGCACAGTACAGTACAGCATTGTTATATTGACCTACACGTGGTAAAGTGCATCTATCTTATAAACAACATAGTTCTAAAGCCAAGAGTAAAGGCATAGTACAGTACAGCGTTTGTTATATTGACCTACACGAGGTAAAGCGCATTTATATTATAAAGAATATAGTTCTAAAGCCAAGAGTAAAGGCACAGTACAGTACAGCGTTGTTATATTGACCTACACGAGGTAAAGTGCATCTATAATATAAAGAATATAGTTTCTAAAGCCAAGAGTAAAGGCACAGTACAGTACCAGCGTTGTTATATTGACCTACACGAAGTAAAAGTGCATCTATATTATAAAGAATATAGTTCTAAAGCCAAGAGTAAAGGCACAGTACAGTACAGCGTTGTTATATTGACCTACACGAAGTAAAGTGCAGCTATATTATAAATAATATACTTCTAAAGCCAAGAGTAAAGACACAGTACAGTACAGCGTTGTTATATTGACCTACACGTCGTAAAAGTGCATCTATCTTATAAACAACATAGTTCGAAAGCCAAGAGTAAAGGCACAGTACAGTACAGCGTTGTTATAGTGACATACACGAGGTAAAGTGCATCTATATTATAAAGAATATAGTTCTAAAGCCAAGAGTAAAGGCACAGTACAGTACAGCGTTGTTATATTGACCAACACGAGGTAAAGTGCATCTATCTTATAAAGAATATAGTTCTAAAAAGCCAAGAGTAAAGACACAGTACAGTACAGCGTTGTTATATTGACCTACACGAAGTAAAGTGCAGCTATATTATAAATAATATACTTTCTAAAAGCCAAGAGTAAAGACACAGTACAGTACAGCGTTGTTATATTGACCTACACGTTGTAAAGTGCATCTATCTGATAAACAACATAGTTTTCGAAAGCCAAGAGTAAAGGCACAGTACAGTACAGCGTTGTTATATTGACCTACACGAAGTAAAGTGCATCTATATTATAAAGAATATAGTTTCTAAAGCCAAGAGTAAAGACACAGTACAGTACAGCGTTTTTATATTTGACCTACACGAGGGATAGTTCATCTATCTTATAAAGAATATAGTTATAAAGCCACGAGTAAAGGCACAGTACAGTACAGCGTTGTTATATATGACCTACACGAGGTAAAGTGCATTTGTCTTTTAAAGAATATAGTTCTAAAACCAAAGAGTAAAGGCACAGTACAGTACAGCGTTGTTATATTGACCTACACGAGGTAAAGTGCATCTATATTATAAAGAATATAGTTCTAAAGCCAAGATTAAAGGCACAGTACAGTACAACGTTGTTATATTGCACAGCTTTGTCTCCTCTAATTACGCCAACTCACCTTACTTGAACTAGTTCTCAAACTGGAGCAAAGTTTGTGAGCTCACCGAGTTTAGTGAGCTGAACCTGTCATTGTTGGTCGCCCGTCAACCCGTTACACCTCACTGGTTCAGAAACTTGTTAGAAACGTTTAGCAGTTAATTTGAAAATATTATTTATATAAGTTCGAAATTTGTACAGTTAACACAGGTTTAGTTAGTTTCATAACCATACTTTTTAGCTTGCTTAGTTTAGTTTTGGTTATACACGTTCTTGCTTGCATTGCAAACTACAGTTGTAAAATAATTTACTACTTTCATTATTTTCTGCTTTCTTGCTATTTGCATATTTACGATGAAATAATTCTAATTGTAGTTTTTGTCCATGAAGCTTTAGTTTTGCTAGTAACATGAAGTGTTATAATGCCTTTCTAAGAAACAATTAAAAAAAGAATCATTATGAGCCTAAGGGTTTATTTATTTAATCATGAAAAATAGAGTGATTTCAATAAACGCCTTAACATACTACAGTACAAAATTCTACAATAACAAATATTTGTATAAGACATAACCTAGAAGATCACACAAATGTTAGATATCCAAATATATAATTTTCAATGCGTTTGTTAAATATTCACACAGATTCTAATTTCTTAACACAATTTTGTGTGGTACTATGAAATGATTAAAACTATCCAAATTTGTAAATTTTTTGTAGCTTATATTAGGAATAACTAAATAAAATGTAACTATTAGGAGGGCACACATTTATCAAAATAGAGGTTCGCATGAGACAATCTGTACTGATTATGAATGATAAAAAAGTAGTATTAACAGTACTTTTAAAATTTCATTTTCTTTGAAGACACTAAATCCAGATTTAAAAAATATTAATTTGAGAATAGTTTTCGTTAAGAACTAGTTTTGATCTTCTAAACTGAAGCATTTAAAGTTTAGCCCTTGTTAACAGCAGATATTCAGATGCGCAGCTGGCATCAGCAGCTGACTAATGTTTCATTTAAAAACAAATTTTGGTTGTATTAAATTTTATTCTACCTTATTGTAAAATCACAAACCTGCTTAATCTAACCTCGTTCTTGGCTATTATAGCGATACAGATTTAAATGCATGAATCTAGTTAATGGTTCACCCTATTAGAAGAGCACAGCATTCAGCTTAATAAGTAGGTCACGCTGTGTTAACAAATCTCGTAATGCAAATAAAACTAATTTTCTTCATAAATAAAAAGAAACTAGTAAAAAATCGTTAAAATTTTATTTTAATCAGCTTAAAAGTTATTGACTTTAGTTGAAGCTGTATCTTTGATTAAATAGTTTTTTAAAACTACAGTGTTGTAGCGGTTATTTCCACTCCATTAAAAGTTTGTGCTAGCTCCACGTAGGTAAGAATATCACGACACAACCAGCGGGATGTAGACTTTTATTATCCTTACACTGCTATGAATCCCAAATGAATGAACAGAAATGTGAATATATTACGTGGCAAGACATCTCTAGACCAATTTCATCTGTAGACCTTACACTGTGTAGACGAGAATTGGTTCTGTTATTGTTCACATAAAAATATGGAATTTGACTGAGCGTTATGGAGGCATTACTTATTAGGCTGTCACGATTACAATTTTTCTGTCGGGGATATATACATATTAAATATAGTATTACAGATATAACGATGTTAGAAGATAATCTTCAAAAAACAATTTTTATTCACTTATGGTTTGTAATTTGTTTTCTGTGCAATTTATATTAGATATAGAACTTAATAATTTTACTACTGCATGAAGACCAGTATTATTCTACATTAAAGATTTTTCACTACAAAGCTTTATTGGGTTTAGTTTTTAGTTCTCAAAAATAGTTGTAAAAACTAAATTTCTCAGAAAATATACAAAATTGATTGAATGCCTACATTTTAGATTAATGTTAGATTGCTAAGATTGTCGATGACTTACGTGTTACGAATCGTTACCATCGGTAGAGGCTGCAAACAATCTATAATTATAAGATTTATCCCATGTCAACCCAAATAATAAAGAGAGAAATGAACACTATCAGCAAGGACTTAACTTATTTATGTGCTCATTTGGCAACACTGGGCTGTTACGGGTAAAATATCTACACACACATATTAGACAAGTAGCGTCTGCAATCACGTAAGTCCGCGTGCCGTCAACTCCGAGTGTCAAGCTTAACAAACATTATAACGTTTCATCACTTCTAAGCGGTGAATAAATCAAGATAAGTTTCACAATGACAAATTAAAATATTTAGATTAAGAATTGGCAAAATGAATATTGCTGGTTTTGGATAAGTTTAATGGTAGTTGTTTTCTTATGTAAACTGATAAATTATATTTGTTTTCAAACATTTTTTAATACAAGCATTGCGATAGAAGAATTAAATCAGTTAAATGTTATGATTATAAGAGCTTAGAGTAATCGAAGTACTGTAAACTTGATTCACCTCTGTGTTACTAAGATGAAATTCAAAATTAAGCGTACATTCATTGTGTTAAGATAAATATAAACAAATGATCTCCCCGGATATATTATCTTGTAGAAAAGTCATTTTCCCTCTCTTTGTCTGAACAATATACAGCTATACATATATAGTACCGTGTATTGATGCCAGCTGCGGGAGTACAGGGCACATGCATTAGGCAGCGTGTTTCCTGGCAAGCTAGAACTGGGGCACAAGAGAGGAAATGGCTTATAGCTAACTGCAGTCAAAGGATATATGCCTGTTACATTTAAGATACTAAGTAATAGTAAAAGAATAATTGCTTTATTGACAATACACTACGTACTATATGTACGTACTTTAGTTTTGAAATTTATCAATAAAATATACAGGATGTTCATCAGCATTGTGCAAGGTGGATTTGAATATCACATGGAGTCAGTTTTTCTGACATCTACAACAAACACATTATTTTCACAGCGGGAGTTTGCTGAATTGTAGCGTTCAAAATCCTCTCTCTGGTACCGGATTAACACCACTAGATTACTTTGCCAACTTTTATCATTGATTGTTTTACAACAAATGCTCATTGAAAATGAACAATACATTTGTTTTTCTCTAGTTAAATATTTTGCTTTAAAGAAGAACTTAATAACAATATTAGCAAAAAATTATTAATTAGGATTGAATTTTGTATCTGAAATTTTGAATAAGGAAGCTGTATAAAATACCGATAATCACGCTTGGTACGATTTTAATACGCTAAGCTCAATGTACGATTTGAAGCTTGACTAGAGAATTGTTATTGACAGCAATCTAATATAAAGTACAGTTCCTGGTATGTGTATAAGCCTCTACCCTGAATTCTTTTTTACAATTTCAAAAAGTATTAAATAATGATCCAAGAAGCTTTTCTTGATTGATACAGTCTCGGAATTCATGAAACATATTTCTTTAATTACAAATACATATTTTTGAACAATTTTACACGTTATCAGATGAACCACTTGTCAAAAGTGTTGATTTGTATAGCCGTAAATACTCCCTCTTTGTGAGTATCGAAAATTTATTTTGTATAGTATGTGGAAAACGGTCTTAAAGTCAAACCTAAAATACAATTTCAATAAGTTACTTCAATATGACAAAAAAGTTTAAATTAGGAAAAATTTTACTTAAAAATAGGACCCAAAATGTTTTTTTGCCAATATCCTTGTTTATATATCCTCTTTCGGAAATTGTGTTTTATGTAGAGACCTCTCTTTCATGGAGAAGCACACAACACTTTATACTATATAAAAAGTAGCCAATACTGGATTACAAACCCTCTCAAAGTTTAAATGTTCTGTTTTAAACCGTTGAAAATTAGCCACTGCAAGTGATTTCAACTTACAAGTTAGGAAAAGATCTCTGCATTATAAAAAAGTTCTATTAGAATATTCCATGAATTAAATGTATTTATAGTTTGTAAGACTAATAACTGTAGAGTGAAAGGTGTTAGGTCTAATTTTTTTTCTAAGTTTTTTTTAAAGTTATAAATGACAAAGGCATCAGTAGTAAAGGTCTTCAAAATTTACTCCTAATTTTCGCCTTCAAGCGACTTTAAAAGTGTTATCTTATTCGTCATTTAATTAGGGAAAGTAGATTATAAAAGAAGCCAATTAGTGATAATGAACTCAATCAACACAGTTTCTTGTGTTACGTAATCTGTATTATTCATTGCTGTTATAATGAATAGATTATTTTGTACACATTTATTAATCTTGTTTTCCATAAACGTATTGTAAAATCAATTAAATTAGACAATTGTGGATACAACTAGTGAATAATCTTACAGGTCTATTTATACTGAAACGTGTACACACATTTATATAAATCGATGGTTTCATCGTTCACTTTCTTCTGTTCACTTATAAAATGTTAGGCTAAGCTTTAGCGAACCTTATAGCTATCTTTTTGTCTGCTTCAGTTTTATAAAAGCATTTTATTAATGTGGTAGCTAGTAATCAACAAGAAAAAGGAATTTGACTTTTTTTGTAAAACAAGAAATAATTAGTAAATAAAAAAATTGATTCATGAAAACAATCTACATAAAATAATATAATAAATATGTGATTCCTCATATGACATGACCTAACATACAGAAATTAATAATCTAATATCACCGATACGATTTGGTAGACAAGTAACTATGCCAGCCAACTAACTCGTTATTGAATTGTAATAAATAACTAAACAATAAAAACAAAACATAATCCATCTCAACTTAATAAATACTAATTAAATTAGTACTAATAGCTTTATTTGTCTAAGAAAAATTGAATAAGTTTAGTTCGGCAAAACTGTATAACATTACAATGAACCTGCAAAAGTCAGTACACTTCTATGGAACTAGAGAGCCTCACGTATTCTTCAGAAGGTACACAATTAAGATATGCAGCGTTATCTCTGTTCGTATAGAACAAAGGGCTGTTCCTAGTTTTTTAGCGAGGAAAAGGTCTAATATCTTGACATCTTTACTAAGAGTTTCTTTGTAGAGGACCTGGAATTGAAGCAGTTCTTATACCAAATATCTTGCATAAACTTCCGATCCACCGGTTTATTAGTTTTGTTTTGTTTCCCCTAGTAATGTTTATTTTCTAACTATTTGTGCACAAAAAACTTCATTTGTCATTTTGCAAACAATCGGTCTGTTAAGTTACTTTTCCGAAGCCATAACAATATATCAGTCAGTAAAATCAAAAATCGATCCTTCCTTCGCTGAACGTCTATTGCATCGATGTCTCTCACTTGTTTTGTCTTTGTTCTATAACGTCAACAGAGTTTTCAGATGACGTATTTCAACAGTGATAAAGCAACTTTATATTTATATTTTGGCTCCCGCATGTGTCTAAATAGATAATTATGTGATGTTTTCTTTGACAGCATGTATTGAAGTATTTAACTAAGCAAGATAAGATTTCCTGAAACAGTCTTGAAGCTTTTGTTTCGCTCCAGACGTATCAGTGTGAATTATCATTTTTTTATTTGTGCACAGTTACGGTGAATACATATTACATTTGTAACAAGTGCCACTCACCGTTAAGATCGGGATTTGTAGCGTTTTCTGCGTGTCAATGGAACAGCATGTAAAACATTGTTTGTATAACTAGATTATAGTTATCTTCTTTCATAAGATCCCTAGCCTGCTGAGTTTTACGCATATGTAGCCGATGTTTATTTTCAAGCACTTGTTTTTATTCCAGAGAAAAATGAGGACCGTCTTTCTTAACTTTAACCTCATTACATATTTTTGTGTCATAATTCAGAATGTGAAATCCTAGGTTTGTAAGTGTTGGAAATATGCCTGTAATATAACTTATTTTGACAGGCTGACTCTCATTACTTACACAGTAATCATTATAAAAAACATATTTTACTTAAATCTAAGTTTAACTGTAGTGAGAATCGGTTCTTTAAAACTTTTTTGGTACTGTTTAACAAAAGCGGTGTCTCCAAGTTAGATCACTCTAGGATTGGGATTATTTCCCCTTTCATCATCTCCTCAAAATGTTTGAAAGACCCTTTTGATTCAGCCGTCAGCTATGCACAATGTATCAAGAAAATATTTTGTAATAACTTGAATGTAATGCGAAGATGTATTATTTTGTAGGACAAAACTATACACTGGCTTTTGAAGATATGTTTGTTCACTTTTACTTTGCTTGTTCTCAAGCCGCTTTGCAGTTTCCTTTAGTTGTCAGAACACCGCGCTAATCTCAGTGGTTTAAATATGAAGTTGGACTTGAAGCACTTGTCAAATGAATAGAGGACACATTGATGAACAATATTATTGCTCTAACTCGATTTCGTAGATTTTGGACATTCAACACTTGCCAGTAAGTAGTCAATTGTTAGTTAAAGTACCTAACATGACAATTTTTGATTTTACGATAGTCAAGCTATAATTCTAAAATAACCGAACTTTACTGTAATAAATTTGACACCTGCAAGAAATAAACTGCAGTAATGAAATGTGAACGTCCAATCCAAATTGTTACTGATATATATAGGCCTATATATATATATATATATATATATATATATATATATATATATATATATATAGTTTATTTTGGCTTTATAAGGACATTCAATAATTCTTTCTTGAAATTAAAGATTAGGCTGATAAAAATGAACAGTCAATTTAGTAATAAATATGAAATTAAAGTTTTCCATTTAAACCTTAAAACTATAAACATCTTATTTGCAAACTATTTCTTTACCTGAAGTATTCACTTATCATTATTGCTTTCTCTCGGACTGAAATCCCTCTCAGTTGTGTGTTAGTATTATATCATCCTCTTAAAATCTCGTTTGTAAAAGTCGGATTCTTTCAGCTGTAATGTAAATTTTGTAAAGAGGAGGAAGCATGAATACTCTGAAGTAAATAAACGTTACGCAGTTTTGGGTTAACAAACCCTGTGGCCGACTACATCAAACATAAGTCTCTGTTGCGCTGGCGAGTTGTAGATTGGAAGGGTAAATTTTAGTTAATAAGTGCGTATTTATATGAATACAATATTTAAACTTATAAATAGTTTTAAAAAGTAATTTAGCTTATATATAATTTAATTTATATCCATTTTACTTACAACTGTGTATCGTTTTAAAGTTTAAATAGTAAAAGTTTTTACATTTCCTATTTATTGCTAAAATAACTTTTCATTTTTATCGGCCTAGGCTTTAATATGAATTATGTAATGTCATCATAAAAAAACTACATATACCAGTAACAATTGGGTTGGACGATCACATTTCATCCTTGTTACTCGTAATAATAAATTTTTGTATATTATTAACACAAATGTACACGTTATGCCACAACATTTGTATATTATTAATATCATATTTGGTAATAAAACATATATTACAATGTTTTAACACGACACATTTTTAAAATAATACATACTTATTCAAGTTCACTGAAACTTTTGAACTAACGAAATTAACTAAAAATGCGTGATTAAGAAATAATGAAGAGTAAGGAACAATTTACTTAAAACAAGATAAATGAAACATATCCTTTACCTAATAATATTTCAAAGCCAAATTATAATGATCTATTTCAAAACATTTCTGGAGACGTAAATAAATTTGGTTACAACGACGCATTTTATGATTATTTAATTTTTTATAAGATAATCCAGGCCTAATCTAGCCTATTACAAAATTTTAGGCAGCTAGATATTTTATTACTTATTCATTACTTTTGTCTTGTTTACTAGTTCAGTATAGACGTATCGATCTCTTATCTTTATTAACACCACAAAAATGACAGAATACAGCACTTACTGGAAGAAATTAGAGTAGGTACATGCAGTAGATAGATACATTCTCTATACAAAATATTAGCGCAAAAAAGTAATTTATTATGATGACGAAGATAAATTTAATCTCCCTGAAATTCGTTAAATTTTATTTCGTTACGTACTATTTGGATGCAGAGATAAACAGAACACAAATGGAAGTATTCAAATTGTTCAAACACTTCTGTTTCCATTTAAATCACTGTGATTTAAGTTTGATATAAAATATTGTAGTAATCATATTTAGTAACGGATATAAAAGTTTTCATAATGCCCACATGATAAACATGGACGGAATAACTGTGACTATTGGAAGAGTAAAGCTGATTCGTAACTACTGTGCGGAAAATACACAAAAGAGTTTTAGAGTTTTCCTACCAGTCTATATAGTTGTAACATCTGAGTGAATCCTTAATAGTTGAGTAATTTATTAGGCAGAATATTAATGTGTGTGAGAAACGTTATTCTTTATAAAAAAGAGATGTCTCCCGAAGTTATGGGCGAAGTTTTAGTCCCCCTCCCCCCCCTGGATCGCTGTTATCCCACGTATAGCCTGGAATGTTAAAACATGACCAGGTACCTAGGATACCGGATATCACATATTGTGCCTGGCATTTCTCTTTGCTGAATAGCAAATATAGAATTGGTCAAAATTACCGAGCATTGATATCAGGAGTAATGAAGAATAAAGCAAAGTTCACATCCAAACTTATAAAGGGCTACATCAATATTTGTTGGGATAATATTTTTGAAGTGAAAACTTCTTTAGGCGCGTTGAGCGTTTTGGTAGAGGGTAAAATCCTCGGTTCGCGTCACCGACATGCTAATGATACTAACCTGCATGAAAAAGTCAGTCTCGCTGTGTTTTTTAACCGTAGACTTGGCCGCGGACTACTAACCTGCATGAAAAAGTCAGTCTCGCTGTGTTAAAACTGTCCCGGCGGAGTATGAAAACAGACTGCGAAAATCAGTGACCTTTACGGCTTCCTCTCGCGATTTAAAAGTGAAGCCAATGTCGTACAATTATGTAAGATTCGTCAAATTAAAGCTCTTAATATTGGCAATCTATTGGTTACATTTTTAAATATTAAAAAAATTTCGAAATAATTTTGATTATTGTTTACATTTTACATAGCGTTTACAATGACAAGAAAAAAGTAGTAAGCGAGGATTTTTTTTTTTATTTTTTGGTCAGACAAAATTTGTCAGCGAGAAAGTTGTGTGAAAATAGATGAATATTTTTTTGTAATTTATCATTTTTTTATTGGAAGTTTAGTTTAGCCTGTAGTAACGTATGAAGTGATGAGTGAACGTTTCTGCCGGAACTGTAGTTGGCGCATTGGCTCACTGATACCGTATTAACTCAATAAATTAGTTTATTGTGCAATAAAAATACCTTTACGAAAGAACCAAGTTAATTTAACTAATTTATTAGTCTTAAAAATATTGTGGGTTTAATTGTTATTGCAATTATATGCTTTATCCGTAGCAATAACTGTATTATTTACAACGGTGTTCAACTCACTGTTGTTCACTCGGTGTTTACTCACTTATAAATGAATAATGAAAACAACGAATATATTTTTAAACATTTTTAATATTTGTACGAATATTTGTATTTAAAATTTAGCATTATTCATTTTAATTATTTTTTTAATATTTAACCTCTTCATCATGAAATGAGTATTATTACGGTATAAGATTTATCTTACTAGCGTGGTAAAATAGATTTCTAGTTATTTGATAATATTTTTTCGTGGATTTTAAAATTGAAAAATTAAAAACGCGTCACATTTACAATTACAGATGTACTGCTACTATAACGTATTGTTAATTACTCTCAACTTAATAGTTTCGTTTTCACTTCTATCGGCAGTCCCACGACTGCTACAGTTTATTTTTTTCACCAATCTATGCAAAACCATAAGAATCTTTAGCAAAATGTATTATAATCACAAACTGAATAAGTATTCAACATTAAATGATTCTAGCATTCTCGCTTAGAGCCAATCACAATTGTTGAACTATTACTCGATCAAGATTAACAATGGAAAAATGATTGAAATAAATTAACAATGTTGAAACTTACTGATGGGTTTCAGGCTGATAACCAACTAAAAGAAACAGAAATCCAAGTCGCAGTCACTTCTGGACTTCTTGTGATTCGTAAATCGGTGTAAAACAATGGGTGCGCGCTGAATTGTTTTCGGTGCTGTTTGTCTTGGTGCTATTAATTAACGGGAGTCTTTAAAAATTAAACCAACTCTTGAACCGAAGATTGATCAGCAATTTTTACCATCTCTAATATAAATATGTACATTGATAAAAAGTTTTTACTTCTAAACTTTGTAATTGATTGAGCTAGTTTTGAAATGTATTAATTTAGTATAACTGAGATTTTAAGTGATTTGTTTCTCGGCATGAAAAAACACGGCAGCTCACAATTCAATTTTAGACATTATTGGATTGTACTCTGAAGATGGCTTAGTACCGAAGACGTGAATATAAAAATATAATGATAATGTTATGTAAATGTTTTTATTTTATTTAAAATATCCAAAATATCAATAAATGGCTTTATAGTTTTTTATTCCTAGCATCACTAAGTGGAAGTTATTGAAGTGAAAACTTCTTTAGGCGCGTTGAGCGTTTTGGTAGAGGGTAAAATCCTCGGTTCGCGTCACCGACATGCTAATGATACTAACCTGCATGAAAAAGTCAGTCTCGCTGTGTTTTTTAACCGTAGACTTGGCCGCGGACTACTAACCTGCATGAAAAAGTCAGTCTCGCTGTGTTAAAACTGTCCCGGCGGAGTATGAAAACAGACTGCGAAAATCAGTGACCTTTACGGCTTCCTCTCGCGATTTAAAAGTGAAGCCAATGTCGTACAATTATGTAAGATTCGTCAAATTAAAGCTCTTAATATTGGCAATCTATTGGTTACATTTTTAAATATTAAAAAAATTTCGAAATAATTTTGATTATTGTTTACATTTTACATAGCGTTTACAATGACAAGAAAAAAGTAGTAAGCGAGGATTTTTTTTATTTTTGGTCAGACAAAATTTGTCAGCGAGAAAGTTATGTGAAAATAGATGAATATTTTTTTTGTAATTTATCATTTTTGTATTGGAAGTTTAGTTTAGCCTGTAGTAGCGTATGAAGTGATGAGTGAACGTTTCTGCCGGAACTGTAGTTGGCGCATTGGCTCACTGATACCGTATTAACTCAATAAATTAGTTTATTGTGCAATAAAAATACCTTTACGAAAGAACCAAGTTAATTTAACTAATTTATTAGTCTTAAAAATATTGTGGGTTTAATTGTTATTGCAATTATATACTTTACCCGTAGCAATATTCATTTTAATTATGTTTTTAATATTTAACCTCTTCATCATGAAATGAGTATTATTACGGTATAAGATTTATCTTACTAGCGTGGTAAAATAGATTTCTAGTTATTTGATAATATTTTTTCGTGGATTTTAAAATTGGAAAATTAAAAAAATGTTATAATAATTTTAGATTTTATGAAATATATTCATTTATTGTTTTTATTAAGATATTGTTAAGATAATTGTATATTAATTATTTTTTCAACCACTTTGTATTTATATTTTGTTCATGATTTGTTTAACCCATCATATGTAACTAATAAATAAAACATAAAAAATTTCATATAATTTTTGCATATAGTTTTAATTACTCTCAACTTAATAGTTCCGTTTTCACTTCTATCGGCAGTCCCACGACTGCTACTGTTTTTTTTATTTTAACATTGATTAGCTGTCATTCCTCCACTATAATAAAATGGACTTAAGTAAGAATTCCAAATAAAAGTAACATAAAATTACCTTTTCAGATAGTTCATTTAATTTAATACACACTTTATAAAGTATACAATTTATGTTAAAACTTAGATTTAAATTTAAAAGATTTAAAGGGCAAATTTTCAACATGTATACCTTTATTTTTTTAATGGGCAACAGTAAAAATAGTTTAAAGTTAACTTAAATTCGAGGAACAATATTTTCACAAATATATTTGTAATTTTGAAATCGTTAAAAAAGAACGCCAATCTATTTTTCCTTGCGCAATGGTAGCATCGTGTATGATGCCCGGCTATTTATTCCACATACACGTGATGTATAACTGTGGCAGCTGAAAACAGCAGCAATTTTAATAAAATAGCAACCGAAAGCCAATTTGTGCTTTACAAGTACACAATCTGGTTTTTCTTGAAACCTATAGAGTCAATTCTTCCACAAGAAAGAACATGCTCGTCAGCCGTGCTAGTTGTGTGGAGGTTGAACTGGGGGGAGAGGTTATCGGAATTGTTTAAAACATTAAATGATAACTTTTATAGATGATAATTGATATTATTTTGAAGCGTACTTTTTTATGGTTTCAAATATTTATATTTATCGATTTAAAAAAATCAATTAATATATCTGGACATTTCAATGGATTTGCATGTTACCTAGAGAAAGTTATGATTAACCTTAACCTTAAAGGAAATATGGAAAGTAATTTGTATTATTTTGCAAAAAAAGACTATTATATAAATAGGTTTTAATGTTTATATTATTAAATTTTAGTGGTTAAAAATATAAATATATTATTAACAAACGAATACAAATATTAGGATAAAATGAATTATTGCAATGCAACTTCATTATAAAAATGTTATATTATTTGGTAAAATATATAGATTTAATATTTAAAAAATGATACAGTGTGTAAAGAATAATAAATACTTTTTGTTAAAACCAAAAATTCAATATTTAACATTTTCATATTGTATACACCCAAAATATTAAAAATGATTCTTTGTTGAAGAATTAAACATTTTCAAATAAAACATTTCAGTTATATAAATTTATAAAACAATTATTTCGTTAGTGTTAAAGAATAAATTTTACAGTTTCCAAAATTCGTGGTATTTTGCTAAAAGCTTTTATGAAAAGTTTATGAACATGCTAAAAATTACCTACGTTTATTCTTTTCTAAAATTAACGAAACTCAATACTATAAACACATTTTTAAACATTTGTTAAAGGTTTCTAATTGCTAAATTATTAAATTTTAAGAGTTTAAGTTAATCATTACTAATTAAAATTGTGTTATGAACTCCACATTAAATTAAAATTAATAACAAAAAATTAATAAATTTTATATGTCTTGAGGGGAAAACCTCTTCATAACCTTTAAAAGCTTCAAATTCATTATCATTGATTTTTAAAAGATCTATATTTTAAATATTACGAATTTGAAGTGATGTTATATTTATGTTTAATTTAAGAAATTCAAGCTAATCAACTGTCTTATCGCGTATAAATTTGCAGTAATTTGAGGAAAGGTTAAAATTACCAATAATAAATATATACTGCTTTACATTTTTAATATTTTTACAATTTTTACAAACATTTGACAAATTCGACTCACATTATTCCATGTTCTGTTCCATTTAAAGTACTCCTATATAAGTATTCGGGAATCCTAGTGTAGAATGAGAAGCTCCCCACTGCTCCTCGGATGTGTCTTATAATGATTAGGAAAATTCCAATTTCCGGACTTAATCCTGTCCCATTACTACAGGTCCGGTTTATTATACTGCCTCCCCATAGTGACGTCACATATACGTTTCCTATCATATTTGAAGTAGTTTAGATCAATGGAAGAAAACTACATCTCGGCAACTCATTCCGTATCGTTGTTCCATATCGTTATTCAAAGGACTCAACCACAAAAGGCTATCTGAACCCTAATGCAGACTAGGAATCTTCCCACAGTAATTTTGAGGTAACTAATAGTGACTTTGGAAAATCCCAATCTCTTCATTCAATCTAGCCTCGTTGCTCCAACAAGAATCCCACATTGCCTCTAATATAGACGTAACTCGGGTCATAACCACGAACAATGATATATCCGCAAGCATCTGTGGTATAAAGTGTGGGCTTTAGAAGAAAAGAACATTTCGGCATCTTTTCTGTCTCGTTGCTACATGTCATGTTCAATGTACTTATATAGGAGTTTATTCTGGAACTTCTCACAGTAAATTCGAGGCAACAATAGTGGTTTGGAAAATTAAAAACTCCTTTATCAATTGTGTACCGTTACACACGTTTTTATACATTGTCTTCAATGGGGTCGTCGTTCCGAAGCCACCGTAAAATTATTGATGTTTCCTAGCAATTCTGAGTCAAGTCGTAGTAACTTTAAAATACAGCGTATTTCACTATCATACTTCTCGATATGGTTTAATATGTAAATCTTCTGAAGTGATATCCTGGACTTGTTCATTCCATAGGGCAATCTGGGGAAGCCCTCTTTCGTTTTAAAAAGGTTTCATCCAAATCGTTTCAGTAATTTCAGAAAAAATCTGAGGACATACATAAAAGGGATCATATAAAAAGTCAAATTGTATGACCTCTACCTTTTTTAAGTCGGTTATCAGAATAAATCATAATTTACAACTACGCGTGAAATTATGTACTGTGATTTAGTTGTTTTAAGGGTACGTATCTGAACATTTTAAATGTGAAGTATTTTGTTTCTTATCGTTTAGGGAGGTAAACACATTCGGAGAACCTAAGATTTGTTTTCAGAGTACCTGGAAAAAACATTAAAATATGAAATACTAAAATTCAGAACGGAACAACACAAAATTTCACACTCTTATCTATTGTGCCATACACATTCAGGGTTTAAATAAAAAATTCTCCAAGGCTATATTTATCGATATTAACGATAAAACATGAAAATAATATAATGAACATTACCATAAGCATGAAATTTATGCGGCTTGAAACAGAACTTTCAGTTTTTACACACCTTGTTCCATCAATTTAATGAAAATACTGTACATAAATTCCCATAATCTATGTTTTCATTGTTCTACTGTCCTCCTTATATACGTTTTAGATACCTTAGTTGGCTAACTATGTACATGCATATCTCCATATTTATGTTCATAATAAGTGGTTGAATTATTTGAGTTGAAGTATTATTTCATAGGCAGATAGAGGAATACAATTAATATTTGTTTACTTATAACATTTTTAAAAGATGTAAAATACTAAAAATGTAAGTTACATATCTTTAAATGCCGTAATTATCGTCGATGTTTCTAATAGAAATAATAATTTCTAACAGATTGTATGAATATATACCAATAAAGTTATACATCGTTATATTTAAGGGAGATAAGATTGCTTGTGTCGACAACAAACAGATGTAAGCAGTGATATCCTCAAGACATGTATCGTGGCTGTCCTTGTATGATAACACTGACACAATAGTACCGCATTGTTATTACCTCACTGTGAACCAACAATCCCTCGAGATTGGACCAGGCGTACCACCCTCGGTGTGTGATAACTCATAGCTAATATTACCAAAGATTATATACTTAATGTCCTTTTGTAAAAGCTTTAAATAATATTCAAACAAATAACTCAAAACATAACTCATGAGCAGTATAAAATGGTGTATGGTGTTTTAAAACAATATAGTTATTCTATTTTATTATTATTCTTTATTTTTTAACAGAGTGAAAGATATAATAAATTTCAAATTAGTTCAAGTTTATTAAAATAAAGATAAACTGTGGAGGAAAATTCATGTTTCTTTTCACAATCTTTCCATCGGCAAAAAGAAACTAAGATCAAAGAAAACTAAACTATTTAATTTGTTACTAAAAAGTTTGTATATAATTAATTGCTTAATGGCAACGAAACTTGAAATAGCGTCTATTAAAATAGTGTACCTTATGAGGCGTTTTAATAACATTAACATCAAATCAAAATTATTAGGTATTTGTCTTAAATACTTCCTTATTTAAAAGTACCTAAGTAAAGTAAAGTAAACTCGTAGTCTGACATGTGCCGAGCTGAACTATCTGATGAAACAATCTAGAACTCACTAACTTGGAGCTCTAGTGATGTGTTTCAGGTAACAAATATCTTTCCTTTAACTTAGTTCGAAGGAATTCAGCTGCAATCAAACTTCGACGTCATGAGTACTTCACTACTGAGCACTTCATCTCTCGTTTTTACATTACAGTTAGGTTACGTTTTTGAGTAGAAGAGCGCAGATCTGAATATTGTTTTAAAATGTTTGGGTGTAGAAGTTCATTATATTGCAAAGAATGTATTATTCTTTTGTAATAACTAATATTCTTTACGTAACTAACTGAATAAAAATGGTACGACACGATTTTCTAATGACTTTTTTCATTAAATTTACTTAGATTATTCCTCATCTTATACAACGGTAAAAGTTTAAATTTTATAAAAAAGGCAACATTTTTAACTAGTGGATTTTTAATTGTTTCAAATGTAGCACAATCAGACATTACCTTTAATTGTAAATGTTAGTATAAAATTAATATACCAAACAAAAATTATGATTTCCAAATTTAACTTTTTATTTTATCGGTTTATATGACATGCGGCCCCAGTATGTGTCGTGATGAACATCCTATTTTTAATGCTTTATTAAATATTGATTGTAATGTATTATAAAAGGAGTTCTGTTAGTGGTATCAAAAGAAGAGACCTGTAGGATATTGGAAATCGGGTTAAGAAACAGTGAACCAAGACGAGCACATTGCTTAACGTTTATTATTGAAGCTTGAAAATCTGATAATAGGTTTTCGGACATTATCTATAGGCTGATGCTTTTAATTTCACATTTATTTACATGGGTGACTGTTGGTTTTAAGTGTCCCAAGCTAAGAAAAATACGATCTGAGAGGAAATTATCACTATATTTTTTTCATTTTTGTGATATTTTTAATTCTGACCTCCACAAACATTAGCGTAGTTGCCGCTCTATTTCTCTCTTAGGGGAAACATCGATTCCAAGAAAATCCAGTTTGTATGCTTATACCTTGCACATTGGCTCTTTACTAGAGTGCACTTCTAGAGTATGTATAAAAAATAAATACATACTTTGATAAGAAAACGATGTTTTTATTACTTAAGTGTCCTTCAATTTATATCATAGAATCTCATTGTCTCCTGTAAAGGCCTGTGAAATAAAATAACGTATTTCCGCAAAATCGTTAATGAAATGTATGTAAAATACTGTCCCCGTAAAAGAGAATCTGTTTAACAGACTTGTCAACTGTTTATGTTTGAGTTTGGAACCACCGCTTTATAATTTACTGTCTGCTGTGTCTGGCACGTTAACTTTGTTAATATTGTAAAAAGCTTTACTTTCGTAACAAGTAATTAGCCATTTAAGAAATGGGAATAATTTTATTCCTCGGCATTTTACATTTGATGTAGCTATTTAACTTGTAAATTTACCAAATTAATAAAGCATACTATTTATACATATTACAAATACATATTACATACTATTTTTACATATTATTTTGAACGCCATAGAGAACAATATAGGAACATAATTGAAGTACAAAAACCACCAATGTATTATATTCCGAAGTTGGCAATTTTTATTCTCAAATTAAATATTAGATTAAACAACCAAGTTAATAAATTGAAATATAGTTGTAGTGATGAAGTTCAAATATATTTACCTGTAACTTAGCTTAGAGGAATTAAATAACAATGAAACTTCAACATCCTTAATAGGTCTCATTTCTGAGAACTGGGATTACTGCAATAATTGTGTAGGTCTTTAGTCAAACTAGTTACTGTACGTTTATATATATATATATATATATATATATATATATCTTCTGGTTCGAGTTGACTATATTTCTGACGCTAAATTTGTGATTGCTCTTTTCCCCCGATATAAATACATGTATAGGCCGATATATACTTTTATAGTAAAGTTTGATTCGAAAAAGTACAGTTTTCTGAATTTTAAAGGTATATCAATATGTACATGTATATATTGTCCTAGGATATTTTTGAAATAACACTTAAGAGGAAACAATACTAATAAAAATAATAAAAGAATTGATACCATAAACAACAAATTATTCATCGGTTCTTTTGTAAACTTTATAAAGAAGGAACACAGATTAATCTTTTATTTAGTTGTGTAGTTGCATTGTTTTAAAATTTGCTGATGTACGATTTCAACATTCCTTAGAATTATCACAATTCAATCCGGTTATAAATGAAAATTCCTTTTAGTTTGAAGCAATTTTGAAATTATTTTTGTTATTTTGAATTAAATGAGCAGATAATGAACGCTCTCTCACCATTTCGTTGAGCAATATAAAACTATAGATTGTTTAATATCTTTCTTTTAAGAGAGTGATAGTTTTCCTATAGAGTCTTCGGGACAGATTTAATGGTAGTATACAAAGTACACACTTTGTACTGAGAAGCCCACTCAAGTTAAAAAGTGACTTCTGCGCTTGTATTCAACATCGGATATAAGCCTCGAACCCTAATGCCACACACGTTTACAGAACTTTCTGGACCAGAACACTATTGAATCCTTAATAATTATTGACGGAACTACTCTACCATACTACGAAACAGTGAAAAATCTTGGTTTGACATTTAACTCGAATTTGACTTGGACGGAAGCGGTGAGTGATATATGTAAAAGAGTCTTCGCATCTGTCCACTCACTGAAACGCTTACAAAGATTTCTACCTGAACGGATCAAACTACTGTTGACAAAATCACTAGTATTTCCACAATTCAATTACTGCAACTCTGTAATGAATGACATGACGGTAGCACTTAGTGAGAAGCTGCAAATGACTGAAAACTACTGTTTACGTTAATTTTATGATGTGAGACGAGACCAACACATTACACCGTACTATATTCAGGGAAATATTTTGAAATTAAAAGAACAACGATCAATCAAAATGCTAAATTTAGTTCATTCAATTTTACAATCTGGATTTCCAAAACATTTTTCAAACTACCAATTTATATCTCATGATAGTGTAAGTAGCACTCGCTCTGGTTCTCGTACCTTAAGAATGCCCCAACACAGGACTGTAGTATTTGATAGATCTTTTCAAGTGATGAGTTGTCGTCTGTGGAACTCCCTACCCCCAGAAATCACTTCCATTGAGGGAGATCGGCGGTTTGTGGCGGCACTGAGACGTTTCTACCATGAACGGTTGGTCGGGGCGGGTCCGTCCTAGGGGTCTGTGGGTGTGGTGCTGGCATTGTGTGCGAGGAGTGTGAGTGAGATAAAACACCATAAATATTATTTATTTTTTTAAATATTCTTATTATTTATTTATAAATTATTGTTATTAGGTATTATTAATAGTTTTTGGTTCTAATTAAAATGGAAGTTGTAATATTATTTTGTGTTATGATTGTATAACTATTTTTTTATTTTTTTTAGAAGTATCATATTTATAATTTTTTAGTGTTTAGATAAATGTTTAATGTAATGTCTTTAGTAAAGTAGATTAGTGTTAATATTAATTTGGTTAATATTTGTTAATACATAATTATTGTTCAGACAGGTTAAGTGTAAGAAAGGGCCATGAGGCCCTAACTTAGCCTGTTTAAATAAACAAGTTTTCATTTCATTTCATTTCAACCCTAACTACACACCCTAATTTCCGGCTGTGCCTTACTCTTCAATCTTCACTGTACGTCAAACGGCTTTCGAGATAATGTATAGATTTTTTTAAACCATTCCGATTCACTAATAATAGTTACGTTAGTTTAATTCCCTACAAGGAAAGTTATGCCTACTTAGAGATAGTACCCTCGGTATTCGATTTTCAAAAGAATTAATATCTGTAAACCTCATATAGTACAATATGCGTTCCTGGTTTTTAATCAATATTCATGTATTTATGCAATTAATAATTATCATTTAACTATTTCCATAATCCAATCTAGAAATTATATTATTATGCATACATAATCAGTATTGTATCCCTCATCAGTGGAAAATGGACGCTAGGCTCCCTCAACGATTTTCTATAATAAAAAGTTGCATTTTGTGTCTGGTATACTGCTTTCTGATTCAGTTATTATACCTATTACGGTTGATTGTTTCCTCAAATTGTAGTCACGGAGCGAATAGTTTGTTGAATCCCGTTTTGGCCAATTCACTCCGTTCTTGGTCCTTCAGCTGCTGTAAATATGGCGTGCCGTAAAATTGGACACTACATTCAAGTACTCTACATGTACACACTCGCAATTTTGTTTATTGTTGTTCAGTAAAATTGGTAAAATACAAAGTAAACTGATTAGTTTGCACTCACCACTGCTGCCAAAAAAACTATATTGGCCGAAACCGATCTATTTTTTCTTAAGAACTAGTTTTTTAAGTGAAGTAATTTTAGGTATTCTCAATAGGATCTTAGAATCTTTTAGCTGAAAAAAGGAACGAACTAGACAAGGAGTGCGGATTATTCAATCTCCCATAGCTAATCAAATTGAAGACCATAACTAGTTCAATGGAGAACTGGTAGTTTTCAACTGAGACACATGCAACAAACACTCTATTTTGTTATATATATAACAACATTCCAAACCATGACTTGGAAAGTGCGAATCACTTTAATTCAAAAACGTTGTAACCAGAGTTTATATTTGAGATACACAGATGTTTTAAAATTGTTATTGTTACAATCTGATTTTGCCTGTGGTATGCTATCGCGCCCATTTACGATAGGTGTGACCAACATATTTTTACACCTATTCGTTTTATTATTTAAATATCATGGTTTATAAAACACATAAATGAGACAGTGAAATACTATATAAATGTACAATGTTATTCAAAACACATAATTAAAAATCAAAGTTCAAAAAGAACACTACTTTTCTCTACTGAGCTATTGCACAGGTTCGCAACCAGGGGCGAGCCTAGCTGTTTTATAAGTTTTAACTGCCTCACTATTATTGTATCAAAATGTTTATATACCCGAGATTAAAAGGTAACCACGTAATACACGAACAAATAAAGCTACAAGAACGAATGTTACATTCAAATTTAGCTAGTTTATGTGCAACTAACTCTAAGCATACAAATAAAATTATTTACAAACAGTAATTTCATGATTTTATGTCGATAGCAACGAAAAAGGCAATATTACTCTGGATAGTCTAATATTTTGCGCACTTAAAGTTAACCAGTAAACGTTTAAAATTTTGGTTTTAAAATTACACGCCAGGATAAAGATCTCCACACAATAAGATCAATGATGAATATTTCTAATCTCGGTCGGGAATAAAAGTTAAAATGGTAATTTAATAACACATTTGTTGATATAATTTTAAACTTTTATACTCTATATTATACTATATATAACTGTACTATTGATGTTATATTGTACACAGATTAGGTCTCACTCGGGTCACAAGGTTCCGGGTTATGAATTTTAAAATTTCAGCTTGATTTGGAGAGCACTAAAAATCCTGTACCTGTTTCTATGTCAAATCCTTTATAAACTTCATCCCGGGTGTGACTAATATTCAGAGTCGTCATTTACTGATAAAACTATTCAATGCCATTACCAAATCAGATCAGTAGAATCAAAATTATATGCTTGATGAGCTTGAGGATAATGGTGGTCTCTTAACATAATAAAGTTTTTGGCACCTGGATAGGAGGCAGACTTTAACTATCAAAATCTAAAAATTTTTAGGAATATGAACTAAAAATATAGTATAGGTTATTAAACCTGCATATACTATAAAGAATAGTTAATATTGGAGGATGTAAATTTACATTTTTAATGATTTTTACAACTTTAATGAAGTATTTTCGTACTTCTGTTTGAATTTGTTTATAATGAGGAATTCCAAGCACTCTAATATATCAAATGCTTGGTATTCCACATTTCTATCAGTAATTAAATTAATTATCTTCTGTCAATGTTTATTAAAGTTCATGTTTTCATCGATTTTCCAGTTCTTCAATAATATTCCAAGAATAATGCATTCCATTATGCAAACTCAAAGTTAATTTAGAAATTTGAGTAATTGTATTAGTGAATATATATAATTAATTGTATTAATTCACCGAGTATTAACCTTATGCAATATTTACCACTAGCTTTTGTAATAGTTTACAGATATTTTGGTTTTGTTTAGTGTTTTTACTAAATTGTAACTGATTATTGTTATATTACTTTTGTAATAATATTGTTATTGAAGCATTTTCAATTGCTACGCGATTAGATTCAATTTATTTATTTTTTTCTATTTATTTAACCCATAAATAAGCTTAAGCCACACAGAAACATATTACCATGCCTTGTACATTATTTATAAGCCCTTTTTATTTAAATATTAATATATTATGATTACCTTGAAAATACCAACAATTACTAACAATGTTTTAATAAACAACCATTATGCTATAATAATACCACTTAATATAAAAAAGAAAAATCAGTAATTTGTTTAATAAAATAAGACTGAGTGAAAAATTAATTTATGTATCTGTTTCATTTATTTTCATATTATTTTTATTTATATTGTTTCCAAAGAGAACAATAAATAAATAAATTCATAATTTAATTCAGAGAAATCACATTTTACTTAAAAATAGCTCTTACCATAAAATTGGCACTTCAATAAACCATGGCAGTACAAGTTAAAGTAATATGTGAAACGTTTTGGCAATGAGAGGTATGTTATTATTTTTCCATTTCCCAGCGCCAATATCAACAAAGATTCTGACTGCAGGCTTTAATCAATTGAAACCACACATAAACAAGACTTGCCTTGCCAAGATAGTGTTTATTGTTGAACGGTTGGCAAAGGAACGTCACATTTGTTTTGTTTAGGTTGGTAGAGTATCTCTATAGTGAGTTTACCCATCTGAGCGTGGCACAGTTGTTCTTCTTTGCTTGCGTATTGCGTATTGCAACGTATGATTATTGAGCAGGATGCCTTAGTAAAAATAGACGAGTTGGTTTTGTAAGCATACAGACTTACTATTAAATATTATGTTAGGTTTGTATAATTTATATTAATTGATCCTAATTAATAATCTTTCATACTCTTTAAGTTTTTATTAAATAAGGATAATTGCCTTTGAAAAGCATATAAGTTTTCCTAAGCATGAGTACTAACTATGGGTTACTGGAGCCTACATAATATCAACCATCAACATCAGTAGAGCTTTACTACAGACATTCGACATGCGTTTTAATAAAGGTAAACATGATTTATGAAATGTCTTTTTGAATTTAAAACATATAAAGAAGATCTAATAGTGTATGTATTAACAAATTAGGTAAAACAGAAATGCAGTATATAAAGGGTTTATGTATAGAATAATTATACTTTATCCTTTATAGAATAGTAAAACTTGTCTTTTTATTTTAATTGCAACGTACAGTGGATATTTCTTAATACAGTAGATAAAAATTCATTGCAATGCGTAAAAACTTCTTCGACTACTAAAAAAACCAGTTTTTCAAAAACCGTTGCCGCTTTATATTAATGTAAAATCTAAACAAATTTGGATAACTATTAGCCAAAAGTAACTAAAATCCAATAAGAAATACAAACAGAATTTTTTAAACCAAAACATATACAATTTTTATTTTGTTTACGTGAAATGCAGCGTATGAAAAATGTATTGTACATCATACAATAGCTACTATACGAGTAAACACACTTGCCACAGGTTGCACCAGAACCAAGTAAAATTACAGATTTAAGATTAATCGTTTATTAGGCTAAATAAAAAAGATTTCCCATTTTAAAGGTATGATTAAAACGCATCCAAAAGCTGTTTAGTTTTTCTTGAATGGTGTATTTATTATTAAGGTGACTTTGAAAATGCTTGTGGAAGACAACAGACAGTTAATGTGATTTTTGGAATATAATGTAAAAACTTTTAGCAATACAGAAACTGAATTGACGTTAAAGACATGTATTGGCCTTTTTTTAAGTACTAATTTGTGTAAAATTATCACTAAATTTTTTTTTAGGAGAAGCCGATCTCCTTTTATGCCTTATTATTATTAAATAATTATTAAATAAAACTACTTTGTTTTTTGCTTTATTTAGTGATCAGCATAGTAAAAATATTTGTTTTTTAATTGTTATACAACGCTCTCAAGTGTATCCGTACTTTACAAAGACACCAAGTACGCCGTTTCAAACATATTGACTATTATAGAACTTGGCTGATGCGCGCATGAGCAATATTGATGAGTGCCGTAGTAAGTATTCACGCATGGTTTTAAGATGCTGATTGTTTTTAGATGTTTAGGTATTACAATTTTGTTATTAGTTTTATAAATAATATTTAATAGGACAGTTTCAGGTAATAAAGTCTGACAGATGTAATAAATACTCGATAATTAATATCCATACATGTTTAAGAATTCAGTAAAAGTATTAAAATGCTATTTTGTGATCTTCAGGTTAATCAATATGTTTCTTAATTTTTGAAGGAACATTATTTTACACATTTTTATTAAAGACTATTAACGTTATTATATATTACCATCAGCAACACGAAAAACTACGAACAATATTGTGTATTATTATGGATCGATGTCAACAATGAAGATACAGAGCACATGCATTAGACAGTGGTGCGGAGGCATGTTTCCTGTCAAGCTAGAATTAAACCACGAGAGAGGGAATGGCTTCTAGTTTATTTCAGATAGTGAAAACTTGCTTCTTAAACTTAAGATACGTGGAAAATTTAAGTTCTATGTAAAGAAATTTAAAGTAAAAAATCAAGTAGTTCTGTAGATTCACGTGTTTAAATTAATAAATAAATATTATTGACCAATTAAAATTTATAAATACACACAGGGTATACGCTAGCAGCCTTGTGAATTACTGATCATCTGTTTCGTTGTTCAGGTGAACAAGACACTAAGGTGGGAAATTATTAAGATTATCCTACGAACAATTTATTCAAACGAATACAATCAAAGTTACAGAAATTGATTAAATAACTAATTTATTGTTACATTAAAAAGACCTAATTTTACTACTGAAGTCTGATGGTGGTTACACTTATGGTTTAATGAAATAAAATAAGGAAAAGTTAAATCTGTCGATGTAAAATCTGAACAAAAATACACTAAAATAATATGATTTACGAACGCTATAGCCTATCTAAATGAACAGTGTACCTTCGATAGCATATTTTAATAAAATACAAAAACCTTTATGTTGATAGATACCAAGATAACAATAAGCTAACATGTTAAGTACATATTATGTATTTTTACATCGATGCTGGGTGAATTAAACAAATTATAGTATTTAAAACGCATTATGAAAGAACAAAAAATATGTATGTTTTTCTTTTTTCCAATATCCAGAAGTAAAAAGCTTCAAAATATAAAACCGTGTCTTAAACAATTTTTTAATTATGAATAAAGTAAACAAATAGTGAGACAAACTTCTAAGGCTTTCCGACTGTATAGCAAACATACGACATCATTATATTTATCTATAACCAAAGAACCCCATGTTTTACTTCTATCATCAAAATGTTCCCTTATTCAATTATGAAATTGTGTATGAGCAAACATTTTTATCACATATATTATGTCTGCCAATGTGTAAGCTTGCATACCAATTTTAACAATCAACGTATTCCACGCGTTTTTATTAGTAATACCTGCATTGTAAGTTTGCTGCAAAACATACAAGCTTAGCTAAGTAAGAAGGCAGTATTTAACAGAATGTAGAAATCAGTGACAGTAAGATTTCCTAATGTTATATCCGCAACAAACACACTATTTCTCCTGTAAAAATATTTGTTACATAGTTTATAAAAAATGCTATTACATCAGTCGTAATCATCTTTATTGAGAAAGACTAACGTCACTACTTTTGTTTCACCTAATTTTAACATCATATTTCTACAGTGCTTGTTTAATATCATCTGAGTACTTTTTTATAGAAAAGTCAATATTTTGTTCAAAGATACGGTAAACATTAATAATTATGACAGAAAATTATCACTTTATTACCAATATCAACATTCAGTGTTAAAATAATATTGTATGGAATTTTGTATTGTTTACGATTATTTTTCGGACTTTTGACTTAAGATTCCCAAATTAAAATTGTTACATATTATCAAGTGTTTATAAAATAAAATCTGATAGCAAAAGGCTTTATTAAGAATATATAAGGATATATGTGAGTTTATGTTTCTTGTAGCTTAATGTAAAATAATAACTGTTATGAAAATATTATGTATAACCTTAACGTGACTGTGTTGCTGTATTGATTAAAAAGCTGTCTAAAGTAATTTTCTTCGAAACAGACTTGCTCGGATTTATGCAACTATAAACTCGTGAATTATCCGGTATTTAATTAGTGAAAAGTAATAAAATGAGGAGCTAATTAACAATATTGAACTCATACACCTCACAAGCAGTCTTCTATTAACCTGAATTGGTTTTTTTTATAATAATATAAATTGGATTTCTTTGTACTTATTCTTCAACTTAATGTGCAAGAATTGATTTTATAAGACTATAAACTGTATATAACTTAAGTCGATTCTATATGTCAACTGCTATGGCCACTAAGCATTCAGTGTGTTTAAGAGAATAATCTGATTAACATTTTTCTGTTTAATTACACGTTTTATCGTTTCGGCTTTGATAGAATACCCAGCGTTAAGCGGGCACACAAAAACTATAGGATGTTTAATGATTAAAAACATGACTTGTTTTGTTAATAAACAAATAAATAAAATCAGTTAATAAGAAAATATTTAATCAGTAAATAATTTTATTAAAAGAATCACCACAAACGAATTAAAAAATAACACTATAAAGATGTTGATTTAATGAATGAAATAAATGGGTACAGTTTTATATTAAAATGATAAAAATAAAACCATATTTATTTTGTTTAAAGAATAGAAATAAATAAGTACAAATATTAGTTACAGGAATGACAAAAGGGAATAAAAATAAAACATTAAAATTTTAGCTCATTCCACATTTGTCTATTTTCTGTACATCCGTCTGGCTCTCCACAAGATATCTTGAAAACCAACTGACCTATGGAATTGAAATTTTGCATGAAACTTCCATTTCTAAATGAGGAAGACTGAGGTCAGGGTCGTTCATGATGGTGCATGACACTCCATGGGATTTAAATGAGCTTTAGTTAATATTTTTGCATTGGTCTTATGGGTAAGCTTAATGTCAACGAGAAAACAGTAGAATAAATACATCTCTAAACAAACTCAGTAGTCATAATCATAATTACTTTATTAGTGCATTGGTGCAGAGGTGAAATTAGGGTTACAAGGTCCTTTCTTACATTTACCTTCAACAAAATCTAAATAGATTTCCAACCCCAGTAAAAAGTTTAATCAATTTAAATCTATTAAAAATAGTTATTAATTAAAAATAAATATATTTTGCATAAAAAAATATACTCCATGACAAAGAAAATATATTTTCAAACCCAGAGTTTCAATGCTAAACACTCAGTACGCACATCAAAGTTGTAACTTGTAACGTATTAATGCATGTAGCCATTACAACAAATACAACCTCATTATATAGTGACTTGGTGTGTAGACTTTAATTATTTAAACATTGGTATAAAATCCTATTTAAGAAAAAATCTGAACGGACATGAATTAAATTTTTCTAGCCCCACGAATGATATGCTTCGCTAAAGCTCAACCAAAAAGTAAGTATTAACAGTATTAATTACCTAAAACTGAGAAGTCAAAAATATATTTCTCATTTGATTTCTTGTATTTTATAGTTGGCTTTGAAATATATTGGTTATATTCTCAAAGTTTCAAACAAAAGTGAACCTTTTTTGTTATATTTACAGTAATGAACGTTATTTTGCCAACTTATACACAAGAAAAGCTAAAATGTCTGTGCCCTAGTGCCTTTATCTGCGATCCTTAGTGCGTTGTTACTGACATAACAATCTGCATTCAATTCCGTTATCTCGTTAAAAATCTTGTTTGTCAAGTAATTGGATCGCACAATAAGTTACCCCTCTGGTGAGCTTAGGTACCAACGTCAGCTTCACTTGTGTTACATGTTTATCCTATACAAAGTAGGCAACGTGAAAAAACGTTGCAAATAAGTTCTCCAGTATTTGTGAGCAACAATTTTTATATTGTTTATTATTTATTATTTCGAGATATATTATTTTTATTTATTAATAACAGTAAAGGCGAGGGTCTTCTACAGTTATAACTATATAAACCTAAATGAAGAGAGAGTTTACTTCTTAATGAAACCATCCATTAATATATTAAAAATATATATGACGATTCTGCAGTTTAACAAACTAATATTACAACTTAAAAGTTTTATAAATTTAATTTAGAGTTATGAAAAGTGCGTTATTAGGATGGCATTGGATTCAAATGCGTATTTATTTTTTTAAATATTATATTAAATGATTGAACCTTAGGAACTAATCCAACGTACTGAAAATGAAAATAGATAGTTAGAGAAGTAAAAGAGCCTGTTGTGACATGCGGAACAACAGTTCCTATAATTCGAGAAATTAAGGCATCGGAAAACTAAGGGTTTAACTAACTGAAGGATTAGATAATATCAGTTCTCTAGAGACCAGACATAAAACCTTAAGACAAAAAACAAGGTTTGAAGAACAAGGAGTGAAGGAGAAAAAATATAAATATTAAAAACAAAACTCTTCGTTATGATTGAAGACTCTAGGCACATGTTTATATTAAGACACCTAATAATCTTATTGATAATATTTCTTCGTGAGCTACAAATGCGCACTTTAGCTTAGCTCTGTATAACCTATCTCTAGAACACCTAGCAATATCCTTAGATTCAGAGATTCAGGGTTTCTCTTACCTCAGGACTTCTAAATACATGGATGACTTATTTCAATAACAATGGACTAACTAATTTGTGCTTAAAACGAAAGAAAATCATTCAGTTATAATTATTGTATGATGTCGTAAATTAATACACATTATACACAAGTATCGACTTATAATCAAAATACGATCCTTAGCCTCCGTAGAATCAATCATTGAGATGTAGTATAATAAAAAGGAAAAGCGCTAGCAGCTGACAGGACAACATTGTGAGTGATTATCAGCAAGGAAAGGGTAGACTATCACATCCTGTTCAGAGCAGGAACTAACTTGGTTTCTACAAAGTAATAAATTAGTTACGAAGCACCAATAGAAGTATTTGTTCAGGATTGTTCTGTATTTATGTTTGTCTGTCTATTTAATCGCATAATATCTCTAAAACAAACTGATAGATTGACTTAAATTTTGCATGAAACTTAATTTCTATAGTAGATTACGAATCCGGTACATGATAGCCCATGGGTTTCGGTTGAGCGTTAGCAAACATGTTCGGGGCTGTTTTTAATCACATCTATGCAGCTTTAAGTTGTTTATATGAAGAATCTCTTTGGCTCTTGACTACCGATGGTGACCTCGTAGACGTGCATGTATTTTATTTTTGTCAACCATCCATAATTTCATAAACTTTAAACTTATTCCTTTTTTGATTGAGAAGTAATTTAAAAGAACTCTAATATTTACCTCAATGCTTTTGCTTAACCGAAATAAAAACTATACATAATAGAATCATGCTATTTAATTTTATGACAGAAATTATTATAAACATTGTTTTAACGGTTCAAGATGGGATACACATTCTTGCCTGAATTATTTTTCGCTAGATGCACGGTTGTTGACAATAATCCCTGCTGCATATACTCTAAAGTTCGTACGCGGGACTCTATAAGGGAGCAGCTGGTACTTTGGGTGGAGACTTCTAGTCACTGGCTTATCTGTGTCTGTGCATGGCTAGGCTATATGACGGCTCGAGATGATCGGCTGATTTATGTGTGGCACAATGTATCCGCTATTTTTTAGTATAAAGATAAATAAAATGTTGTATTATTAAAATATAGGTGGTTTATCAAAGTGAATATTAAGAATGATAAGAGTATATGGATTATAAAATACATTCAGTACCTGTATCTGGCGTAACTTTGTTAGAAAATTATCAATAAGCCAGAGCTTCATGCTGTAAAGGTGGAGCAGTGAACGCTTACTAACACAATTAGCAGGATGTGGAACCACCCATAATCGAGTCACTTCCTCAGCTCTTCGTCTCCCGTCATTCATAAAGCATGATCAAACATGATCAACATTTGTCACATAACCTAACACGATTATCGAGAGACGTGGATACGTGGTGTTGGCTCTCATTTTCAGCTCTTTGTCTATCGTCCTTATCATTTGATAAAATTATTAAAAGAGAAAAAGATTTAAACTATTATATAATATGCATATTTAAATAAGTTTAAATATTCAACACTGTAAAACATTTTGAAACTATTAAATATTTAAGTTGGTATATTGACGTTGAAAGCACACCTTACTTGCTCTACTGCATAACATCTTTTTAGCTTTATAGCTTTATCTATTTGTGCTTTTGTTCCTTGAGTGTTAGATATTTTTGTGTACTAAAAATTTTAAAACCACACTATAACTAGCGTTCAAAAGCTTTTTAAACCCGTAAAAGAAGAACAAAATCTGTTTATTGTTATCACATAAATATGTTGTCCCGGGTATTGTACAATTTAACATAATACTTATATAATGATACACCATGTGTTTCTGCTGAGAGCAGTTTAAGTAGAACATCTCTGGTAATATTTGCTGTGAGTTATCCCACACCGAAGGTATGCTTGGCTCAACCTCTAAGGGATTGTTGGCACACAGTGAGGTAATAACAATGCGGTACTATTGTGTCTGGTCTACGAATACTATCACAGAAACACAGCCACGATATTAATATCTTGTAACTCTCATCACATAAATCTCTTTGTTGCTTACCATTTATCTTCCTTAAAAAATTCAACGTTTAGTTTATTATGAATCTATTTTGGATAGCATAATTATAGTTAATAGTGATTTTAATACAAACAATTTATATTATATTTAAACTTTAAATTTAATTCGAAATCACAAGAAATTACGTAAATAATACTCCAACCAATAACGGTAAAATAAATAAATTTGAATTTCAGTTTTATCAATCCCACATTAAACACAGTAATTATAGAAAACCAGAAAAATAATTTTGCTAATGATACAAAAGTAATAGCATGTATTATGAAATATGAAATGAGATCAAATCGATACCTGTATAAGAATAAAATCAGGTAATAGAGGTTATGGTCACTATTACATTTTGAAGAAAGGGCCGTGTTTACTTTTAATTCGATTATTATGTTTGATATAAAACGTATATTAAAGCTTATTAAATGTTGTACCGTTATTAATTTGCATAATAAATATTTTCAAAATTCTGTTACTTGACATTTAAAAATGTTTAAGGTAAAAATTTATATCGAAAATAATGGCTTGTACTGTCTGAAATCATCTCTCAGCTTTTTTCCCAAAAATTACTTACCGCCACTTTTTTTCGAAAGTATTGGACGAAGTTTTGCCGCAATACTTGTATGAGAACTTTTTATATAAAACTAAAACTTTCCAAATGTTGTACAATTCACATACAAAAAAGGTGAGCGATAGTTACTAATAGCTTGTTTCAGTATCCAAACAATATCATTCATATAAATGAAAACAAATATTCAATTGCCTTTGACCGAACTGATAGGCCACTTTAGTTTAAAATTATACCTCTTGGAGCGAAACTAAATTAAAACTATATACCACGGTAATATTGGCTGTATAAATATGGCCAGAATAGCATGGCGACATTACTCTTAGGGCGATATGTTCTATAAGAGCAGCATACTCTCAAAACGGTTGTGTTTAATGAGATTAAATTAAGATTTTATTAAATTTGTATGAAACCTATTTATAAAAGTCTCTTACCTACTACGAACAATCTCATATGATAAACTTTAGTAATACCACTACATCTAGGAGTCATGTTACATATCATAACTAGAAGAGAACGTATATAGACAATATGGTAAACTTTGCATTAATTTGATATTTAAGTTGAACTATTTATTTACGTTCATTCTTTATGCATGCATGCTTTTTAGTACCACATACATATATCCATATAATTGCATTATATGAATGTTATGCCATATGAAGTTTTTCAAAAGAAATTAAAAACTTTTATATTTCTACATTGACAATAACATAAATCATAGATTTTTATGCATCCACTTTTCGATTTAAAAAAAGTTTAAAATTTATTAATTTGTAAACATTACAAATAAATTATATTTATTAAAACTAATGAAACTTTCCAATTAGTATTTTATTGCGGCAACTTATTATTACTATTATTATTATTATTATACTTAAGCTGAAGTGAACTGATATTGTCATATTACATATAAACACTTGATACAAACATACTTTTATAGTTTTATCGGTATAAAAATTTTATTTTACTTACGATAATTATATTAATCATTAAATTTATGGGCTCTAAGTGATGAAATTAACAAGTACCTTCTTAGAACAAGAGTAGGACTAATGTATAGTGCAGGTAAACCCTAACCACACAGTAACGACTAGATGTCTTATTCGCTTTGTGTCCGTCCTTAAATAATAAAGTAACTTATTTATACGAGTACATAGACTCATTAAGGTTAGTAACGAAAGTCACTCCAACACATGGATCCTCTTGTGATGCTGTGTTTAATTAGCGCAAGATTCCAACTAACTGTTGAATAGCACTTTAAAAGTAGTTCTAGTGACACTTCTAGTTAGTTGGAGTTTATAATAATTAATAGGAAAGCTCTAATTTAGTCTATTATTATGTTTCTTACCTTTAACTAGAAGCATGTGCATCTTTTAAAGCATATTTTAGTAACAATCTTTAAAGAGTTTTTTTTTTTTTTATAAAACATTTATATAAATGTGTAAGCTCTGTTGAGATTTTACTTCAAGAACTACCACAATTTACACTCAATAGCAGTGTAATAAATATGTGTTCGGCTAATATTGACTGAAGTCTTGGCACAACCAAACTTATGGCAATATTGACATACATAAAATAAATTTAGAAAATAAAATTTACTATTAAACGCAGTAATATGTATTGGAAGTACTATGTTGTAGAAGCCTATTTCCACAATATTTCAGAAGCTATTGATAGAGAACTTCTAGTAGATTTAACTATAGAATAATGAATATGACTTCGTATGGTAAGAACACAATGTAAGGATTTCTGTTATATACATAAACCTGGAGCGTGACTGCAAGATACAGAAGCACTATGTTTGTGGTCTACGGCACCAACATTTTTGCGTTTTATGTATATTTATTTACTAAAAATGGTTAGTTATTAGTAAGAGTTATATCTTTTTAAATAAGATTGAGGTTTCTATCCAAACAACTGTTTGTTGGGGTAGGTATAATCTTACAAATACAATAAACTTTCTTTGTTTGAAGGTTATTTTCCTGTTAAAATCCTGTTTCCTTCACAATAAACTTGCCTTTGATAGACTGTAATAGTTATTGTGGATCTTTGTATTATGGAATTAAAGAGGGTTTCTGTTGCGGTAGGATAAAATATATTTCATTATATTTTCGTATTTACTTTTACGTTCAGATAGTACCAACAACCTAAAAACATCCTCGTGCGCCTCAGAAAACAACTATGAACATTCCTTACCACTTTTATCAATATCTGATATTGCCAGGAAATTCATTGAGATATATATATATATATATATATATATATATATATATATATATTATATATATTGTGCTGAAGTTTCACTTTTTACACTCTTATAGTCAGTGTTTCTACACGTTCTGAAATTCCTATGATTAGGAGTTGAGCTTTATTTTTGTCAGTGTTGGAATCAAAGTCATCTGTCGTAGTAATCATATATTCTCTTACATCAGTATTATGCCTTCTTTAGTTATAAATCTTTAAATCGTCAATTGTCAAGGTTGCAATTTTAATAACAGTAGTCAAACAAATTTAGTTAAACCTATTTATTACTGAAGGTGTACGCAAAAATTATAGATATAGGTCAAAATTAACATAATTTGAACGTTTTAAATGTGGTATTAGACAAATTAACATTTTTTTATATAATAAAATACAATGAAGAACCTATATTTAAACATGTATGCTAGGAGAAAGGATATTTGGCATTCATAAGCTTTTATTCTAGGAATACTGTCAATATGTTTCAGGACGTTTGTGGGAGGGACATACCATATTTTACATACTAGGTAAAATTTACGTGGTAGCCATTTCAATACTGGAAGTGAAATCGTAGAAAATTTGTAATTGAATGGTTGGTAAATACTTATACCAAGAAAATATAATTTGGGCAAAGTAATATTACACCGTTTTTGTAACATACATTTATACAACCCTGCACAAAAAATATTACCTGAACTAAAGAATATTTCGATATTATGAAAAAGTTAATTTTAGTTTATCAGTGAAGATAACATGCGAGATGATTTTCCCAATTATTAGGACATATTTTATAAACTATAATAATTTAAGTAGAAATATAATATCTTAAGCCTAATTTTCATTTTGACTATTTTATTTTGATGGAAATCTGTATTTCAGAAACTCGATGCCTATAATATAAAACTATGTTTAATAAAAATAGGGTGCTTCTTCAATTTCGTTAATAAAATTGTTGTAAAACATTGCTGCAGTAAAAGAGGATCTGTTTCACAGGCAGTCAACTGTTTATGTTTGAGTTGGGAACAAACGCCTCGTAATTCGTTGTCTGTGTCTGGCGCGCTAATAAGCTTTGTTTTCCCAAACTATGAGCATTGTTTTCAGGTAATAAGACTCGATTCATTCATCGGGATCGTAAACTGCTCTATTTTATTAAACACAAATATAATGTATGTATAGGTGTGTAATTGTACATTATTGTACTGCTATTCAATTATGAGCTTTATTAAAAACTTCAACTCCCTATTTTTTACATGGAGTCAGTTTTACACAAATTGAAAAGTTTACTTTGCAGACAGACAATAAAGTGAGTTAAACACGACAGCATGAAGAATCTATGCTCCAACTATGCCACTTATCATAAGTAGTTCCAAAAAAACGACCCACACTAAAACAAAATGGGTCACCTTATACCTATTCTATATGTTTACTTATTGGTAATGCTTTGTTACCAATCAATGTTGAAATCAATTATCAATTACAACAATTCTACTCAATAATAAAATATAATTTATTATATAAAATTATAACATAATTTTATTCAATAATAAAATATGTTTAATAAAAATATATTGGAAGCCTTATAAGCAAATGAATAAAGTATAAAGTGGATTGTATTTATCTAGTTTTTAGTCAACGTTTTCTTGTAGAAGCATTCACTATGAAAGAATCATATCGTCTCCTGCGCTAGTTTTGGTGCAGGTCGAAATTAAATGGGTTCAAAAGATTATACGAAAATAATACATTTAAAACTAACCGTCAGACACAAGGTTAATGTTAAATCAGCGTCAGTAAACTGCATGCAGATGTATTATGGTGTGTTAGTCTCAGTTATCTGACAGTGATACAACTATATTTATGTGTTTGACTGTATGTTTTAGGTTTTTCAAGCAAAGAAAATTGTTATCTGAGAAAATATATCGCCTCCTATTTTGAACCCTTCCGATACCTTCTCATTTCGACCTCCACCAAACCTAGCGTGGCTGAGGATCGAATAGAATAGGTTTATACAATGCAAATTGCCCCTCTTGGCTCCTAGGTTATAAGCACTCTCAATGAATTTCCTGGCAATATCAGATATTGATAAAAGTGGTAAGGAATGTTCATAGTTGTTTTCTGAGGCGCACGAGGATGTTTTTAGGTTGTTAGTACTATCTGAACGTAAAAGTAAATACGAAAATATAATGAAATATATTTTATCCTACCGCAACAGAAACCCTCTTTAATTCCATAATACAAAGATCCACAATAACTATTACAGTCTATCAAAGGCAAGTTTATTGTGAAGGAAACAGGATTTTAACAGGAAAATAACCTTCAAACAAAGAAAGTTTATTGTATTTGTAAGATTATACCTACCCCAACAAACAGTTGTTTGGATAGAAACCTCAATCTTATTTAAAAAGATATAACTCTTACTAATAACTAACCATTTTTAGTAAATAAATATACATAAAACGCAAAAATGTTGGTGCCGTAGACCACAAACATAGTGCTTCTGTATCTTGCAGTCACGCTCCAGGTTTATGTATATAACAGAAATCCTTACATTGTGTTCTTACCATACGAAGTCATATTCATTATTCTATAGTTAAATCTACTAGAAGTTCTCTATCAATAGCTTCTGAAATATTGTGGAAATAGGCTTCTACAACATAGTACTTCCAATACATATTACTGCGTTTAATAGTAAATTTTATTTTCTAAATTTATTTTATGTATGTCAATATTGTAATTTTGGTTGTGCCAAGACTTCAGTCAATATTAGCCGAACACATATTTATTACACTGCTATTGAGTGTAAATTGTGGTAGTTCTTGAAGTAAAATCTCAACAGAGCTTACACATTTATATAAATGTTTTATAAAAAAAAAAAAAAACTCTTTAAAGATTGTTACTAAAATATGCTTTAAAAGATGCACATGCTTCTAGTTAAAGGTAAGAAACATAATAATAGACTAAATTAGAGCTTTCCTATTAATTATTATAAACTCCAACTAACTAGAAGTGTCACTAGAACTACTTTTAAAGTGCTATTCAACAGTTAGTTGGAATCTTGCGCTAATTAAACACAGCATCACAAGAGGATCCATGTGTTGGAGTGACTTTCGTTACTAACCTTAATGAGTCTATGTACTCGTATAAATAAGTTACTTTATTATTTAAGGACGGACACAAAGCGAATAAGACATCTAGTCGTTACTGTGTGGTTAGGGTTTACCTGCACTATACATTAGTCCTACTCTTGTTCTAAGAAGGTACTTGTTAATTTCATCACTTAGAGCCCATAAATTTAATGATTAATATAATTATCGTAAGTAAAATAAAATTTTTATACCGATAAAACTATAAAAGTATGTTTGTATCAAGTGTTTATATGTAATATGACAATATCAGTTCACTTCAGCTTAAGTATAATAATAATAGTAATAATAAGTTGCCGCAATAAAATACTAATTGGAAAGTTTCATTAGTTTTAATAAATATAATTTATTTGTAATGTTTACAAATTAATAAATTTTAAACTTTTTTAAATCGAAAGTGGATGCATAAAAATCTATGATTTATGTTATTGTCAATGTAGAAATATAAAAGTTTTTAATTTCTTTTGAAAAACTTCATATGGCATAACATTCATATAATGCAATTATATGGATATATGTATGTGGTACTAAAAAGCATGCATGCATAAAGAATGAACGTAAATAAATAGTTCAACTTAAATATCAAATTAATGCAAAGTTTACCATATTGTCTATATACGTTCTCTTCTAGTTATGATATGTAACATGACTCCTAGATGTAGTGGTATTACTAAAGTTTATCATATGAGATTGTTCGTAGTAGGTAAGAGACTTTTATAAATAGGTTTCATACAAATTTAATAAAATCTTAATTTAATCTCATTAAACACAACCGGTTTGAGAGTATGCTGATTTCGAATTAAATTTAAAGTTTAAATATAATATAAATTGTTTGTATTAAAATCACTATTAACTATAATTATGCTATCCAAAATAGATTCATAATAAACTAAACGTTGAATTTTTTAAGGAAGATAAATGGTAAGCAACAAAGAGATTTATGTGATGAGAGTTACAAGATATTAATATCGTGGCTGTGTTTCTGTGATAGTATTCGTAGACCAGACACAATAGTACCGCATTGTTATTACCTCACTGTGTGCCAACAATCCCTTAGAGGTTGAGCCAAGCATACCTTCGGTGTGGGATAACTCACAGCAAATATTACCAGAGATGTTCTACTTTAACTGCTCTCAGCAGAAACACATGGTGTATCATTATATAAGTATTATGTTAAATTGTACAATACCCGGGACAACATATTTATGTGATAACAATAAACAGATTTTGTTCTTCTTTTACGGGTTTAAAAAGCTTTTGAACGCTAGTTATAGTGTGGTTTTAAAATTTTTAGTACACAAAAATATCTAACACTCAAGGAACAAAAGCACAAATAGATAAAGCTATAAAGCTAAAAAGATGTTATGCAGTAGAGCAAGTAAGGTGTGCTTTCAACGTCAATATACCAACTTAAATATTTAATAGTTTCAAAATGTTTTACAGTGTTGAATATTTAAACTTATTTAAATATGCATATTATATAATAGTTTAAATCTTTTTCTCTTTTAATAATTTTATCAAATGATAAGGACGATAGACAAAGAGCTGAAAATGAGAGCCAACACCACGTATCCACGTCTCTCGGTAGGAGGGTTTCTGTTGCGGTAGGATAAAATATATTTCATTATATTTTCGTATTTACTTTTACGTTCAGATAGTACCAACAACCTAAAAACATCCTCGTGCGCCTCAGAAAACAACTATGAACATTCCTTACCACTTTTATCAATATCTGATATTGCCAGGAAATTCATTGAGATATATATATATATATATATATATATATATATATATATATATTGTGCTGAAGTTTCACTTTTTACACTCTTATAGTCAGTGTTTCTACACGTTCTGAAATTCCTATGATTAGGAGTTGAGCTTTATTTTTGTCAGTGTTGGAATCAAAGTCATCTGTCGTAGTAATCATATATTCTCTTACATCAGTAATTATGCCTTCTTTAGTTATAAATCTTTAAATCGTCAATTGTCAAGGTTGCAATTTAATAACAGTAGTCAAACAAATTTAGTTAAACCTATTTATTACTGAAGGTGTACGCAAAAAATTATAGATATAGGTCAAAATTAACATAATTTGAACGTTTTAAATGTGGTATTAGACAAATTAACATTTTTTTATATAATAAAATACAATGAAGAACCTATATTTAAACATGTATGCTAGGAGAAAAGGATATTTGGCATTCATAAGCTTTTATTCTAGGAATACTGTCAATATGTTTCAGGACGTTTGTGGGAGGGACATTACCATATTTTACATACTAGGTAAAATTTACGTGGTAGCCATTTCAATACTGGAAGTGAAATCGTAGAAAATTTGTAATTGAAATGGTTGGTAAATACTTATACCAAGAAAATATAATTTGGGCAAATAATATTACACCGTTTTTGTAACATACATTTATACAACCCTGCACAAAAAATATTACCTGAACTAAAGAATATTTTCGATATTATGAAAAAGTTAATTTTAGTTTATCAGTGAAGATAACATGCGAGATGATTTTCCCAATTATTAGGACATATTTTATAAACTATAATAATTTAAGTAGAAAATATAATATCTTAAAGCCTAATTTTCATTTTGACTATTTTATTTTGATGGAAATCTGTATTTTCAGAAACTCCGATGCCTATAATATAAAACTAATGTTTAATAAAAATAGGGTGCTTCTTCAATTTCGTTAATAAAATTGTTGTAAAACATTGCTGCAGTAAAAGAGGATCTGTTTCACAGGCAGTCAACTGTTTTATGTTTGAGTTGGGAACAAACGCCTCGTAATTCGTTGTCTGTGTCTGGCGCGCTAATAAGCTTTGTTTTCCCAAACTATGAGCATTGTTTTCAGGTAATAAGACTCGATTCATTCATCGGGATCGTAAACTGCTCTATTTTATTAAACACAAACTATAATGTATGTATAGGTGTGTAATTGTACATTATTGTACTGCTATTCAATTATGAGCTTTATTAAAAAACTTCAACTCCCTATTTTTTACATGGAGTCAGTTTTACACAAATTGAAAAGTTTACTTTGCAGACAGACAATAAAGTGAGTGTTAAACACGACAGCATGAAGAATCTATGCTCCAACTATGCCACTTATCATAAGTAGTTCCAAAAAAAAACGACCCACACTAAAACAAAATGGGTCACCTTATACCTATTCTATATGTTTACTTATTGGTAATGCTTTGTTACCAATCAATGTTGAAATCAATTATCAATTACAACAATTCTACTCAATAATAATAAAATATAATTTATTATATAAAATTATAACATTAATTTTATTCAATAATAAAATATGTTTAATAAAAATATATTGGAAGCCTTATAAGCAAATGAATAAAGTATAAAGTGGATTGTATTTATCTAGTTTTTAGTCAACGTTTTCTTGTAGAAGCATTCACTATGAAAGAATCATATCGTCTCCTGCGCTAGTTTTGGTGCAGTGCAGGTCGAAATTAAATGGGTTCAAAAAGATTATACGAAAATAATACATTTAAAAACTAACCGTCAGACACAAGGTTAATGTTAAATCAGCGTCAGTAAACTGCATGCAGATGTATTATGGTGTGTTAGTCTCAGTTATCTGACAGTGATACAACTATATTTATGTGTTTGACTGTATGTTTTTAGGTTTTTCAAGCAAAGAAAAATTGTTATCTGAGAAAATATATCGCCTCCTATTTTGAACCCTTCCGATACCTTCTCATTTCGACCTCCACCAAACCTAGCGTGGCTGAGGATCGAATAGAATAGGTTTATACAATGCAAATTGCCCCTCTTGGCTCCTAGGTTATAAGCACTTTGAAATCAGACTGAATATACTTAAACACCAAGAGCACATTGGCATTACAACACTCCTGATTGTTCTCTCAACGGTTCTTCCACAATTCAACTTTGTTTGCTACTTTGAATGTTTGATAAAAGGAAATTAATATCGCTAGTGAGTTTAGTATTTTTATTAAACTTGTGTAAGAGTCCAAAATTTGTAAAACTACAAATTTTATGCTCTTCAATGCGATTGATAAAGACACGGGTGAAGTGAAAGTTATTTACAATTCTCCTTGCAGGAGATCTCTGCTAACAAGATTCGGTTCCCACTACTCAAATTTGATAACCCCTCTTATATAACTTGGAGAAACATTTTTTTCTCACTATCGCCTGCTGTTATAATTTGTTGCTGGATGAATTTGTTTTTGATTGTATTGATTTTTGTATTGATTTAATTATTGTATTAAATTGAATTTGTATTGATCTTAAAAGATTAATTATAATATTTCAGTAGAACATTTTAAACTAAAAGTAAAGAATCTGATTTGATTTGATTGATTGATTTGATTGATTTATTTATTTCCAAAATTTATGTACAGAGTAAAATATAATACATAACAAAAATCTTATAGGAAATTATCCCCACATGGGCATCAGCCTGTGTGTGGGGAAACGAGTTCCTCAGTCTGCACTACCAATAACACACAAAAAACTTAAATTAAAATAAGGAAATGAATTGTCATTAATAAAAACATTTTCATTAACAAATGAAAAACGAAGATTTAACCTCTAAAATAAACCATACAAGGCCAGAGCATGGAATACATGAGTAAATTTAGTTCATAAATAATCTAAAATTTGAAAGGAATATACTTATTTAGAAAATACAATTTGAAGACATAAAAATGTAATTTATAAAAACTTGTGACTTACATAAAAAAGAGCAATCAGAAAGACTTAATTAAAAATTAGCCGATATAAGTAGAGAGAGACTTGGACCACACCTGCACACCCACACACACACACACACACACACACACACACACACACACACACACACACACACACACACACACACACACACACACACACACACACACACACACACACACACACACACCAATCACGCACCCGCACGCTTGCTCGCACCACATGTCCTCGTTGGCCTGCAGTCAAAACGATTGTACAAACTCACTAAACACTCAGACTAACATTGATTGTAATACAAAAATATAACAGAAATTTAATACATAAAAAAGCATATCTAGGTGTAGATTGAGGAAAAATACTGACGAAATCCATCTCGCCCAGCATCTACTAACCATTTATTGACTAATTTTTTGTACGTACAATAGTGCAAGGTCTTGTGTTTTTTATAAAGTATGGTAATTTTGAGAAAATTATATGAGCAATATAGTGAGATGATGTTGAATTAAAGGCTTTAACGAGTCTAGGAACAATAATTCTGTTACGAAATGAAGAACGCGTAAAATGGCTGTGGTTACTGTGAATGAAAATTGAATCTCGATGTTGAAAAATGTACAAAACTAATGTTCGGATATATAATTGCGAGACGTTAAAAACTTTAAATTCTTCAAATAATAAATTGGTTGGATAAGTACGATTTCGCTTCAGAGCTACTTTTATAATAGGTTTTTGAACGACTTCTAAGGGAGCAAGGTTATTTTGAAAACAGCCACCCCATGCTAAATTACCATACTGAAGAATTGATTGCACAAAAAAGCATAATATACAGTTTTTAAAAGATCTATTGTAAGTATATTACGCAGATTACAAAATATAAAGATAAATTTACGAAGTTTATTCCGCATGTAAGCTACGTGAGTAGATATGAATATGAGGGTTCTGGACCACTTTTGGAGCCAACAGTAAATCAAGGGAAAATAATTTTTAAAGGACAATAAACGAATCTGTAAAATCAAACAGTAGCTCACGAATGAAAAATTACCGAATCTATAGCTGTTTTCTTCTACTTTCTTGAGCAGTTTTAATGTAAAATCTCCTTAGAATCAATATATTGGAAATGTTGTCAAATCTGCTACGAATAAACTATAAATCTTTTATTCTACAAAATTAATTGTAACACATTCTTTATCTTTTATTGTCTTTTGCCCAGTAACAATCAAGTGTAATTTATCATTTTTATTCAATTCTTTAATCTTTTTTTCATCCAAAAAAGTCAAAAATCTATTTGGCAAATGTACTTTGAAATCTTCCAATTCTGCTATGATTGTAAGCCCGAATTTATCTTTCATTTTCTCCAATGTCACAATTTTGTATTTCTTATTTTCTTCTAAATCAATGAATTTCTTATATTCTTTAAATCTTAGTTCGCCAACTTCATTTAATTCCTTTAGTAGCACCATTTAAATAGGAACAAATTTTATTTATAGATATTTTAAATTTCAGTTTTATAGTGATTTTTTGAGAAATACCATTCAAATTATCAACTTTTTAAGGTACATACAAACTGGTACTAGAGTTTTTTTAAAAATCCTGAAGAATCTACCGAATTATCTCTAATTATTGTAAAGTTTGAGCTTAAAAGTTGATAATTTGAATGGTATTTCTCGAAAAATCACTATAAAACTGAAATTTAAAATATCTATAAATAAATGTTTCCCATATAAATGAAGGGTGAAAAAATAACATGTCCATTTTGTAAGAAAGAAATCCTAAAACATAACTATGATCGACATTATAGCTCGAAACTCCATTTAAAAAACAAACAACTTTACGAAAGTGAACTGAATTATTTAAGGAATTGGGCTAAAGAAAATCAAATTGTCGATCATGAAAAGATGTACAATATAGAAAAATTGCGTGAATTAAAGAAAAGCTTTAAGGAAGATAAAAAAGATCTTAATCTATTGACTGACAAAAAAATTCAATCAATCGCTGAAAAATTGTCCATTGAAACAAACGATAAAACTAAGTCAGAAATCATCGAGCAAATAAGTGAAACTCTTAACGAAAAACCTAAAAATATCATTGATGTAGAAGTTTTATCCTCAATACACGGTCTTTTCAAGCAATACATTTTAACAAACTTGAACGACAATTTCATGTCAATTTACAAATATCTTTCAATTATGCGGCCAGAAATTAAAAGTTTAATCGAGAAATTTCAAGAAAATGTTAAAAATATGAAAGGATATCTCTCTTTGGAATGTGAATACGAAAGAACTTTAGTGAACGGTGAACCACAAACTTGCCCAATGTACTTTACTATAAAAGCAGACGAAATCTTCGATGTAAACGATTTTATCACCAAAAAATTTAATAAATTAACACATCGAGAACAGACAAATCATCCAAATAGAGGTTCTGGATGGACATTTAAAAGCTGCAAACAACTATTTTTGAGCATTAATAAACACGAAATGATGAACGCAGGATCATATATCGATTTACCAAAGATAATCAAAGATAGGAAGGCTTGTGTGAATATAAAAAAAAGATGATTTCTGTTTTATTAATTCTATCCGATGTGCTATTGAAAAACCAGAAACTCATGTAGATAGAGCAAAACAATATGAAAAATTTGTGAATGACGAAATATTTTCAGATTTTGACTATCCTATGTCTCTGAAAGATATAAAATTATTTTAAAAACGAAGTTATAATTCTAAGTACAATTATCCAAAAATGTCTGTAAATGTGTATAGCTTTGATGAGAAAATTAATATTGTTCCATTGCAAATTTCAGAAATTTATGACGCTGAATTAAACGTTGATTTATTGTATTTTAAGCAAGATGATAAATCTCATTATGTTTTGATCACGGATTTAAATAAACTCGTTTTCTCTCAATTATCTAAATGTAAAAATAAAAAATTTCTTTGTAGAAGACGTTTGAGTCATTTCTACAAATCTGGAGATTTAACAGATCATTTAGAAATTTGCAAGCAACATGGAGTTTGTAAGCCAATTATGCCGTTTTCAGGTCAAACAACTAAATTTACTAATTATCAAAAGAAGTTTAGCCATCCGTACGTTATTTATATGGATTTTGAAAGCATATTAGAGAAAATTTCGACATGTAAGAACAATCCACAAAGATCGACTACAACCAAGATTCAGAAGCACATTCCTTATGGTTTTACTCTATATTTAGTGTCGAATGTGACCAATCGCATGTATAAACCGATATGTTATCGAGCCAAAAATGAAGACGATTTGCCTAATGTTCCTGCAAAATTGTTTGATGAACTCAATAAATTATCAAAATATATAGCTAAAAAATATAATTCAAAGAACATGAAGCCTATGAAATTAACTGAAGAAGAAGAAATTTCATATCAAAATTCAAACGTTTGTCATATCTGTGAATGGTCTGCTTATGATGTTGGGTCAATTCAGTATGGTTTTACTCCTGATAATTGGAAAGATAAGAGTTATAATAAAGTAAGAGATCATTGTCATTTAACAGGTAAATTTCGAGGCGCAGCTCATTCATGTTGCAATCTGAATTTGAAATTTCCCCAGAACATCCCAGTTTTCTGTCACAATATGTGAAATTACGATACTCATTTGTACATAAAAGAATTGGCTAAACAATATGGAAATGTTGATTTGATCGCAAACACAGATGAAAAATATATAAATTATTCAGTAAATTCAGGATATGGGTATGAGTTTGAAGATGATAAACCAAGAAAGTTCATCACGTTTTCATTCGTAGATACGTTCAGATTTATGGCATCATCTATTGAAAAATTAGCTAAAAATCTAAAGAAAGAAGACTTCAAACATACAAATCATTTTATACAAGATGGACGAATATTAAACGCAATTCTAGAAAGACAACCAAATGACGAAGAAGAAATCTTTAAAATTCTATCTGGAAAAGGCATATGTCCTTACGAATTTATCGATAGTATTGAAAAACTTGATTACACAGAAGAGCTGAAAATTCAAGATTTCTATTCACTTTTGACAGATGAGAGCATATCTGAGAAAGATTATCAACACTACTTGAGCGTTTGGAACAAATTAAAAGAGAAAAATCTTGGAAATTACTCTGATTTGTACAATATCCAAGATGTACTATTGCTCGCTGATATATTCGAAAACTTCAGAAACATTTGTCTAAATTGTTACAAACTTGATCCAGCTCATTATCTAACTGCTCCAAGTCTCGCATGGGACGCTATGTTAAAATTAACGAAAATAGAATTACAATTGATTAGTGATTATAACATGTATTTAATGATTGAAAAAGGTATTCGTGGAGGTATTTCTCAATGTATTAAGCGATATGTTAAAGCAAATAACAAATATTTGAAATATTTCGATAAGACAAAGCCCGAAAACTATTTACTTTATGTCGATGCAAACAACCTTTATGTTATGGTCTTATGCAAAATTTACCATATGGTGATATCAAGTGGATGAATCCTAAAACATATACAAAAGAAGAGTGGCAAGAAACAATTTTAGAACTCACTGGCGACGAAGATTATGGCTATATTCTCGAAGTTGATCTAGGATATCCAACAAATTTACATGAACATCACAAGGATTTACCTCTTGCTCCCGAACATTATAAAAACAAACTTTGCACAACTTTACTGGATAAAACTGAATACGTTGTTCATTCAAGAAATTTGAAATTTTACCTCGAACAAGGGGTGGTGTTGAAACATGTGAATAGAGTTATAGCATTCGATCAGAAGCCTTTTATGAAAAAGTACATTGATTTTAACACAAACATGAGAACCAAAGCTACAAGTGACTTTGAGAAAGATTTTTACAAGCTGATGAACAACTCTGTTTTTGGAAAATCTATGGAAAATGTGCGAAATAGATGTGATATCAAACTAGGAAATGAAGAATTTTCAATGAAACAAGCTAAGAAAACAAATTTCAAATGCTTTAATATCTTTGACGACAACTGTATAGCGAGTCACATGTACAAACAAAAGGTTAAATTTAACAAGCCAATCTACATAGGATTTTCAGTTCTTGACCTATCAAAATTGCTAATGTATGAGTTTTATTACGATAAATTAAAGAAGTTTGATCCAGATTTGAATCTGTGTTACATGGATACAGACAGTTATTTCCTAGAATTGAAACGAGATTCTTTTAAAATTATTAAAGAAAATATAGATGACTTTGATACGAGCGATTATCCAAAAGATCATGAATGTTTCACTACTAAAAATAAGAAGGTAATAGGGAAATTCAAAGATGAGTTAAATAGCGAAGTTTTAGAAGAATTTTGTGGATTGAGATCGAAAATGTACTCGTACAAATATCTTGACAAAAATCCAGTTAGGTGCAAAGGAATTAAGAGAAGCGTTGTAAATAAAACAATAAATATCGAAAACTTGAAGAGATGTTTGTTCGAAGATAAGGAAGAATTTAGGGAGATGACGGTAATCAAAAGCTATAAACATGAGTTGTACACCGTTACTATAAACAAGTTAGCACTGAACGCTAAAGATGATAAGAGAATTATCCTAGAAAATAAGATCGATACAGTACCGTATGGCTATAAAAATGAAGCGAAATCTGATATATTAGACGAATTAAATAAACTTGGAAACTTTGAAAATTGAGAAATAACCGGAAGTTTTTACGAATATGAATTGAGAAAGTCAAAGCTGTAATTTTTTCTATATAAATGGAGGCCCAAAAGAAATGTTCCATGTGTCAAGAATTTAAAGATTTATCAAAGTTTTGTCAAGATAAGACTAGAAAAGATGGATTATAGTGTTATTGTAAGGATTGTAATAAGAAATATAGAAAAGAATTATTTAATAAAATGGAAAAATTAACTTTAGAAGAGAAAGAATGCACACGGTGTAAAAAAGTTAAGAATATTTCAGAATTTTATAATCACCATTATAGTAAAGACAAAAAACAAGCATATTGTAAAGAATGTATTAGAGAAATCTTTGCTAGACCAGTTCATTGCGTATGCGGAAGAGAAATTCAACATTTCTATAGTCTTAAAAGACATTTACAAACAAAATATCATAATTCAAATGTTTAGTAAAATTTAGAAACATTTTCATCGTGTAATTTAGATATTCTATAAATCAGTCGAGATTCTGTCATATTTGTGATAAAATTATTTCTGTTGTATAAAATATTCAAAGATACTTTCATTTGGTTGTAGAGATTTATACTATTTGGATCTCCATGTCTTAATAAAATTTCCATTTCTGGGTAATCAATTTCAAGTTCTTTCAATCTTTTCGGTATTTCTGTCTTTTGAGCTCTGATAACGTAATAAGGATATTCCCACGTGTGATTCTTCTTAATTAATACAAAAACATGGTGTTTTTTCTTATCCAAATCCTTACAAACAAGGTCTGGTTTCATTAAGTCAATTTTTACACTTTGTTTTGCGATTATTTCCGTTTTTATTTCATCTTTAATTTGCAAGTGTTTTACTTCATCCTTTAAATATTTAATCTTGTTTTCAAGTTTGTACTCACCAAATTTTCTAATGGAGGGTAGTACTTCTTCTAAAACCCAGTCTTGAAATAATTCTCCTTTCTTCATTTTAGATTTTAATAGAATATATTCCCGGTTCATTAATGAAAATAGTATTTTCTTGAAAATTTGGAGGTAGTAACGATTCGTTACCCCCTTTGTTTGTAAATGTTTTTCTGTACTTTTCTTTAACGTGGTCAATAATAGCTTTATTCGTATTTTTAAATTCTAATATTTCTGCTACATATTTTTCTTTGAACCAAAATTCATTATTATCATCCACAATTGTAAAGATATGTTTGTTTTCAAATCTAAGTTGATTATTGAGTAGGCCTACAACTGACTCCATTTAGATAGAAAAGAAATTTAACTAGTAATTATTATTTCGAGAATAAAGGTCAGATTCATTGATAAAAAACAGTGTCAGGATGAAGATTGTTAAGGGGCCATTCGAATAGCCCCTTGTTTTTTAAGTAAAAATATTGAATTTTGTCATCATCAACTCATTTTTATTCCTTTCTCAATCTTAAATATATTGTTGTTTTACTCTCATTATTTAATAAATTTCCCTCAGAGTCTTGTATAGTTAGAAAGATTTTTTGAATTCTTTAAATATTTTTTCTAATTGGAATATAATCGATTTCATTCGGTTTTTCACTGATTTTTGATCCATAAGCAACATTTGGGAAAAAAGTGTACAAAATTTCAGGTTCTTTGTGTAAAATGTTCGGTATGATTTTCAAAACTAGGTTCAACGAGATTACAATGTACTTCAATTACATCGAACGGTCTAAATTTTGGCGTTTTATTTCCTAAATATACCTGATTTGGCTCAATAGTTTCTTGAACAAACCCTAACAAATCTACAATAATTGCTGAAAACATTATTCTTACTGGTGATTTTATTTGAATTTTATTAGAGAGATAATTTTTTTGCATTTCAAACTTGTTTTCGTCAAAGTTTAAAGATTTATCTGATTGTTTGAATGTTTTCAGATAATTTTTAAGGGAATTTTTTATTTGATCGAAAGTATAATATCCTTTGTTTAAACCACAATATTTTGTTATGTTCTTCTCACTAAATCCTATACAATAAGGAGAACTTTCACTATTATTTATTACAAAATTGTCAGAATAAAAACCGCTTAAACCGATAAAATAATTTGATTCTTCCTCTAAATGAATAGGATGTTCCAAGTTTAAAACTAATTTAGAGCTTTCTGAAGTCAACTTGAACAGCTTCATTTTCGCTATTTAAATGGAGAAATTTTTAAAGCAAAAAGATCAGATAAAACTTCAAACGTTTGAAGAAAATAAGAAAGATCAACCAATCAGATTGTTAATTGTTGGTTCAAGTGGATGTGGAAAAACAACTTTATTATTGAATTTTATCTACAATAGGTTGATTCCTTATTCCAATTTGTATGTTTTTAGTAAATCTTTAGAACAAGACGCATACAAAAAATTACAACAAAGATTCAAAAATATTGAGAAGAACTTAAGCAAAGAAATATCACATTTTTATAATGCTTCTGAGGACATAGTTCCGTTAAGCGAATGTAAACCCAATTCTTTAATCGTTTTTTATGATTGTATTTTGGAAAATCAGGACGTTATTAAGGAATATTTCGTAATGTCTCGTCACAAAAACATATCTTGTATCTATCTTTCCCAATGCTTTTCAAAGGTTGATAACAAGTTATTAGAAATAATTTGAATATGTTGTGTGTTTTTAAGCAAGATGATCACTATTCGAGAAATATTTACAACAATTACGTGGGATCTGATATGAGTTTTAACCACTTTAATGAATTATGTGATAAAATTTGGAAAGAAGACTATGGATTTTTAACTATTAATCTAACTTTGAAGCCTAAAAATAGTAAATATATGAATAAATTTTCTAATATAAATGCTGCTCAGTGGTCTGACAAATCTACTTGATAAAATATTTGTTACAATTATTTTTACATTATCTTTACTTTTTATTTACATTATGAAAACAACTGAAAAACGGTAAATCTGTGCACGTTTTACGTTTCACGTTTCACGTTCACGTTCCACGTTCACTTTTTACGTTCCACGTTCACGTTTTTACGTTCCACGTTCACGTTCACGTTTTTTACGTTCCACGTTCACGTTTTACGTTCCACGTTCACGTTTTACGTTCCACGTTCACGGTTCAAAATTTTTCTAATTAAATGGTGAACGTAACTTCTGAAGAAGCGAAAATACTTGATCAAATCGAAAAGAAATTAATCAAAGAATTTAAAGAACAGATTCGAATTGATGAAAAAGAACAAGAATTTATTCAAAAAATTAATCAACCTGTAACTTCTGCAATTAAAAATGTTCAAGGTAAAATTGAAAACGTTTTAAGCGATAATCAAAATTTGATGAATTTGGTTCCAGTTGTACGACAATTTGCTGATATTTCGATTCCAGAATCTGAAGTAGAAGAGTTTGAATTGCCAAAATTACCATCTTCAACACCTCCAATCATTGAATAATCTACAATAGTTGAACCAATAAGTCCTAGAACAATGGATATAATAGTTGGTCCAATTGGTAGAAAGTTTCTTCCTAGAGTAAAAGATGATAAATTTGGTTTGTATTGGGATAAAAAAAAGAACAGTTTTATGATTGGAAATTTGCCCGTGAATTTTGAACATAATGATATCATTATTAATGAAAAAACATATGAAGGAACTCAAGGTTTATGGAGATTATTAACAGACTATGACGCTCCAAAAGATAATTTATATTCTGAAGAAGATTTAAAAAGTATACAGAAATTTTATTGGAATCTGACTCAATTTACAAAAATAATGATCCATGTACTAGGAAGCCTAAGTCAAGTAGAGGTAGAAAATATATGAAATTAATTAAACCAATTTGGGAAAAACGAATCGAAGGATCAGGTGTAAGAAAATACAGTGATAATAAGATTGAATACAGATATATCGACGATTTGACAAAACTCGATGGAATTATTAATTATATTTATGCTCAAGAAAAGGCTGGAAACAACAATTTTTTGAACGAAAAGAAAGCGATTAAATGTTTTATTTCGAACAAACTTGATGAGGTGATTGAAAAACCTAATGGAATTAAATATTTAAAACGAATTTTGACGGCAATAAGTTCATCTATGATTGAGGGTAGCGGACTTTTGAATGATTTTATCAACAATTTACCTTTTGAATAACACGTACCAACTTATCAGTATCTGGGGCCTGGCACAAAACTCGAAAAAAGACTAAAAAGAGGAGATCCTGGTGTGAATAAATTAGATCAAGCTGCAATGGAACACGATATTTTTTATGCAAAACATAGAGACACAAATTCCAGACATATAGCAGATAAAGTTTTGCAAGATAAGGCAATGGATAGATTTATATCAAAATATGCTAGTTTAGGTGAAAGATTTGTTGCGCTTCCAACAGCTGGAGCAATGTTTTTGAAGAGAAAACTAGGAATGGGAATCGAAGAGAACTTGAAATTTTAACTATATAAATGGAGGTGAACGTAAATTTCAGCAAAAATCAGAAAGAAAAAATAAAATCCGCTTTTAAGAAGAAAATACCTGTTAGTATTCAATTTAAAATAGATCAACTAAAAAATGGCGAAGATAAGATATTTTTAACAAATAGACAATACAATAAACTCGAAAAACCCCAAAAAAAAACGATAAAGGCGTCAGAAAAGAATTTTCTTATAATCAGTTGAAAGAACTTAAAAATGGTGGACTTTTGAAAGATTTATTAGATTTTGGAGAAAATATTCCAGTTGTTGTTAAAAATGTTGTTCCTTATGTTCGTAAAGCTGCTCCAATCGTTAAAAAAGATGTGATTCCTATTGTTCGAAACATTTTAAATTGGTTAGATAAAGAGTTGGAAGATGTTACAGGATCTGGATTAGATGAAAAAACTTTGAATTACGTGAAATCAAACATTGAAAAAAAAAATTTAAACCTTTAACATTCGGGGAATTGGAAGAAATCTGCAAAAATATTAAACATTTTAGAGGAATCTTCATGAGAGATACATTACCTGAAAAAGTTAAGAAATTTGAATGTGGAATTGTGAATTTAGACTCGATTATGGGAAGTGGAACGCATTGGATTTGTTATTATAAAAATGATAAGAATGCATGTTATTTTGATTCGTATGGAAGAATTGAGGACAAACCACCTATAGAATTCATTAAATATTTGAAAAAATCAAGCGTCTACTACAATGATTCTCAGATTCAAGATTATAAAGATCCCCAATTTGTGGTCATTTATGCGTTTTTGTTTTGAATGAGTTGACTGATGGTAAAGATTTTAAAGAAGTTGTTAACAAATTATTACTTAATAAATATGGATTCACAAAATATTTTTGATGTATTTGGAACACAAATTATTCAAAATGTAGATAATAGTTTGAATTTTGATAGTTTGAGAAATGAGTTTGATAACAAGTTAGAAAATGTATTACAAAACCTTCCAGATTCAGATATGTTTGCTGTCGAGATTGAAGATTTTAAAGCAGAATATGATAACAAACTTGCAAATTTCATGAGTTCAAATGAAGTTGCTGATAAAATAAAAATATTGGAAAAAGAAGTTGATGATGGTGTAAAAAAATTATTTACCAATTTAATGTCTCATATCGAAAAAGCTGATAAAATTACTGAAGCGATCAAAGTTGAAAAGAATTATGTTAGTTTGGCTAATAAAAAAAGAATTGTCGGTGTTCGACCTGGTATTGACAAACATGATGTTGTTGTTAAAGAACAAATTTTGAAACCTGTAAAATTATCAGAAAACATCGATATTGTTGATGTACATGATCCGAATGTTAAAAATGCCTTAGTTTTTAAAGGAAAAAGACTTAGCAGTGTTAGTAAAGGAATTAATCCATTTGATGTTGTAATGATTCAATTAGAAGATCATATTAAAATGTTTAATGAACTAAAACAAAATTATGAGAATCATAAACAGCATGTTAAAGATTTTACAATAGAAGTCTATGACAAGTTAGAAGTCTATGAAAAACTTGAAGAAAGAAGTAAAAGATCAGTAGACGATGTTGGTGAAATTGCTGAAAAATTTATACAATTTGAGCAATATTATAATTCATTTACAGATTCTGTTAATGAGCAGTTGAGGGAAATTGCGCAAGATTTTAATAAATATCAAAATAAAGTTAAAGAACTAGTTCGAAAAATTCAGGAAGATTTTCATACATATCAAAATAATGTTCGTGATAAAAATAAAAGTAATGGTGAATTACTTGAAGGAATAGATGATAAACTCGATAAAGTAAATAAACTAGAAGAAAACTTTAATAAATTATAGAAGATGTTAATAAAACTTTTGAAAATATTGATAACAGATTTAATGGATTAGTTATGACAAATATTTAATCAATTCTATAGGTGGTTTGTCCTCAATTCTTCCATACGAATCATAATAGATGGTTATGATGACTAATTTTCCTTATATAAATGGCGCTCATATACTGTGTGAGTTGTAAAGAAAAAACTGAAACAAATGATATAAAATACTATGCAAACATCAATAAAAGAATTTCTGGAAAATGTGCTGAATGTAACGCTAAAAAGAGCCAATTTATAAAAACTTGATTTTGAAATTTTTTCCTAATAAATAGAGATGGCGGGACATTATAGTGCTTTCGATCTTTTTATAATGCAACACGAAAGAGATTTGAAAAAATAACATTGGGATATTTCTCAAAAATATGAATTATCCGAAGATATGATGAGATTATACGTAAACAAATTGAATTGGTATAATATTGCTAGATATCAAACTTTATCATCAGAGTTCATTCAAGAAAAAATACATTATCAATTAAAAGATCATATGTCTGTTCTTTGTCTCTATCAACACTTGAGTATACAATTTTTGGATGAAAATAAAGATACAGTTGATTGGAATAATATTATAGGTAGTGGTTACTATCCTGTGCAGATTTTATTGAAATATGTGGCCGAAATTGCAAAATTTAAGGAAGAGAATCCTGAATATGACGAAGTAGATAATTAAAAAATGACTAAAATCTTTTCTTATCGACTTATACATGATTACAATTTTCGTAAAAACATCTTGAAATTTGTTCTATATAAATAGCGGACTACAAAAAGTATTCAGGCGATATTGAAAGGGCGGAGTTTAAAAATTTCTATCCAATTAGTAAACAACATTTGAATGAACCGAATAAAAGAACTGAGTTTAATATTGATTTTGGAGATAATTTTTGCTCGTCTAACTTAAAGTTTTATATTTCTGGAACTTTAACAAAACAAGATGGTCAAGCATATCTTGGAACTAATAATGTTAGATTAATCGATAATTTTATACCGTTTTTATTTTCTAAGATTGAAGTAAGAAAACACAATAAATTGATAGAAGAAGTCGAAAACTGTGGCCAATTAAGCACAATTAAAGGAACTATTTCGTATTCAAAAAGTGATGTTATTTCTCAAACTTCTAATGGCTTTGAATCAGATTTTAAATTTGGTGTTTTTGAAGCAGCTGGAAATTTATCTCATTTTGGATTAGGATTTTTTGAAAATGTTACTATTCCGATCTATAAAGGAGGATTTTATCTAAGTTTTATAAGAGCAGAAGACGATGATGTGATTCTGAAGACTGCAACTGGAAATGTTATGCCTGTTGATGGAAAAATAACAATAACAGATTTTTTTTATTAGAGTTCCAATGATTGATTATAAAACCACGAGTAAAATTAGATTGATTGATGAAATTACAAAAAGTCAAAACATTATGTTTAATTTTCTAGATTGGCAATGTATTGAACAAAAAGGTATTTCCGGAACAACTTATTCGTTCGATATTACAAATATTTATAGAAATATCTTCAATCCCAAATTCGTTATCATAGGTTTTCAAACAGATAGACAGAATAATCAAGAAAATAATCCTTCAAAGTTTGATAGTTTGGATGTAAAAAATATCAGAGTAAAATTGAACGGTTCTTATTATCCAGATGAATTACAAAATTTAAAAATTTCAGGTCTTTTCAGAAAAATGTATCAGATGTATCAAGATTTTAAGAAAGTTTACTGTAATAATAAGGAAATGTATTACAATCCTAAAGAATTTTTAGCGAATAGACCTATTTATGTCATTGATACAACAAAGAGTTTGACAAATATTTCTGGTTCAAAGAACGATATAATTATCAATATGGATTTTCAAAAAGCTGTTACAAACGCGATTTGTTATGTGGTTGTGGTTTCTGAGAAATTTTTAGCCTATGATGTGACTAAGAACGATATTAGAGAAATTCAGTAAAAATCGCGTTATTTTCACTATTATTCATCGGATAATTTTAAAACTTTACAGAATTGTTAAAGACATTGATAAAAGTATTCATTTTAAATTGCATTAAAAAATTTTGAAAAATAGGGATGATATTAGGGAAAAAACTATTTCAAGGTCATGGACCGGAAGTGGTGATTTTAAAAAATACTTTAATATTTACTGATCCTATATACCAAATTTCATCAAAAAAGCTCCAATAGTTCTCTAGATATAAGAGTTTAAAGATAAGGGATGATTGGGGTAGATTTTGAACATTTTGTTATTTTCATGAAATTTTAAGTTGAACTCGCTTGTTTTTGAAGTTTCAGATTTTTCTGAAAATTTTTTATATTTTTTTTATGAATATTAAGAAATAGGGGATGATTTCACCCTTACGGATAAATTAAGTCGAAAGAGTTAAGTATTTACTATATGTTTACCAAATTTCATTAATATCGGTTGAGTAGTTTTTTAGCAACAAGGTTTGCAAGAAATATTGATATTCACTTATTTAATATACATTGGAAACTATAACAGTTCTAGGGAATTGAGACATTTCATTTTAACATGTTGGTAACACTACATCTCGTCTTCATCTCTTGCTGGGCGTTGGCCACGTATAGCTAGTCATGTGTGATCCTCCTCTATTTTAACGAAATTTAACAAGATATATCATCATTTAGAAGATTCTAATGTATTTGTGAGTTGAAGAAAGAAGATATAGACTTTATATGAAGTAAGAAGATTGTGTGATGTTCTGTGTTTCTTGTTAAAAGTGAAGTGAAGTGTTCCACTGGGCGTTGTCCTTCATATTTAATAAGTTTCTATTATATTTATGATTCGAAGAAAGACATTACAAGAAGATTGTGAATTTGTGTAAACATTCTAAACTGTGATAAAAACATTGTGTGAAAATAGTGTTCATTTGTAATACAGAATTAAGTGTTTTTACAGTGATTTCATTGTCGCACACGGTGTGAGCAAACCAAGGTCATTGTGGTGTGAGCAAAGCAAGGTCATTGTTCACGGCGTGAGCAAACCAAGGTCATAGTGGAACGCCGACGTTACAAATCTAGAGTTGATTGAAATAAAACATATGATACCTTTCTTCTTCTCCCATTCCCAATTTCTTAGAAGTTAAGTAGATATCGCAAAAACACGCACACTAACAACACTCATTTTGTATGTCTTTCATTATATCGTAATGAATTGCTGAATGGCAAACGTTTCTCTTTTTCGTTAGAATCACACACACACAATATATCTGTTTCGTAAATGTTTTTTCCATATAATTTATCCCAATCTACAACAAAAGCGTGATTTCTTATAAACTCCTTTGATAAATCTTGTTGTTTACAAAGACTTGTTAAAAAACTAGCAGTATGCATATTCCTTGGCCAGTATGGATATTGTCTTCTCAACATTTCAACAAATAAACAATGAAATTTAGCATAAAAGCGATGAAAAATGTCAGATTGTTGGTGTTTTAGTTTATTTTGTAAAAATCGGAATATTTTTCTTATTTTTCTATTATTTAATTTAAAATCTCCTATTACATTTAACATATTTATACTATCTAAGTTGTCTGTAATAAATTGCATTGAACACTTTTTAGTACTTAAAAGTTCTCTGAATTCGTTTTCATTTAAGAATTCGTTTTCACTAGGTAAATATCAACATTTGTTTAACATATTTAGGTAATTCAAAGAAGTCTTTATAACTATTTCCTGTGGTAAGTTCCTTAAATGCTAGAAACTGAAGTGATTTTGGAGAGTTCATGTTGTTTGATGACTATTTAGTAGAATAGATTTTTTATTTAAGAAAAATAATTTGCTAAATTCATATTATTCTCTTTCATTCCCTCTAAAACTTCAAAAATATACTCTTTCGCTGATGAAAAATCTCGATTTCTTCCGGAATAATCTTTGTAATCATAGACAAAATATCCTAAATAGTTGTACAATAGAATGAAATTATTTCTATTTATCTCTGTTGTAGAAATGTAAACACAAACATTTGCGCTGAAAAATTTATATCTCGGCAGACTTAGTTCCATAATCTCCATTTATAACAAAAAATCTTTCTATATAAATGAATGAAGAGTATAATGCCAACTGTTACAAGTGTTATGATAGAGGAGAAATTATTGATAAAAGATATTTAGTTTGTAGAGATTGTAATTTAATTTTGTATGAAAGACCTAAACCTAAGAAATTTCGAAATAAACTAACACATTTGAATAATCTGCTTATAAAATTACAATACGGAGGTGAAAAACAAACAAAATTTGTTACAGAGTTTAGGAAAATAAATAAGATTTTACCTGTATTTTTTCATTATCTGGATGTTGAATTTGTCTACGATTTTAAGCCAGAAATCCTCGATGATTTTATAGTACACTTGGAAAAGATAAATAATGAACCTCGTGAAAAGAATGTGGTTTTACTCACATTCTCCCCGACTTCTCGAGTGATTGTTAGCAAATTCCATCATTTCCGTCGTAGCAGACCAATAGATTGATTCTAAGGAGATTTTACATTAAAACTGCTCAAGAAAGTAGAAGCGAACAGCTATAGATTCGGTAATTTTTCATTCGTGAGTTACTGTTTGATTTTACAGATTCGTTTATTGTCCTTTAAACAGTATTTTCTCTTGATTTACTGTTGGCTCCAAAAGTGGTCCAGAACCCTCATATTCATATCTACTTACGTGATTACACCACTTCAAACGATTGTCAAAAACTACACCCAAATATCTATACTCACTCACCCTATCAATACAATCACACAAAACGCATCCATCCTGGCCACCACAAGTATGCAACCGTAGCTTAAAAACAAAAGGATCGCCGTCAGCTCGTATAGAGATTGGCATACATTTAGTTTTGGCTATATTAACTGTGAGCCGACATTGATCAAACCAGCGCTTGACAGTGAGTAGATCGCGCTCAGCCACATCCCTCACTTCCTCCCAGCTTTCACCCTCAAATAACAAAGCGGTGTCGTTGCATAAAGAAATATCTGTCCTTTACACAGAGTCAATCTTCCTAGATTGTTAATAAAAATTAAGAAAAGCAAGGGTCCAAGAGTACTGCCTTGCAAAACCCCATACTCAATTTTTTGAGGAACGCTAGTATGGCCTAAAACAGAAACAACTTGATACCGATCGGACAAATAACTTTTGAACCATCTCCAAGAGTTCCCTTGTGTTCAAATATATTTTAATGTTTGTAGTAATAATTGTCTATCAACTGTATCAAAAGCTTTAGCAAAATCTATAACAATCAATAATGGTTTTTTATTACGGCTAATCGTGTCATGAACACTTTTAGTTAGCAAATATAAATCGTCATTCAAATTCTTATCTTTTCTGAAACCGAATTGATTTTGTACAAGAATATTATTGATGTTTAAATATTTTTCGAGTTGAATTCTGACACATTTTTCCAATAATTTAGATAAAACACTAGTTAAAGTTATTGGCCTGAAGCTAACACATCGATTTTTTGGGCCTCCCTTATAGATTGGGATTACTTTATCCATTTTAAAAGATGCTGGGAAAATTCCCTGTGACATACTATTGTTTATAATATGTAGAAGTGGAAGCTTTAATAAATTAAAAAACATTTTGATAAGAGTAACCGGGATTCCATCTTCTCCCGGAGCAGACCCGCCTCTAAGGTTTTGTACAACACGAGCAAGGACATCCTGGGATATCGGCTCCAGCTGGAAGTAAGAATTCGCCCCGTAATCCTCGTCATTCATAACGACTTCAGTCACGGGAGGCACAGCACTGGCTAAGTTGGCACCCACCCTAACATAGTACTCATTTAATGTGTTAGCTACATTATTTATATCATTTGTCTCAATATTAATTTTGCCATCCAGAAACTGTTCAATAGGAAAGGAATCTTTTTTTTTTATCCATGTCCATAATTTCAGCAATATTTTTCCACAAGAGCTTATTATTATTTTTTGATTCATTAATTTTATTTCTAAAATACATTTCTTTAGCCAATTTAATAGTTTTATTTAAGAGATTTCTATAGTGCTTGAAACGGGTTTTTAACATTGTATTAAAAGGCTAGCTTTTGAGCTGCTTACTCATTCTATCTCTAACTCGAATTGATTTAATTAGTCCAGCGGTAACCCACGGCTTTAGCTTGACGTGCTTAGAAGAAATTGGGTTCTTATTAATTGAGGATTGTAATAGAATATCTTGCAAATATTCAACAAACTTAGATGCAGACAGATTAACATCCTCGATCTCTAAAATCGGTGTCCAATTTCTTTCAGAGACAAGACGGCCAGCAATATCAAAGTCAATATATGTGTTTTTAACGAAAGATGATTGTTTTCTTTTACTTTGAATTAAACTGTGTTGACTTTGCGAGACAGTAAAATAGTGATCCGTCATTTCCGCTTTGATGACCGCCGACAACACCGTCCGTAGTTTTAATATCCGTAAATATATGATCAATACAACTTTTGGAAAATCCAGTAACTCTGGTTGGCACATTAATGCAACTAATGAAACCAGCTCCATACATTATATCAAGATATCGTTGTGATAGTGGATCGTTGGTTTCAGGTAAAATACAACAATTTATATCACCTATCAGCCAGTGAACCCAGATGTTTCTCAATCTTCGAGCATTGAGAAAATTTTAATTTAATATCAGTGGTAAATTAATAGTAGTTTGCAAAGTATTAATTTTACATTACAATAATAACATTAATATTGGACACTTTGTATTCATTTACCGCTGATTTTGAAATAAAACTAAACTTGTTTATATATTAAAAAAATTATATTTTACACCTCTACTGCAAAATTTGTTTTAATGACAACCTTTTGTGATAGCTATTATAAAGGTTTCAGTTGAAATGTATTTAAGTTTGTAATTCAATTTATGCAATAGATATATAAATACGAGATTATTAAACATTGTATGAATTCGAGTTACACAATGCAACGAACAATCAGCTTACATCGGTGTTATGTTATTTATCGGTAGGTTATTGCTTCCTTTAACATTTGGGGGAGAGCCAAGATTGTTCCTGAGACTTCATGTTGTTGGCATACGTGATCCTAACGTTGCCTGACTTTTAATTTAATGTTTTTATTGATTTTTTAAAAACTTTCTAACAAAATGTGTATCGAGTTTCTTGTTGTCATTATGATTGGGGAAGAAAAAATATAATCATAGTTTTAAAAATTTCTTATATAGCTGACTGAGTGTTAGCCATATTACTTAAAGGGCTTTAATATTTCAATTCCTTTTTTCTGCCTCCCCGCATAATATCTAGAAAACTGAGTTGTATACTTTAAATGAAATTACATACATACAGTGATCAAACTATGTTTTATGAATGTCCCTTAATGGGATTTGGCTGGGGTTAGGACAGTATTCCGCTGGAAATGTCAAAAACGGATAAAATTTTAAACTACAAATTTAGGCTGCAAAATTCTTGTTTTTTATGTACATGTTTTTATACTTTTTTATTATTTGGTGTTAGTGCTGTTTTATTGGTACTTTGTTGTTATTTATTAGTCATTTATATTCTTCCTACTGTCTATATTTACTATATAGCAGCCAGTCAGCATATTCATTACTTTATATAGCTTATCCGTTGACAATAGACGAAATGGAAAGGTCACGGAACTGAGAAGCAAATATTCCTATTGAGAACCCACGCTATTGTCGATGGAAAATCGAATGTCGGTTAGCCTATTTCTTTATTTTATCTAATTTCATTACTTCTAGCTTTCCAAATTATAAATGTTATATTCTACTTTTTGACAGTTTGTAGTTCATTTCTGTATGGATCATTCCATTTGGGGCATAAGATACAGCGGAAATAGACGGAATTACGTTATTATTAGGACAACATCCCAAACTTGGTGCTTTAAAATATAATATAAACAGCTGAGCGTATGTTGGCAGAATCGAGATAGCTCGTACAAACTGAGCATTGTTGCACTGCTGAGAATTGTTGAACAGCTGAGCGTATGTTGGCAGAATCGAGATAGCTCGTACAAACTGAGCATTGTTGCACTGCTGAGAATTGTTGAACAGCTGAGCGTATGTTGGCAGAAACGAGATAGCTCGTACAAACTGAGCATTGTTGCACTGCTGAGAATTGTTGAACAGCTGAGCGTATGTTGGCAGAATCGAGATAGCTCGTACAAAATGAGCATTGTTGCACTGCTGAGAATTGTTGAACAGCTGAGCGTATGTTGGCAGAAACGAGATAGCTCGTACAAACTGAGCATTGTTGCACTGCTGAGAATTGTTGAACAGCTGAGCGTATGTTGGCAGAATCGAGATAGCTCGTACAAAATGAGCATTGTTGCACTGCTGAGAATTGTTGAACAGCTGAGCGTATGTTGGCAGAATCGAGATAGCTCGTACAAACTGAGCATTGTTGCACTGCTGATAATTGTTGAACAGTTGAGCGTACTTTACAAGTGTAATTTACAAATCGGGTACATGCATTCTGATTTCCATATTGAAAAAAGAAGAGAAGAAATCAATATTTTCAGATAGAGCGCTGCCCAGTCGCATCATCACATTCAAAGAAGCGTTAACCCCCAGACTATTACGTGAGAAATGGACTAAACAACCCTCAGACTCTGGTTGCGGGTCGAGGCACAAGGAAGCTGTGTTCAGACAGAAGTTCTCCACAGTCGATACACCCATTCATTAAATTATACAAGAAGACAAACATACTCAGATGCCTACTTTTATAGAGGCTGTCCATATAAAAAAGTGACAGTATTTGGGAATATGGTATTAAAAATGTATATTCCCCAAATTCTCTGCAGTACAAGAACATTAGAAACTTAATTTGAATTTGTTTAGTTAATTGTGTGAGATAATGCTATTGAGGATACCGAACAGTAAATTCGAATTCCATTTTATATTTATCAAAGGAGAAATATAATAGTTTGCATGCACGTGGATATCTAATGAAACCACCAGATCGACAAACAACTCCCAGGGATCTATATGCTGCATTGCACAATTCAACGATATGTTGAAAGAAATGCAAGTTTTCATCAGAAATACAATCCAATTTTTTTGAATTGAGTTCTGTGGGTTAAAAATGCACTTCCAATATGATATTGAAACTTGTAAGACCCCCAAATACGCCTGGTGTACTGAACTACTTTAAGTTATTCCTACTCCATACCACCAGGCGGTCCAAATAATCGTAAAGGTTATCACTATCATCAAGAGAAATTATTTCAAAGAATATTTTCATATAATCTGCATAAAGAAGAACTTTATTATTATTCTCACAACTAACAATATCGTTAATAAATAGCAGAAATAGAAATGGATTCAAATTTGAACCTTGGAGGACGCCAGACTTGACCAAAATGTTATCAGGATAAAAGTCAGAATATTTTACTTGTTGCCTTCTGTTGTGAAGATATATTTTGGAAAACCTAATCAAATCATTAGAAAACCCAGAATTTTCCATTTTTAAATAACTGCAAATTAATGACTTTATCGAAAGCTTTTGAAAAATCTGTATAAATACATCTACAAGGCCTACTTCGTCCAGTGAAGAAATGCAAAACTTTTTAAACTAAAGAGATTAGAGTTAAAGGATTTACCTGGGAAAATACCGCGCTATTAAGTTGTTATATATTTTTTGAATAAAATAATATACAATTTTTGTTATACTAGATTTTTGCTAGCAGAGGTAGCAGATATCAGAAGGAACACGTGAGCGAAGGGCGTCGCTTATCAGCTGTCCAAGGTCACAGTCGATGTGTCATAAACTGACTTAAAATATGTTGCAAACACTTCCGCTATCTCCTTACTTCCCTCTACCTCTACCACGTCTAGTGTCATTTTTGTAAGATAACTATCTGTCACCCGTAACTTTCTCAAACTACTCCAGAAAGACAAATGAATGTTTGTAATATTATCTTCCGAATGAGAAGTGTAACTTAAATAATCAATTTTAATTATCTTTTTAGACTCGAAATTTTAAAATCTATTCCCAAAACAGAGTGATACATTTATATTTTTACCAGAGAAGTCTCTTCACAAACAACTAAGTTTGCAATATTTTGTAGTACTAAATCTAGAGTCCTACCTGAACAATTGATAATATCATTCTTTAACCTAGGATTAAACATTTTAGTAAAAAACAACAACTGACTACAATTCCCCCTTCCCAACCATTAAATTAAACAAAGAACCATATATAGGTAAATTGAAATTACCAAGGATACAAAGTTGTATTAAAGTTATACTGTTCTAATTTATTTGTAAAATATCTATAACTAGACAATGCAGAATTAGGTGGGAAATAAACCAAGCCAACAATTACGAAAAAACACCTTGGAAAATTAACTTTTATCCAAACATGCTCTCCACCAGCTTCTAAGTTATACAGCCTACAAGATTTGAAACAACTTTTGTACTGCGATTAAACCTTCCCCCCCACCCCGAATACCATGAACAATTCTATTTTTCTGTAAATTTCATAGTCATCAATAAAAACTTCTGAATTTTCAGTTGAGTCATTCAACCATTTCCCAGTGATTGCAATCATATCGTAATTACTACCAGTAACATCTAGCCTGAATTGCAACGTTTTTTTCCTGAGGCCTCTAACGTTTTGGTAATAACAACTGACTTTATTAGGACTATTCATAAAAAAAATCTAGTAATGAATAAATAACACAGATATAAATTAAAAAATAATAATCGCATGAATGAAAATAGATAATAAACTATATAACTTAGCAATACATTTCAGATATTGATAAAACTGGATAGAACAGATCCATAGCTGGAATCGGCTCAAACGTTCATCAACGGGTAGGATCATCAATGTTGCATGCAAACTGTCAAGTTATACTCGTAGTTCCATAGCTCATTTCATTCCTGAGGTGTCCTGCAGATAGACAGACAGTCATAGCAAAAGGAAATTTGGCATCCCCTTAGCACAAAAAAAAGATGTGTTACCCTACTTGACTGATAGGATGACGCTCAGTCAGATCCCAGTTTTGGTCATCCACCATTACAGAACTCAATTTTTCTTTATATTGGAATTAAGCTTCATGCTAAATATAGTCTACAGATTACATATTTCTCGAGATATCTTACTACTTGACACATTAACATTGTTGTTTCAGTTGGTTTTTACCACAGTATTTAACGATAATATTCCTCACACTGAGCCATCATGTGATGATGTATTTGTTGGTAGTTGCTCTACATGTCTACAGATTACATATTTCTCGAGATATCTTACTACTTGACACATTAACATTGTTGTTTCAGTTGGTTTTTACCGCAGTATTTAACGATAATATTCCTCACACTAAGCCATCATGTGATAATGTATGTGTTGGTGGTTGCTCTACATGTCTTCAGATTACATATTTCTTGAGATATCTTACTACTTGACACATTAACATTGTTGTTTAAGTTGGGTTTTACCACAGTATTTAACGATAATATTCCTCACACTGAGCCATCATGTGATGATGTATGTGTTGGTAGTTGCTCTACATGTCTGCAGTCTACAGATTACATATTTCTCGAGATATCTTGCTACTTGACACATTAACATTGTTGTTTCAGTTGGTTTTTACCGCAGTATTTAACGATAATATTCCTCACACTAAGCCATCATGTGATAATGTATGTGTTGGTGGTTGCTCTACATGTCTTCAGATTACATATTTCTTGAGATATCTTACTACTTGACACATTAACATTGTTGTTTAAGTTGGGTTTTACCACAGTATTTAACGATAATATTCCTCACACTGAGCCATCATCTGATGATGTATGTGTTGGTAGTTGCTCTACATGTCTACAGATTACATATTTCTCGAGATATCTTACTACTTGACACATTAACATTGTTCTTTAAGTTGGTTTTTACCGCAGTATTTAACGATAATATTCCTCACACTGAGCCATCATGTGATGATGTATGTGTTGGTAGTTGCTCTACATGTCTACAGATTATGTATTTCTCGAGATATCTTGCTACTTGACACATTAACATTGTTGTTTCAGTTGGGTTTTACCACAGTATTTAACGATAATATTCCTCACACTGAGCCATCATGTGATGATGTATGTGTTGGTAGTTGCTCTACATGTCTACAGTCTACAGATTACATATTTCTCGAGATATCTTGCTACTTGACACATTAACATTGTTGTTTCAGTTGGGTTTTACCACAGTATTTAACGATAATATTCCTCACACTGAGCCATCATGTGATGATGTATGTGTTGGTAGTTGCTCTACATGTCTGCAGTCTACATATTACATATTTCTCGAGATATCTTGCTACTTGACACATTAACATTGTTGTTTCAGTTGGTTTTTACCGCAGTATTTAACGATAATATTCCTCACACTAAGCCATCATGTGATGATGTATGTGTTGGTGGTTGCTCTACATGTCTTCAGATTACATATTTCTTGAGATATCTTACTACTTGACACATTAACATTGTTGTTTAAGTTGGGTTTTACCACAGTATTTAACGATAATATTCCTCACACTGAGCCATCATGTGATGATGTATGTGTTGGTAGTTGCTCTACATGTCTTCAGATTACATATTTCTCGAGATATCTTGCTACTTGACACATTAACATTGTTGTTTCAGTTGGGTTTTACCACAGTATTTAACGATAATATTCCTCACACTGAGCCATCATGTGATGATGTATGTGTTGGTAGTTGCTCTACATGTCTGCAGTCTACAGATTACATATTTCTCGAGATATCTTGCTACTTGACACATTAACATTGTTGTTTCAGTTGGTTTTTACCGCAGTATTTAACGATAATATTCCTCACACTAAGCCATCATGTGATAATGTATGTGTTGGTGGTTGCTCTACATGTCTTCAGATTACATATTTCTTGAGATATCTTACTACTTGACACATTAACATTGTTGTTTAAGTTGGGTTTTACCACAGTATTTAACGATAATATTCCTCACACTGAGCCATCATCTGATGATGTATGTGTTGGTAGTTGCTCTACATGTCTACAGATTACATATTTCTCGAGATATCTTACTACTTGACACATTAACATTGTTCTTTAAGTTGGTTTTTACCGCAGTATTTAACGATAATATTCCTCACACTAAGCCATCATGTGATGATGTATGTGTTGGTGGTTGCTCTACATGTCTTCAGATTACATATTTCTTGAGATATCTTACTACTTGACACATTAACATTGTTGTTTAAGTTGGGTTTTACCACAGTATTTAACGATAATATTCCTCACACTGAGCCATCATGTGATGATGTATGTGTTGGTAGTTGCTCTACATGTCTACAGATTACATATTTCTCGAGATATCTTACTACTTGACACATTAACATTGTTCTTTAAGTTGGTTTTTACCGCAGTATTTAACGATAATATTCCTCACACTGAGCCATCATGTGATGATGTATGTGTTGGTAGTTGCTCTACATGTCTACAGATTACATATTTCTCGAGATATCTTGCTACTTGACACATTAACATTGTTGTTTCAGTTGGTTTTTACCACAGTATTTAACGATAATATTCCTCACACTGAGCCATCATGTGATGATGTATGTGTTGGTAGTTGCTCTACATGTCTGCAGTCTACAGATTACATATTTCTCGAGATATCTTGCTACTTGACACATTAACATTGTTGTTTCAGTTGGTTTTTACCGCAGTATTTAACGATAATATTCCTCACACTAAGCCATCATGTGATAATGTATGTGTTGGTGGTTGCTCTACATGTCTTCAGATTACATATTTCTTGAGATATCTTACTACTTGACACATTAACATTGTTGTTTAAGTTGGGTTTTACCACAGTATTTAACGATAATATTCCTCACACTGAGCCATCATCTGATGATGTATGTGTTGGTAGTTGCTCTACATGTCTACAGATTACATATTTCTCGAGATATCTTACTACTTGACACATTAACATTGTTCTTTAAGTTGGTTTTTACCGCAGTATTTAACGATAATATTCCTCACACTGAGCCATCATGTGATGATGTATGTGTTGGTAGTTGCTCTACATGTCTACAGATTATGTATTTCTCGAGATATCTTGCTACTTGACACATTAACATTGTTGTTTCAGTTGGGTTTTACCACAGTATTTAACGATAATATTCCTCACACTGAGCCATCATGTGATGATGTATGTGTTGGTAGTTGCTCTACATGTCTACAGTCTACAGATTACATATTTCTCGAGATATCTTGCTACTTGACACATTAACATTGTTGTTTCAGTTGGGTTTTACCACAGTATTTAACGATAATATTCCTCACACTGAGCCATCATGTGATGATGTATGTGTTGGTAGTTGCTCTACATGTCTGCAGTCTACATATTACATATTTCTCGAGATATCTTGCTACTTGACACATTAACATTGTTGTTTCAGTTGGTTTTTACCGCAGTATTTAACGATAATATTCCTCACACTAAGCCATCATGTGATGATGTATGTGTTGGTGGTTGCTCTACATGTCTTCAGATTACATATTTCTTGAGATATCTTACTACTTGATACATTAACATTGTTGTTTAAGTTGGGTTTTACCACAGTATTTAACGATAATATTCCTCACACTGAGCCATCATGTGATGATGTATGTGTTGGTAGTTGCTCTACATGTCTTCAGATTACATATTTCTCGAGATATCTTGCTACTTGACACATTAACATTGTTGTTTCAGTTGGGTTTTACCACAGTATTTAACGATAATATTCCTCACACTGAGCCATCATGTGATGATGTATGTGTTGGTAGTTGCTCTACATGTCTACAGATTACATATTTCTCGAGATATCTTGCTACTTGACACATTAACATTGTTCTTTAAGTTGGTTTTTACCGCAGTATTTAACGATAATATTCCTCACACTGAGCCATCATGTGATGATGTATGTGTTGGTAGTTGCTCTACATGTCTACAGTCTACAGATTACATATTTCTCGAGATATCTTGCTACTTGACACATTAACATTGTTGTTTCAGTTGGGTTTTACCACAGTATTTAACGATAATATTCCTCACACTGAGCCATCATGTGATGATGTATGTGTTGGTAGTTGCTCTACATGTCTGCAGTCTACAGATTACATATTTCTCGAGATATCTTACTACTTGACACATTAAAATTGTTGTTTCAGTTGGTTTTTACCGCAGTATTTAACGATAATATTCCTCACACTGAGCCATCATGTGATGATGTATGTGTTGGTAGTTGCTCTACATGTCTACAGTCTACAGATTACATATTTCTCGAGATATCTTACTACTTGACACATTAAAATGTTGTTTCTGTTGGTTTTTACCGCAGTATTTAATGATAATATTCCTCACACTGAGCCATCATGTGATGATGTATGTGTTGGTAGTTGCTCTACATGTCTGCAGTCTACAGATTACATATTTCTCGAGATATCTTGCTACTTGACACATTAAAATTGATGTTTCAGTTGGGTTTTACCGCAGTATTTAACGATAATATTCCTCACACTAAGCCATCATGTGATGATGTATGTGTTGGTGGTTGCTCTACATGTCTTCAGATTACATATTTCTTGAGATATCTTACTACTTGACACATTAACATTGTTGTTTAAGTTGGGTTTTACCACAGTATTTAACGATAATATTCCTCACACTGAGCCATCATGTGATGATGTATGTGTTGGTAGTTGCTCTACATGTCTACAGATTACATATTTCTCGAGATATCTTACTACTTGACACATTAACATTGTTCTTTAAGTTGGTTTTTACCGCAGTATTTAACGATAATATTCCTCACACTGAGCCATCATGTGATGATGTATGTGTTGGTAGTTGCTCTACATGTCTACAGATTACATATTTCTCGAGATATCTTGCTACTTGACACATTAACATTGTTGTTTCAGTTGGTTTTTACCACAGTATTTAACGATAATATTCCTCACACTGAGCCATCATGTGATGATGTATGTGTTGGTAGTTGCTCTACATGTCTACAGTCTACAGATTACATATTTCTCGAGATATCTTGCTACTTGACACATTAACATTGTTGTTTCAGTTGGGTTTTACCACAGTATTTAACGATAATATTCCTCACACTGAGCCATCATGTGATGATGTATGTGTTGGTAGTTGCTCTACATGTCTGCAGTCTACAGATTACATATTTCTCGAGATATCTTGCTACTTGACACATTAACATTGTTGTTTCAGTTGGTTTTTACCGCAGTATTTAACGATAATATTCCTCACACTAAGCCATCATGTGATAATGTATGTGTTGGTGGTTGCTCTACATGTCTTCAGATTACATATTTCTTGAGATATCTTACTACTTGACACATTAACATTGTTGTTTAAGTTGGGTTTTACCACAGTATTTAACGATAATATTCCTCACACTGAGCCATCATGTGATGATGTATGTGTTGGTAGTTGCTCTACATGTCTACAGATTACATATTTCTCGAGATATCTTACTACTTGACACATTAACATTGTTCTTTAAGTTGGTTTTTACCGCAGTATTTAACGATAATATTCCTCACACTGAGCCATCATGTGATGATGTATGTGTTGGTAGTTGCTCTACATGTCTACAGATTACATATTTCTCGAGATATCTTGCTACTTGACACATTAACATTGTTGTTTCAGTTGGTTTTTACCACAGTATTTAACGATAATATTCCTCACACTGAGCCATCATGTGATGATGTATGTGTTGGTAGTTGCTCTACATGTCTACAGTCTACAGATTACATATTTCTCGAGATATCTTGCTACTTGACACATTAACATTGTTGTTTCAGTTGGGTTTTACCACAGTATTTAACGATAATATTCCTCACACTGAGCCATCATGTGATGATGTATGTGTTGGTAGTTGCTCTACATGTCTGCAGTCTACAGATTACATATTTCTCGAGATATCTTACTACTTGACACATTAAAATTGTTGTTTCAGTTGGTTTTTACCGCAGTATTTAACGATAATATTCCTCACACTGAGCCATCATGTGATGATGTATGTGTTGGTAGTTGCTCTACATGTCTACAGTCTACAGATTACATATTTCTCGAGATATCTTACTACTTGACACATTAAAATGTTGTTTCTGTTGGTTTTTACCGCAGTATTTAATGATAATATTCCTCACACTGAGCCATCATGTGATGATGTATGTGTTGGTAGTTGCTCTACATGTCTGCAGTCTACAGATTACATATTTCTCGAGATATCTTACTACTTGACACATTAAAATTGTTGTTTCAGTTGGTTTTTACCGCAGTATTTAACGATAATATTCCTCACACTGAGCCATCATGTGATAATGTATGTGTTGGTAGTTGCTCTATATGTGTTAGTACGCCACACGTAAAATCTCATATGATTTTACTCTGTTTCTTTACAAATTTCTTTATTATGATATTTTCTCTTTGTCATCCTGATTATGACGAAAGTAAAAATATTTTTTTGACGCTTAATCAAGTCCTATGGAGTGACATGCATTCTCATCGACTTCATGCAAACTTTCAAGTGTAAATGTCGAATCGTTTTCGAGAACAATTCTGTAGACATACAGACAGACAGCAATGAAAAATTTCCTGCCCCTCTAGTGATAGGTATCGTTACGCGCAGCCAATAATATGAGTATATAATTATACTTATAATAAGTAAACATTAGTTATAAAGCAACATACATATAAAGCATTACGTTTGACAAAGCTTTGTAAAATATAACCATTCAAAAAAATGTATTGAAAGTTTAATGATATTTCTCCTGTTTGCGGTCAATTTAGATGTACAAAATAAGCGACACTGAATGGCATCTGTCACAAATTCAAAGTGGAATCCGTGATGATTATGAAAGGCATGATAGAAATTATTAGCAAAAGGTTAATTATAGAACTTGCGGATAGCAAGACACAGCCAGCCTAAACCAATTCTCCCTAAATAATAATTTGTTTATATTAATTATGTGTAATTATATTTTAAAATTTAAAAGCGATACAAAATGAACAATTGACTTAATAAGAAACATTAAAATAAATATTGTTTTATATATTAATACGGTATTTTAAACGGGAATATATATATATTTTGAACATCACGAGAAGGGATTGGTAGTATCATAATATAAAGAAAGTTAATTGTTTACATAAATGCACAGATGAATTTAGAATAAAAATTGTAAAAGTTAAATAAACTGCAAACATTGGTAGCTGTAATTTTGTCATATTTATTACATTTTCATCAATTCTGTAGAGTGCAATGTGTACAAGTATGTTGCTGTATAGCTTTAAACCACAGTAAAAGAGCTAATCCCATTAACGATATATTCTGCTATTAATAGCTGTACTTTACAGAAATTTCTCGAGAAACTTTGAATAAGTTTACAACAGATATTCAAATTTCGGAGGTTTACTTCTTCTTATTAAAAAATATTAAATTTTTTATTTGCAAATAGTATAAGTAAGAACTAGTTATATCATTAGTTGGTTAATCAAACACCTATCAACTGCAAAACAATTATAATACACAAACGCTTTCACTTGAAAGTTCCTACAAAGTATTAAATGATTGCAAGTTTTATTGTAACTTACATACGTACACCTGTAGTATACTTCATTTTAAAATACGTTCAAATCATAATACATACATTTTAAAAATTAGTACATAAATGAATGTTTCATAGATATACGAGCATGCTAAATGTTGGAGGTGGTTCTCCACAATCTGAAAGAACAGTTCCAGATATACGAGTAAGATCTTTTCAACAAAGTAGAGAAGTTATTTTCACAATTTCAGAGCGATATCTTTTCAAACTTTACTGATAACGTAAGAAAAAACTTTTTTTCTGTTTTTATGAAACAAACAATCGATCCCGACACTCGTTATATCATTTGGCAAGTCATTATTCCTAGTGTGGGCAACAAGACCAAGACCTGGTGAATATGATGAACCATTTGACACTACATATAGAGATAAAAAAACTCGAAAATGTGTACATAATTAAAACACATTACTTCAAAATCTCGGTTTTACTTCAGATTGTATAATATATTGTTTTACTTCAGTCCCAGTGAAGCGTTAGTAAAACTAAAAGTTAACCAAGAGGTTTATGAGTTGCATTAGTTGTCTAAGGTACCATCTTTACCAGACGACTAAACTTATCAGAGGTGAAGTGTTGCAGGGAGAAAAATTACTAATGGTTAAAAGTGAACGGCGAATTTGTGGAAAGGGAGGTTAATTGAAACTGCGAGGAGATTAAGAATTGATCTGAAAGTTTGGTAGGTCTAGGGAGTTTGATTTGATTAAGAGGTTGATTAAACCAGTAAGCGTTCAATTTCAAATATTGGATAAGAAGATCAGAGGATTTCTTCATCAAGTGTTTATACGCTGGCAAATTGTACCAAGGAATGTAATTGACTATTAAGTTAATCAGACGATTAATTTTGCAAACCGTAGATTGGGTGGGGGAGGGTGAAATTGCCGGGGAGTTGGCCAAAGTATTAATTAGCACTGCAAGAAGTTAAATTATTAAAGGGGGGTAAATTTATCAATCCATTTGTATATTAATATAAATCACTACATAGTTGTGGAAAGTGACAGTGTTTTTGTAATAAGTTAGGTTTATTAAGACAATGATTGAATTTTGCAAAAATTTTAGGTTTATTGAAAGGAATTATTTATTATAAGGTCCTACCAAAATAAAGAGGACATCACATGTGTTTGTACATTAATTTAACCTATATAAAGTATCTGTATAATAGTATATATAATACGATATGCTGTGTATATAATATTATTTTAGAGATACAAATATGTCCCTAAATCGTCTCTACATTATATTTGTATTATTTTAGGTAGATTTTGTATTGCAACACTTACCGATAATGTTTGCCTAACTTCACGTAATATGAACCCGTAAATGATTTAACGTTTAATTACATTATGGTTGTTAATTTTATTCTAGAAAAAACGAAATAAATGAAACTCAAATTTGGTATAATTATTTTCTTGTTGCAGTCTAAAATCTGTAGAAAAATTAATATTATAATATCTAATAACGATTCAATGTAGCAAATGTTTGAAGTTTCTAAGGCTCAGTACCTGAAAAATTTATAAGAGACGAGTTTTTGGTATTTAGAATGGTGTTAGAGATATTGATTATATGTATATTTCATTTTAGTTGTCAAAGAACCTCTTTATTCCTTCCATCTGAGCCGGAAATACCACTATTGATAAATAAATAATTGTTAAAAAATTTACCAAAATAATAATTGATAAAAATGTACCAAATACTTACAAAATATTTTTTTGATTTAACATAGTTCAGTTCAGTATAAAGAGAGCGTAGAGTTGATGATTCTTTAAGTTTCAAGACCATTGAGTCTTATGAATATTGAGTTCACTTTTACCTTGAAGAGAGCCATAAAAAGTCAGCAAAGTTTAGAAGTAGTTAAAGTTCGTTTCTAACTTCTTAGGCTACTCACTTAATTTTTATAGATCGTTTCAGACGTGGACTCCAGAGTCTAGGAGTCAATCTGGATCAGTGGCAGGTTTAAGACACTGCACTGAGCGGATGGTGAATCAAACCTTTCTACTATAGCTACGACATTGAGTCATCATATATAACTATGATAAATATAACTGATTTATCTTGCTTGCGTAGTCAATAGAAATAAATCTGACTAACAACACACATTTTTAATTTCGGTAAAAAAATTTGCTTATTATAACATATAAGGATACAGGTAATTGGGTGTAAATCTGTTGTTAATGTTATTTATTATGATATTTTAAAGTTTAGGTCTTGATCTAAATAGGATTAACTGACTCTTACCTACTTACATCCACCTGCAAATTATGAAGGAAAGATGGACGTCTGCAATGAATGAGGTATTACTGTTAAAATCATGTTCAAATATATACTGCTGCTGTACATGGAAAACATCAGTTCTCACAATTGTATTCTGTCCGACTAAAGGCAATCTCAGTGTAGAGTTAGGACAGCTCATTCTCACGTTGCAGAGATTGGATGATTTTAGATCTAATATTAAGTTTGTAAAAGAGGTAGTTGTGAAAAGTTTGCAGTAAATAAACGTGAAGCAGTGCTGGATTACAAATCCTCTAGCTGCGAAACAGCAAACATAATCTCCTGTGTCTCTGCCGCGCTGGCGAGTTCTAGATTGGAAGGGTAAACTTGAGTTAGTGAGTTCATAACGTTAGAGATAAAACATTTAAAATATGAAATCCTATTATAAATGTCACAAAGCAGTTTAAGATTTTAATCGTGAAAAAGTTTCCATTTCATATTTATTAACAAATTAACTGTTAATTTACATTACCCGATGCTTTGAAATTTCTGATTGAATTAAATAAATCAAAAGTTAACAAAATATTACATATGTGGAATTAAACATGATCATTTTATTAACTTCCAAGCATTTAACATAATTTAACACCTACTCACTAAAATATGTGTAGTCAAAGTTATCTTACTGATCAACGTACTTCAACGAGTTTGGTAATTAGAAACCTTTCAAAAATAATATTACATTAGAAAAGAAAGAAATCTAAAATATTTATAACACTAAGATTATTTGTTTTTCATGAACAAGGAACATGTTACCGCTCATAAATAGCTCGAAAATAATCCTAACAATAAATTATGACATTAAACAAACAACTATTTACACAAAACATGTTTTTATTCCTCAGACCGACTGTTAGTGTCAGATAAAGGTGTAGCACCTTTGCGTTGTGGTGGACGTTATTTTAAATTTCTGATTTAAGGCCAGTTTAAAATTGGTCAAAACAAGTAAGCACAGAGAAAGGAGGCTACGAAAAAGCAAGAAAATGTGAATGAACAACCCAAACACTACCTAAGTAAATTAAACAGTTATACAAATAAATTAATTGGAATAATAGTTTTGCACCAATCTGTTCATAATAAAATTGATTGACTGAGCTTCAGCGGAGCGTAATTGAGGGGATGGAAAATTCATTTATGTCTGTTTGTCCTTACGATATCTTTACAACAAACTGACATATATACTTGAAATTTCCATGAAACTTCATTTAATTTTCATAATCAATGACGGTGCATGCCATTCCATGGAATTTGGCTGAGCCTTAACGAACATTAACCTTAGGGGTGATGGCAACAACAAAATCATTGAATAAACAAATTTGAGCAGACTTGAATACACGTGTGACTTCCGTTATATTATATCCAGTACTTCCATACTCTATTATATCAGTTTATTTGTATATTCGACTTTGGCTAAGCGTTAGCAAAGGGTTATATCTCGAGAATGCACTGATCTATATAAAAATTGGAATTGTGTATATTTTTTGTAGCTCTCACTAAGGATCTGTTAAAATTCCTTTTTTGTCTGTCGGCTGTACGAATATTTTCCGGTGAACACCTAAATAAATTGATAATCTAGGTAAAATAAGACATCTTTACTTTATTTTACACTGGCAGTGTTTCTCTTCTGCCTGATTCAGGCCTGTAATGATATCTGTTCTGTCTAAGTATCTGTCTACCCGCGGGAAATGTTGAGATAGCAATGAACTATAGACTTAAAATTCTGCAGCAAAACCTGCTACGTATGTTGTATCGTACTCCTATCATGTAAAAGCCATTAATTCTGTTTCTAAAGTGAACAATTTTACAAGGTTGGATAATTCCAGCATTGTTTCCATATGCGATTTTTGCAATATTTTTTTTATTAAGAGGAAAATTCTATATGTCTATATCCTGTGTTAACAATGGAAGCTACTTAAACTGCAGGTTGATAACCAAACAAACCAAATTTAAAGCTAAATCGAACATCACTCACGTCACAGTCACACCCGAGATTCCCGTGATTTGTAAATTGACGGAGCACAATGGGGATGCTCCGAATTGTTTGCGTCCCGTTTGTTATGGGACCATTAATTAAAGAAATTCTTTAAAATGCCATCCAAACTCTTCTTTAGATTGATCACCAAATTATTTCTACGATTACTATTCAAAATGTTTACGTCAAACTGTTTGTTAAAACTAAGTAATGACTTAGAGTCAGAGTAATGTAACGGAGTTTTAATTGTAACTTGTATCTAAAACTGAAAACGATTGAGGTCCGGTTTTTATAACGTATAGACGTGTTTTATGATGAACGAGCGTAAATAAACATGGAGTTTTAATTAGAAAGGTACAAAATTTGTAACAAATTGTTACTTGTGTTACCGGCTCAACAATATATATAGATAATTTTTTACATAAGTAATGATATTGTTTTAAAAAAAATTGCTTACCTCAAGGTTTGTTCTCTGCTTGTTAACCTTATTTTTATGAACTAAAATAAAATTACTTTCTAGTTTGAAATAGTTGTTTAATTTATGCTGTGAAGCAAAGATCTTTCTAACATACATTTTTTGCATTCTCTTTCATATAACGAAACATCGTGTGACTTTCTATATTTTGTAACAAAATCTGTTGTATGAATGACCACAACATTAAAGTACAGTTCCTTCATATTTCATAAGAGACATAGCATTGTTTATCTCCCGATATAGAACCACCTTGTCCCTCAAAGCTTCCTTGAATGAGTGTAGCTACAGAGTTGGATTTACATATAGGCTGAAAGGGCGTTTGGGGAGGCGTGAAAAATTGTAAGCGAAAAATTCTGAAACATGCACAAAGTAAAAGAATAAAGTTATACAGTTTATTAGGAGTGTTAGACTGGGAAGACAGGCTCTGCTAGTATTAAATTACTACGATTAAAATATCTCTTCGCTACCATCAGCAGTGCTTTAAAATTGATGGCCCACCGTGTGGGATATGTGTAGAAGAAATGTCGTGCAGCAATAGCAGTGCAATAATTTTCTCAGAGTTCTAAAAATTTAAATCATTTTGAACTGATCTCGGGTTTCATTGATATCAATGAAATATTTATTAATTCTGTTATTATTAGAGCTTACTCAATCTAACACTTTTTTATACTCTTCTGTGATATACTGCAATTGGCACTGATGTTTCTATCGTTTAATAATACATCGCTTCATGTGTCAACGTACTTTAGAGCTTGACATATCCCTCATAGACTGTTATTGCCTTGAGTTATAGAATCTTCAGAAGGTTGCACAAACCAGGCTATTACATAATCACAGGTTGTAGGTTTAGGTGGAGTCACGCAGTGACCATCAGTTCTGACGGGAGGAGCGCGCCGCTATCTAGATTGTCCATGGGCAGCAGATTCCAAATCCACCTCTGTGTAGCTCACCTGGAGAACAACCTACCCTGTAGGAGATAAAACCTATAAATCACTAATATAACTATTAGATCATATATGAAAACAACTAGCCTCTAAATTTCTCAGTTTTCTAGAATTATTGCAGTCTGATTTTAAGGTTTTACATGTGTTACTGGTTTCTTAAAATTGCTATAGATCGGTAATAACATCGGCTAGTAGAAACCAAACAAAATGTTTAAATCCTAACGGTTGTGTTATACTGCTAGTAGAGGAGCTGAGTGTATAACGGTTTAAATCCTTCCAGCCAGAATTGAATTCTGCCAAACCTCTAACTGTGCGATCTGTCTGCTGGCACTTCAGGCCGCCAAACAGAAAAACACTGCTAACCTCTAGTACTAACGATTGTCTCCATTATACCTTTAGATGATGGTTTGTGAGACCTTTCGGTTGGTACTTCAGGCCGCCAAACAGAAAAAAAACTGCTGACCTCTAGTACTAACGATTGTCTCGATTATACCTTTACATGAGGGTTTGTGAGACCTTTCGGCTGGCACTTCAGGCCGCCAAACAGAAAAAACTGCTGGCCTCTAGTACTAACGGTTGTCTCCATTATACCTTTAGATGATGGTTTGTGAGACCTTTCGGTCGGGACTGCAGACCCCCAAATCTCTAAAACCTGCGTCTAGAAAATTATAAATAGATTAAATAAACATTTTTGGCTACCATTTGTTTCGTAGCACGAACATGTTATCTCTGGTTAATATTCACATACACATTTATGAGAAGCTCATGATAGTTGTGATGGAATTTGTAAGGATCCTGAATTTATTATTATTTATATATGCACAGTACATCCAGTAAATATATGTTTTAAAAAGTTTTTTTGCTAATTTTGTTCCATTTATCCAAAGCAAAACATTGTGTGGTAAACGTTATCATCTAGCTCAGCCACCGTTTTTGAATGCGCTCAATACAATTCCCAGATTAATATGGGTTTCATAGAAAATTAATAACAAAATTGACTAAAAAGCATACAATTATATTTCAAAAATTTAAGGAATCGAAGCGGTGAAGAACTTTCAAAAGCTCCAATGATCAAATAGAAGAAAAATCGAATAATTAATGGTAAAGGATCGAAATTTTACTTAGATAAGAAATTAAATAAGATTAAAAAATGCATTACAAAATTTACAACGTTATATTATTAAAATGTGAATACTTTCAAAAGAAAAATTGGGAAAATATGATACCTGAATTATCTAATTAATTCAATGCCAAATGTGAACTTCATTAAAGAAACACCAAGAAGTCTGAGTTTAATATATATGCAGCAGTGAACAGTGACTAACACAATCTGTAGGATGTGTAACCACCTATAATTGGGTCTCCTCCTCAGCGCTTCCTCTTTTGTTTGTATAATCAAAATGTGCTACATAAACTAACATGATTATAGAGAGGTATGGGACCGTTATTGGCTTACATTCTCAGCTCTCCATCTCCCGTCTGAGTCACCAACAATTTGTAACAAAATCCTAATAATATAAATAAGAGAAATTTGTAAATAGAATTAAAATTTTCTTATTAAAAAAGAAAATAACTAACACTTATTTAAATAACATAATAATATAGCACAGAGATGTCAAATGGTAATTGGGTATTTTTCTCACATCTTAAAGTAGTATTCTTATCAGTATAAAAAAATAAAAATAAAAATGCTAAAATTATTAAAAAATTAAATATTTTCAAAACAGTTTTAATAATTTAGGAAATTTTTTCAAGCAGTTTGAACATTTAAAACCTGCACAACTTTTAAAAGGTATACTTCTTTATACTTACTTTGGAATATATAAAGACTAAAACTGTATTACTTTGGAAATATAAACAAATTATAAAGTACTAACTATTTTAGTAAAATAAATTAATAAAAAATATTTGTTTCAGAAATAAAAGGAGGTTTTAAGAAATGTTTAAATGATTGCATAAGGTATTTCCAAACTTTCACTACACAACCTTATGGAACTAATAAACTCTGCAACTAAAAACTGGTAAAAATTATTTATTACACTGTTCCATTGATGTGCTGTGATGTATATTGAATACATTTAAGATTGGACATATATGGTTCAATTATACTTGCAATAAGCCAGGTATTTGTTATCCGATTTCAAAATTAAAGTTTCATTTGGTTATTTTTATTACCTTTATTTTATTTTATTTTATTTTGATAATCTTTTATCAAACTAGTGCTTTTGAAAATATATTTCTATTTAAATACTGTATATAGGCACCATTTTCATATTTATTTTGCAAATTTTACCAAATTATTTTTAATGATAGAGCTAAATCCATGGATCATTATGAGCTGGGTAAAATTTGATTTAGGTTAATTTGTTTCATTATATTTTAATGAGATATTTAAATGGAGACAAACAGTGAGACAAGCAGACAGTAATCGAAAAGAGATAGACCATTGCGTGCATTTCAATTTTGGCTCCTCATGGTTCACGGAACAATATTCTATAGTTTGTACGGTAGTCTCAAAATATTCGCTATATTTTTTAAATGTTCTTTAATAGATAAATAATATTGTTATTTCTCAGACGTTTTCAACACTTTTTTATAAATTCAGCATTTATTTAACATTTATCAAGGTATTTTCTCAAACTCGTAAAATTATTGTAAATTTCCGGACATACTTTACGTTACAACGTTCATTTATAGTAATTAGAACAAAATTAATTTCAAATATTTTTCATGTTTTATAAAATTCTTTACATATTTTGTCCAACGGTTTTATGATTATGTTTAAATATTTTATTATATATAATATATATATATATATATATATATATAATATATATATATACAGAGTGAGTTTTATGTCCTGGCACACCTGGATATAATTTAAACGGCCCGAGATAGCTATGTGAAACCTTGACCCTACCTATTATAACATATTTTTTTAATTTTTCAAGTTGTTGAAAATTTTGCCCCCCTTTTCTAAAGGGGGGTAAAGGGGGGCAACTAAAAATTTTCAAATACAAACCCCTATCATGTGACCCCTCATTTTAAAGGGAATAAAACAAGGCCTCTACGTTTATTTTAACAGATTTTATGACAAATTTACAATTGAGTAAAGGGGGGCAACTAAACATTTTCAAATACAAACCCCTATCATGTCTCAAGTTTTTACACACGTCTAGCACACTGTCAAACAGCCGAAGGTGAACAGTTTGAACACCTGCTACACTAAAACAGGTAACTGTTTTTAGAATTTGCGTTAGTGTTGACTCATGTCACGATAAACAAAACAAGATAGTTACTGATTTTATTATTGTAAATTTGTCATAAAATCTGTTCCAATAAACGTAGAGACCTCTAGTTTGCATTATTGGATTTCTTTTTTTTATTCCCTTTAAAATGAGGGGTCACATGATAGGGGTTTGTATTTGAAAATTTTGAGTTGCCCCCCTTTACCTCCCTTTAGAAAAGGGGGCAAAATTTTCAACAACTTGAAAAATAAAAAAAACATGTTATAATAGGTAGGGTCAAGGTTTCACATATATCCTCGGGCCGTTTAAATTATATCCAGGTGTGCCAGGACATAAAACTCACTCTGTATATATATATATATATATATATATATATATATATATATATATATATATATATATATATATATATATATATATATATATATATATATATATATATATAAAACATGTATGTGTCAATACTTAACATTAATGTCAATAAAGAATTATGAAAATAAATTCAGAATCCTCTTAAACTAAAAATAACTTCATCTAAAAGTAACTTCAGAGGTTTCCACACTCTAGACACACCTCTGATTTGAAGACGTCAGTAAGAATACTACGTAAGATATTGCCTACATGTTAATCCTTCTCTTAATTCCCAGTTCCCAATAAACAATAAATACAGAGAAAAAATTACTGCCAGTTTACAAAGAAATTGTGATTTTTAACCGATTTGCTAAGGTTTAGGTTGTTTGCTTGATTTCAAAAAGGTTTTGCTTTGACCAGAACCCCGCCACATCGCTCAATAGCAGGTCAACAGCTGCGATGTCTACTAGTAGGATAGAAACACTGACCAATCAATTAAACACCGACTTTAGCAAAAATTTTAACCATAAGATAATGATGATAAAGACTTACTGTTGTTATTTCATAGCATCTAAATCTTACTAATCGACAATATTCAAGCTTTTATTTCAAACTACTCATTTACAAGATTTTATATAAAGTAGAAGGATTATTGAATATAATATTACTACTGATAATCAAAAACATACAAATAGATAAACTCAAAAACAGTGCCATAAAATATTATTCTATCACGAAAACTTTATTATAAACTAGCGTTTCTCTGGGATAAAATAAAAAATCGCTATAGCCAAAAAAGTCAGTATTTTCAAGACTGTTAAACAATACTTTATATGTTATTTGGACTAGTTCATTGCTTTTTTACATTTAAATATATTTTTCAAACAAGTTACAGAAGTACATTGTCTCGGTATAATATTAGCTATGAGTTATCACACACCGAAGGTACGCCTGGTCCAATCTCGAGGGATTGTTGGCACACAATGAGGTAATAACAATACTGTACCATTGTGTCGAATATACTAGTGCTATCACACAAACACAGCCGTGATATTAATGTCTTGTGGATTTTTTGCTTGAGTCGGTTTGTTGTTGAACCTTAACTTTCTTAAACACTATGATGTATGTTATAATGTATATCTATTATGGCTAATGTACTATCATGTAGAACTCGATTTTATTTGTATAGAAAACTTTATCTTCATTATTTCTCAAAATAACTTCCGGAAAACTAATTGCAGAAAACTTTACCAACGAAATTGAAAGATTGTGCGTTTGATTAAATGACATTATAACAATATGGAAACGAAATTTTAAAAACATATAGCTACATCATATAAAATTTAACTTCCTTGTATATATTATCGAGTACCAGTTTCACTAATGACGGCAATTATTATAATTCTACTTGTTTATACAATTACATACTAAGAAAACGCATACTACTTACAGTATCTTATCTCTCTACTGCAGGTGAGATTCCACATTGTTTCAATGTGAACTTATAATAATTTGCGAAAAGTTCCCAGATTCCGTAAGGGAAGCAAGTGATGGCTATTGGAAGAAAGCTATCTCTATTTAGTCTGGCCTTTTTCATTAAATTTCTCTAAATCTTAGTGGAACTTTGATACAAACAGAGGAATTCATTCATAGCGTCTTTGAGATAAGCTGTGATTTTCGAGACATCCTGGGATTTGGGGGTGGATCTCTCCACTTTATGATACCTCTTGCTTCGGGATTTATTGGCTCCATATTGGGTCCAAATGGGGTGTTATCCAGAATTTAAATACGAAAAGTAAAATATATCATTGCATTGCTGATAAAATGTAGTAACTTGGAAAATACATGTATTTCTACAAATCTATTTTATCTAGCATTACCAGGACGGTTGAATGTCACATCCAAAATGACTTTTCGTTCACGCTTATAGTAAGATGAAACCGAAAATTTTCATTAGTAAGGCCACCGAAATATGACCTCTTCATCGAATCAAAATTAATAACAATCGGCCTAAAATATCGGGGATACATATTATAAAATCATAACAACATACAATCGTGTAAAATAATTCCATATTTTTAATAAAATTAATTTATAACCTACTAAATGTACATATACAACTTTCTCTCGAAGATGTTGGTTTTTCATGTATTGTTATTATCAAGACTCGAACGTAATTTTGGTTACATAGTGTCTGCCAAAGGACCATAGATAACATTTGTAAACAAAATGATCATGTGATAATTTTCTTTAACAAAGTTATAGATGTAAAAGATCAAAGCGTGTTTTATGTAACGCCAAATTTCATGAAATTTATTTTAAAAATTTAGTTATTTCTGAAATTGCTACTAATATACCAATAATTATTTGCGAGAGGTGTATTTAGTTAAAAATTTAAATAAAAGAACATCTTTAAAGCAGACAAGTGAAAAAAGTACCACTTAAATTTATGAAATTAAGCCAAATATTTTAAACGTAGACCACACAGTACCATTTGATAAAAATCACAGTTTACTCTGATTCATTCTTTATTTTACGTTTCTAATTACATTTTGTATAGTTTTTTTAGTCTGTTTATGTTTTTATTTACTTGTTAGTTAGAAGTTACATAAGGTTCATTCACTAGTCATACACAATGACATTTAGAAGTGTTCATGCCCTCGTTAGTCGCTCCTTAAAGTTGTAGTAGGGCTTTTATACGTTAAAAGTAAAATAAACATTCAAGAGTTATTACTCAATGTACTATTTGCACCATTAATGTTTTATCTCCTGGATTGCAATAAACAGAATTTAAATAGGCTTTTACATACATCTCCTCAGAAATCCAAAAAACAATATTTTGCTAACGCGTTCTTATTGTCAAGAAGTAGTATAATCAATTACTAAAATGTTTCGGAAATAGGCGTTGTCAGTAATTAAAAATACACAAACATACACATACACGAACACGGACACGGACACTAATTAAAAGTATTAAAATAAAACTATAACCACTACCGGTAAGCCTGCCGTTGCGGCTTGGCTGTAGACAGGTACAAGACCGCAACAGCAGGATTAAGTAACTTAGTCACGGCCGTCGTTATCAGCTGTTCAGGGGTTAATTTATAGAGAGCGGCCTTTCTTACCTTGTATTAAAGCGTTGAAAATGGAGTGTGATTTGAAGTTCTCATTAAGCACGTAGTTTTGCTATCTCACTTTTGAAGAGTTTATAAATCTCTCATCTTCCAACTTATTTAATTTTTAATCATTAATATTGTACATTTCGTGATCACAATTCAAATTTTGTACGAAAGTGGACCTCTACTTGGCTTTCGTTCGATCAGGTTATAGTGTTTTCATAGATTTTTGTGTGTTTGTTCATGCCCGTGTTCGTGTATTATTCGGTGTTTTTATTTTTTATTATTGATGAAGCCTAGCTCCAAAACATTGTAACTATTGATTGTACTACTGCTTGAAAATGATCTTTCAACATAGAAACGCATGAGCAAAATATTGTTTTTGGATTGCTGAGGAAATATTTGTAAAATCCTATGTAAATACTGTGTATCGCTAAAGCGTACACAGAAAGTTACATTCTACCTGAAACCCTGCCTGCGCCTGTGCCTGTGCTATACTAGTTGTAATGAGTGGTAGAGTTACAACTAACCGATGAACAGTGCTTTAAAAAAATGTTTTAATGATATTTCCATAATTGGTGTTAGGTGTTGTGAATCATAGTAATTGTATATATAGGAACAATTTTGTTTCATGAATTTATTTTACTAAAATGCGGAAATTATAAAATTTGCATTGTGAGATTTCATGAAATTTGGAACAACAGTAAAATCTGTGAATACTCTAAAGATAGCTCCAAAGAAAGTGTGAGCTGCATTCGAATTTTAAACCGATGAGTTTGTGTCTGTATAGATGTATCCAAAAATAATACATTTAATATATTCCCAGCTAATTCTTAAACGTGAATTAAATATTTATAGAGTAAGGGTATCCGAAAAGGAAATACAATAATCTCTTTCAACGAGGCCTACAGACTGTAGTAGATATCGGTTTATCAATTTTGTTATTTTTTATTGCGATTTACTTTGTTTTATGGATTGCTGAATGTAAAATTAGGGCACATGTTGATATTAAAAAGATATTGCTTACTTAAGTATCAAGCCTTGAAACTGGAGTCCGTCCCCAATATTCAAAGTCCCATCTCACCAATCTTGATCAGTAAATATTAAAGTGTGCGTTAACACCAACTACGTGATTTTAATACCACAGTATTCATTAAATCATTACTCTGACATTAATACACTTTATACAGGTATTATAAAACACATACTAAAAAATTTTATTGGATCTAAGAAAAGAGTCAATGTAACTTTTATATCCTCTACACACTTATACACATTTCATACAACATCTCCCACTTTTGAAAGTTCCCATTAAAGACCTATGAATTTTCTAAAATTGCAATTTAAGTTTTAATATTTTACCGATACAGACGAGATGTATTATAAAATTTGCATTGTGAATTTAATAAATATTCACCAATTCTATATTAATCATTGATGCCCAGAACACCCCACATGCCGCGATTATTGAAATAATAAGTTAAAAATCAATAACACATTTTTTTTACTTTTGCTACCCATAAAGTGATTGAGTTTTACAAACGATTTACAAAGGCATTTGGTTTAATATGTACCACATGTTTCACTATTGTTCCGGAATCATTCTGCCTTCTGATTTACAGAATATAAAAAATCTACCAATACATTTAGAGAAACCTTTTTAGATTAAGCAACTAATATTTCCATACGGTTACTAAATTGTGGAATTTTAGATCTAAATAATTTGGAACCAATATTTTTTAAACTGTTCTGCAGATGTAATTTTAGGACAAATGGATCTGGGTTTGCTGCATACTGCCGGAACTCAACGGTAAGGCTCAGGGATTATGTTTGTGTATACCTCCGCGCCGAGTAAATCTAGTGTGCGTTCATTACATGTCATTACTAGATGTTTATTTCTTTTATTTTTCATAAAGCAAACTTTTGGAGTGTTAATATTAATTTAACGACTAATATTACTTTGTTAACTGTGGTATAATTTTTTTGTAAATAAGGATTTTTAACAGCAAAAGCGGTTTTCAGAGAGAAAGAAACTTGGTGAGTGAAATTACCCTGATCCAGATATTGCTCCCTCCAGAGACCGCTTTCAACATTAATTAATAGGGCACTTACCGTCCTACTGCGATTGTGTCATCAGGCCGGGCATTAAAATCGCAAAATATTAGGCAGACAATTATGAAAATTTGTATGTATACGTATTTTTCCACGGAGGAGGTTTATAAGCTATGCCCATTGATGTAACTCACCACCAAGTGGCGCTGCAAAAGATAAAAGGTTTAAAAGCACCTGCACACTATGAACTGCAATTACGAGACAGTTACGTATATTACATAGCCAAACACTATTTGAATGCGCTAAGTTATTATGTATATTTGTCTGATACATTTCTGATTGAACTTAAAGTTTGAGTTTTAGACCACTTTATAATAAAGTACATGTACGTGCACAATGGCTATAAACATAAACATATTTTCTTGATCGTGGCAAAAAGGCAAACTCTACATCGGCGTTGTAAATATAATTCAATTGAACCAGAAGTTCACATACATGGGCAAAGCTTACGAAAAGCGTGCAAAGCCGCGGGAAACAGCTAGTGGTTTATAAAGTGTGTTCATTATTGCTAACTACACAATGTAAAGTAATTAATTTAAAAAATGTTAACAATCTGTCATCATTTGGTACCGTTCTCTTACAATTGTCATAGAGAATTTCAAAACAAATCGTGTAGTAACATATATTATTTTATTTTTCAGAAATATACATTTTGGTGTACCAACCTCGCTAATGTTTAAATGTCAGTACACACACGGTATTCGCACATGGTAGTATCAAATATTGAAAATAAAATCTGACTAGTTTAGACTATGTAGTGTATTCACCTGTTTTAAATTTGTTAAACATTGTGAATTTAATTGTAATTCGTTTAATTGGCATATCTAATAGAAGCATTGCACGTAGAATGGTATTTAATCTATGAAAGACTATAATAAATAGGTAACAATATGTGCTCACTTATAGGTGGGACAACATATTTATGTAAAGTCAATTTAAAACACTGGTCTTAATTTGCTCTAAAAATTGTGAAAAGTATGATAAATTTAATTGAAACAGTATAATAACTCTTGGCTGTTTCCCGCAGTATATTAATGACAACCCATTATTATTTTTCCTAATATGATTGAAATCCTAATATATATGGAACATTTAATATGTTTAACCAAATTAATATTCAGTTTAAATTATTATTAAATATTTGTTTTAACCACTACAACGTTTATGTAATAAAAGATAAATAATCTGACCGAGAACCGAGCTGAAGTAACTGATGACAACAATCTATAACTCTTTGTCGATTGTAGTTTAAGCAACAAATATCTTTCCTCTAACTTTGCTCAAAGGAATACAACTGCAATCAAACTTCGATATCATGGGTTATGTAGATCTCATTTCAAAATCACTGACTTTTCAATATATATATAAAACAGTTAACTTTTGTTAAATTATGTACGTTTCTTTGTGATAAATTGTGATGTCTCATAACTATATTAAAATTCAATTAACAAAACTTAAAAAATATTTATAATAACTGCATCCCAGGTTAAGTGTTATAGGGGGCTTCTAAGCCGTAACTTCGCCAGATAAAATAAGTCTTTTTTTACTTTACTTCCACTACCGTGCAATATATTAGTAGTTAGGTAATCGTTTCAAATTACATATATAGTCATAGTTTTAAACGTTTTATTGAAAAACGCTGATTTAATAAAAGAATAATTATTTTTTATTGAACTCGATTCACAAATGCATAATAATAGTCATAATAGTTTTATACGATATTGTCATAAATTTGGACTTTATTTCTTTAAGCTTAGAACAGAAATAAACTTTGCACCCGTTTGAAATTTGTTATAATTAACAAGAAATCATTAAAAGAGGTAAACATAAAAGTAATCATTAACTCGTAAGTGCATAGTAACAGTAACAATTTACAAGCATCTATTCATCGAGCACTTGTCCGTCAGAAACTCATTTGACCTCAACCCCATTTATTTTAGTAGTCAACGAGTACTAAGTTCAGATGTCAGGAGAAATGGAGCTTAACTCAATATTTGCATTGAAACAACCCTTTCCACCATAGCTACATTATGTGTAGTTAACTCGGTTACTCCGCCGTACTTTAGGTTCGTGTCTAAAACATTGTAGTGCACTCAATTGTGTACCTGATGAGACAATGAGAAAACCTATTCGTCTAGACTGCATTGAATAGCTGCTGGATAACCAGACTGAACTCGCTTGTACTTAACTTCCTTTGTCTCTGATGTAGAAATGATGCGAGGAGTTTCGAACGTGTTCGTCGCTGACTTTATATAGATCTCTACAAACAGACGTAGACTCAAAATTCCAGGAGTCAATCAGGAGTCAAAATACTAATGTAGGATTTAAGACGCTGCACTGAGCGGAAGGGGAAAGTTTAACTCTATATTCACACTATAAAGGATTTACGTCCTACACAACGAAAACTACCAAGATGATTTACAAGGGAAATTAAAGTGTTTAAGTTTATGATGAGAGTTCAGTCACCACACTCTCCAGTAAAGTGATATAGACTTTTGCGGAATTCTTTACTTAAAGTGAGTTTTGTTTTTACGGTTGGAGGTTTGTGAAGGCAACACTGGTTGTCATACATATGCCATGGTTCAGTGAAACAAACAATCTGCAACATTACATCTCAAGATCTATCCATTAGTTAGAAAACTAACCTTAAACATAACATAATTTAGATTTAAATGAACAAATCATACCAAAGTGCAATGAAAAGCACATGTTACGAGTCGCAAGAAACAATGTTTATGTCAACTCCATGCATGCTTTCTCTAAAATATGTACATGATAAAACCAATATTAATTAATTATTTAAAAAGAATAATAATTAGTTGAATATTTTTGTAAAGATAATTAATTATACTTATATCAAGTACTGCTTATTAAGAGAATTTGGGTTGAATGTGCATTTCTTTTCGTCTGGTAAACATAATGTGAAATATAAATTGTTTGTTCTTCAATCTCGTTAATTTCGGAGATGAACAGCACTCCACAGCAAAAGAGGATCTTTGTCAACAGTTAGTGGAGAACTGACGCTTTATAATCCACTGTGTCTGCTCTGTCCGGCTTGTCAACCTTGGCATTATAGCATGCAGTATATATTATATTCATAACAATTAACGATCAATGATATATGCAATATCATTCCTTTGCACATAAAGTGTCATGTGCTTACTAAACCTGCAGGAAATCAATAATGCAGGCTACCCATACGAATGAGAATATACGAATACTAGAGTAACACAGCATATATACATATATACTACGGATATATTTTATTATAACCCTTATAGTAATTCAGATAAAAGGTAAGTAAACTGAAAATGTTTGAAGCTCTAAAGTTTACTTAGTTGTGTTATTTTGAAGGTGGACTCCGACAAAACTATTATTTATTGTATAATGGTTTGCTACGACACAAAAATATAAAATAAATTTATATAACCCCCTGAAAATTTAGACAACAATCACCACGCTTCAACCTTTAACAATTGCGCAATTGATTAATTCCACTATTTGAGAAACTCCTCTAAAAACGTCACAAGAACTAAAAGTTCTAAGGTTGATAAATTAAAGTGGGCTCTCACTCCTGCAAGATATAGCGAAACGAGCTAAAAGAATAATGCTTTAAAATTACTGGAAAATACTAAAAAGATAGGAGAAGGGTAAAAATTTCCTAAAGTAGATGATGAATAGGGTAGTAAATCCGTTTAGTTACAGGGAGTCTAGATAATTTTGGAAGGAAATGACAAAAAAGCCTATCTTTTTTATTTACCTCTATCATAAAATAACGATTGAATAAGTAATAAATAAAAACATATTAATTTTTAATTTTAATATTAATATGGTTTTTAGTAAAATTACAACTGCCAGAAGTTAAGTAACTTAACTTTTTAACTTATATGAGTCGTTTTTATTAGAAGTTTACAGTTTGTGCTCTCAGCAAAGCCAAAGTGAAACATTGATGATGAAACGATTCAGACACGCTATATTGAAGTGCTGTTGTGGAGAAGTCGTTCATCCAACAAACATCTTTCCCCCTAACTTTGCTCAATGGAATTCAGGCTCGTAATCAAACTTCGACATCCTGAATAGTGTTCATCTCATCGCTGGGAACCCTTAAGATTCCTGTGTTATGGTTGTGTGGCAGATTAGTGAAGTTAGCTACTGTGTGTGTGTGTGTTTTTTTTATTTATATATAATTAAAAGCCTTTTTTAATTTTTTTACGTAGATTTCAGTACATATTATTATTATTATCAGTCGATAGTTCTTACACTCTAGATGTGCATTTTTGAATATTAAGTAAATTTGACTACATGGCTCTGGCCCCACCGACTTCCATATTTCCATAGTTAATCTTACGAGAAACATTTCATTTAGTTTAAATCAACTGATCACTAAAACAAAATTTGTCTTAGAAAATTATTATTCTAAATCCACTACCCGCGTTATTGTCACCTGATAGTTATATAAAAATCACTAATCAACTTATTTTTTATGATGGTTTACACGCTTATCTATTACTGCTTTAATTTCTGATTATCAAGATCTATACAATACAAATCTCAGTAATATCTCTATTTGTAGTTAAAGTAATATGCTACAATTGTCAGATATTACAAGGTTTCATACGAAATTGATACTTATTTGTACAGTAGGCCATAATTATCACCAAAGAAGGCGATGATTTTATAATTTTTTTTATCATTAGACCTATGTAAATTACAGAATTAATTTAACAGCAACCACACTTTAAACATGAGAGGAGGTAATATAGAAAATAACGTATTCTGAGTTTCTACAGTTTATGAAATAATGTAATATGATTTCCAAAAACGAACAGCCCCTAGAATAGTTCTGGTGTCCCTGAAAAATGCTTTGAAGGAGGAACCCGACAGCATGGTACAACAAGGAATCAATGTCGAAGAACCAGGGTACACCCAGTGGACAAGCAACATCACAATAGTGCGCAAGAATAACAAGATCCGAATGTGCCTAGACCCATCCAACCTTAACAAGGTCCTGGAAGACAGAAACTTCAGTTGCAAACACTAATGTGGTAAGATGTCATCTAAATGACATCTTACCACAATTTAGCAAGGCAAACGTGTTTTCAACTATGGGTACCAAGAAGGGTTTTTGGATTTTGCAATTTTCTAATGAAAGCATAGAGCTGACAGCTTTTTGGAGTCCATTTGGTAGGTTTAGGTATTTAAAAATTAAAGTAAAGATTTCTTACTTTACCAGGCGAAGTTACGGCTAAGAAGCCCTCTCTAACACTTAACCTGGGGACCAACGGCTTAAAGGTGACTTCCGAACCACCACCAATGGCCGGGCAGGCGGGCTGCGTGCAAGGACAGGATCGCTCAGCGGTCACCCATCCAAGCAGCAGCCACGCTCGACATTGATTACGAACATATGTTCGTTGATTGATACATTGCTTTTTTTTTAAATATATTAAGGAATTTTGAGTTGCTTACAATAATTTCCTAAAAGTTTAACATTCTTCCTTTTGAGCTTTGGAGATTTTTCAGAAAAAGATCATTGAAATTACCAATGCTCTTCGAGGAGTTCGTGTTTTGGCGGACACATCCTCCTTGTCGATTATCGATTATAGGTAGAAGAAAAATTACGGATTGTTAATTAATTGCCCTTTATTGTAATAGGCGATCCTTTAAATATTATTTTCATGATGATGTAAGGCTCTAAAAATTTTAATAAATTATAAATACTGTATTTACATAAGAAGATCTAGATGATTTGTTTTGAACTGAATGTCAAATAGGTCTTATTATGTTAGCTTTTAAATGGGCTACTTTTAAATTTCATAAGTGATTGGTTTTATTCAAAAAAAAACTAATATATAAATAAATCAAATTCCTCGTATTAATACAAGGGAAAATTATGGTTTCTAGAGTTTACCATTAGAGTATGTTAAACTCGTACTTTAATTATATATGTTATATCCCCTTGAACTTTAATCTATTTGTCCGTGTTTCTTATCAAAATATTACTATGTGATATCAGTGTGATTAAGAAGATTCCGAAGCTCATAAAGTGAATAGGTAGGCTAAGCTGGCACCAATAGACTTCATCAAAATAATTTTTTGGAATTGACACCCTGGGATCATAAAGAGGTTTTTAAGTTCCTTTTACTTTCAAAAGTGAATAGTTTTATGTACTACCTACCCTTCAGGGTATATGATACATGTGGTCTATAACATACCAGGTTGGATAACTTGTATATAACTATGCAAATTATAAAAGTAATAAATGTAATATTTATTCGTAGTAGTGTGTTCTCAGTAAATATCGTGCTCGAGTTGATTGATTAATATTGACTGCACCTTAAGTCACGATTCTTAGTTTGTAAAAAGATTTTGAGGGATTTTAAGTTTCGGACAGTAATTTTGTGTAATATTTTATTGATTTTTTAAATGATTAATAGTTACATAAGTGTGCATTTATATTGAAATAAATGAGTTTAAACTTTCTATATAGTCACCTTTGGTTTGACCCCTTGCTCAAATATTGGCTCACGCAGAAACATGAATAAACATAACATAAATCTATACTCGCTTTTAGAATTTACATTATAATGAAATGTAAATTCACATGTATCTTGGAAATGTAAAAATAAACTCATGGTAATTTTATTACGAATAATATGCTAGAATGTAACTAATTACTTCATAAAATGCATTTTTTGTTAAAGCTCCAACACATTACTAGCTGCAATATGTGAAATGTTTTTGAAATGAATGAAATGTTATTATTTTTCCATTTCCCAGCGGCAATATCATCAGTTGATACTGACTACAGGCCTTAATAAACTGAAACCACATATAAACAAGACTTGCCTTGTCGAGATAGTGTTTTGTTGTTGAAAAGTTGATACTGGAACGACACCTCGGTTTTGTTAAGTTTGGAAAGGCATTTGTATGGTAACCTTATCATTTTTAAAGCTTGTTATGTAATATACAAATGGTTATGGAGCTTTATTAGTTTTAGATTGATTTAAAAATTTGATGAATAATATGTTTTATATTGGTTTTTAATTTACGTATTGCATTTATTTTATGATAAAAAAATAAAAATCTATATTAGTTCACACAGAAACATGAATGATGTATTTTAAAATAGTTTCATCGCATTCATAATTGGTTTGTAAAATGTATACATCTGAGCGTACTATTACTCGGAAGTGTGCTTGTCTATACTTATACGTGAGAACTTATCAGACTTCATGGGCCCCCAGTGAAAGATAAATAACCCGAGAAAGGTGAAGGTGATACATCTAGTTCGAGTATTGACTCTAGTAGGACTGCAGATGATCAGCAATATATCTCATTTCAGACATCGGTTTCTATAGGTTTTCACAATTTTTAATGAAGTGTATTGGATCTATAGGCAACCAGTAGTCTGTCTGTCATTCACCTCTAATATGTCCATCCTTTCAACACACAAAATCATTTTAGTTGTTATCAAAAGAATATAAATCGGATATACGTTATAATGGTTGGCATGTAATTAGTAAAACATTATTTAGTATTAGTAAAGGTCTTAGTTTAAAGTTTGATATTAATGATGGAAACTTTTCATAAATATATTTCATTTTCACACTAATGTGGTTTGTGATAATACTCCTCAATTCTCGTGTTCGTCATTAGCATCATGTCTAGTGAAAACGCGTGGACTCCTTTTATCTGGACTCCAAACATTTTTCTGGTATGTTTGACCCATTCTCTTTCTCTTCATTTTATTTTGCTACCAGCAGTTACCTGCACACGCAATTCCGTATGTTTTGCGCCTGCATGAGCATTTCTGGTTCGAGTCAATTGTATTTCCGACGCCAATGTTGAATTTGACTTCTTCCCGCGACCAAGAAAATATATTAAAAAGTGTATATGTATAGTCATTTTAATTTACTCCTGTCGTAGTATCTTTCGTTCCAATCTGATTTTGTCTCTCTCCCGATCAAGAAAACATATATCTCTGATAAGCCTACTTTTTCAAAAGACTAATTAGGTTTCATGACAGCCTTTAAATGTATAGTAAAAGTTAGACTACATTGTCTCATGTATCTGCTCTGCTAGCAGTTACACGCTTCTTTGTACGCAATTTAGTGCACGTTTATGACCACTGCTGGTTCGAATGAATTATATTTCCGATGCAAATGATAGTGTGCGATCAAGAAAATGCGTCAAAATTTTCTAATTATGGCCACTATAATTTACTTCGTTCTTAGTATGTTTTGTTTCCCGATCAAGAAATGTATATCACAGATCAGAGAAGCCTACTTTCGTCAAGAAAGAACTAAGATGGGTTTTATATCAGTCTTTAAATTTATAATAAAAGATGTTTAACATTTTAGAACATTTAGAGCTGGAATTGGTACATTAGTTCAAAAGAACAGTCAAGCGAAATTGTATCTAGCATAGTCCTTGTCGACTGCTTTAAAGGGATCTTCGGAGACAAATTCTGACCTTCTTATGTTATAGGACAGTTCATAAGGTAGATAAGTACCTAATCACTGATATCTAAAACTGAAAAATTATAGTTGTTCTGTGAACATTTTACTCATTATAAATGTAACCTGAGACTCCCCAGAGCATTGCTGGACGACATTCTCAAGGCGCTTCACTCATCTAGACTTGCCGTCCATCCTCAAACTCCGCCGACCACGTATATCTTCATTATTGTGCATTTACTTGTTATCGGCTTGACTCCATTCTTGACACATCAGCAAACATACCATTCTCCCCCAGCTCTAAAGTTTATGCTAAAATACACCGATGCTTCTGCTCTCCAGTAGTCACTGGGACGTTTGTTTCAAAATCTGCTCTGAGGGGAACTACCCTCCCCAAGGTATTTTCGGAATACACATAGGCCTATATTCATCCCAGGGACTATAAGAATGTATATGTAAAATTTCAGTGCAGCCAGTTGAGTAGTTTACGCGTGAAAGAAAAACAAACAAAGGCTCTTTCGCATTTATAATATTATTAGGATTGTAATGTACTAACTATTTTCTAACCTGTTTGAAGAACATACTTTTTAATACTCAAAACGATGTGTTATCCATGTTGTAACATATAATGATGGCAAATGTCCGAAATCCTATTATTCTTTCAGTAAAGGATATCTGTAAATTTGTAATATATCTAATTTTAACTCAGCGGGATCATTTTAATACACTTGAAAAATTCTTAATGCAATATGTTCAAGTAGGTAAAATATTTTTTTAATTGCTTACTTTTTTAGCAGTTAGACAGTGTCTTTACATCATATCTTAATTTATTATAAGCCGAAATTGTTTTAATAATTCTAAGACTTTTTAAAATCTAGTTTATAGTTTATTATCCAGTTTAACTACTATATGATTAATTTATTTGATATTAAAACTAATATATAAGATGGCACTTTTCAAGCAGCCTATATCTAATAACAATGTGGTCTATATCATGGTTAGAAATATATTTTCATTAAATTTTAAAGTCATTTTGGGTTATCTAAACTTTGTAGAAATATATTTCGTTTCGTATGACACAATAAATTTAAAATTAATTAGTAAACATTTAACAGAAAGTACTCGTAATCAGTCCAGTACCATTGAACTTTGCAATAACGCACAACTGCTAGATAAAATTTTTTTATAAATACAAACCCAATTATTAAAAATAATAATACTTTTTTGAATATATATACTATTATTAAAATTAATGATATGATTACTAATTAAGTATAATATTAATATAATAATATCAGTTTTTTTATGAAACGCTACTGAACGTTACAGAGAATAAATTATTGAAATGTAATATGAGGGGAAGAAAACTCAATGTTAACAAATCGGAAGAGAATATTTTTTAAACATGTTTGCACAAATTATTTTCTTATTTGAGTTGTAAAATGTTCAAATATGCATTATTGTATATTAAATATGAATACGATAAATTTGATCAAGTATTTATCATGTTAGTAGAAATGTGGAGTATGTAATTTGTTACTGAAATTAACAGCATCATACCTTTATGTCTTTCCATAACGAACATATTTATAATGAGACTGAAGAAAGAGAAAAGGTTTATCAATTTGTGATTTAAGTGGTACAATTTATTACACTAACACATATTTAATACTCATTTTACGCTTTTTATATAACAATACATTTCCAGTTTCTCTCACACATTTCGTAACGAAATCGACGCTCATTAAATGTTTAAAACACAATATGAACATTGCTTTTTGTATTATGAACGTCTACATAATTAAAATATTCGGTAATGTCCGAAACAAGTAATTATTTCGCAATGATAAGTGAGTAATTTTTCTAAACGTAAGAAAATACGTGAAAGTATATATTTCTTTTTATATATTAGGTTAAAATTATATTAGTAGAGGCATTTATATTTTCAACACCGTTTTCCAGCATCTCGTAAAACAACGTGTTAAAACACTACGTAGTTTGTTTTCGACTATTTTTATGGCTTATTCAATTATAAATTGGCTAATATGATGGTTGTGTTGGAATATTATGCATAATGAGTGATTCAGTTATCAAAAATATTCTGTCGGCTGTTATGGTGACGAAATGAGGATGACTAGACAGAGAGATCCATTACATCTGTTATAATCTGAAAATTGCTGTCCGAACAACCGCTGGTTATTTGACACAGTAATCGAGAAGTTCTGGCATCTGTAATAATAAAGAGTCTAGGATGGCTAGATATACATGTTCATTACATTTGATATAAGCTTAACACTGTTGTGCAAACAACCGCTGATCATTTGATTATAATTTTATGCCAACATTATAAACATAGATATCCCACTCTCTCAAGCCATCTAATTGACTAATAAAACATTTCGGAAGGTAAATGAATCATGTATTAAGAAAATACGAGTTTTTCCTCCAGAATTTCAGTATTATATCAAGACTGTGTGGGAAATAATTTTGATAAAACGTCAAAACTAATAACTTGCATATATTGTTCAAAACTCTCCAAGCATATTGATGGAGAACAATCAGTTAATATGTATGTTTTTATGCAAGTAATTCATTATTAAAATTAATAGATTATTTTTTACAACTTATTAATTAACATTTATTCAGTGAGCTCAAAACCTGACAGTAACCTGCTGGAGAAATATTAGACAAAAACAGAAAACAGAACTGGTTCGGAACTTATATTCACAGAAGAGCTCTGATCTATATCGATTCACTAATGGAAGCACGCATTTATATTCATCAAGCAATGCAAAGTTCGTCTTCAAATATTCGCTTTATTAAGAGGAATGCAAATTCCAGGATTTTGACGCGTTTAACACTCTCAATTCTACGTGAAGATTCATGGAAATGATATTTCCACTTACTTAAAGTATTATAGAACCCATGAGGCTTAAAGTGTTAATCATTCAAGATTTGAAAACAATAATCTAACAACATAGCTTTTATTTCCATAACGTATCCTTAATTTCCTAATGATATCAATATAAAGGAACTCCCTCCTTTCTCCTGCTAGTATCGAAATAGTAGCATGTTATTCTATTTTAGCATTCTATCCTATATTTACCGATACCATGGCAAAATACTACTTGATAATGTATTCGTAATAGCTTCATGAAATTATAATATATATATATATATATATATATATATATATATATATATATATATAATCAAAAGAAATCACTCAAGGCACTGGAAACGTCACATTTGTCTATTCGATGCCTCGAGATCGAACTGACCTCTCATGAAAGGTTAGTTACAAAACCTTTCATTGTAATAATTGAGACTTTCCTTTACTTCAGCACATAATTTCAGGAAAGGAGCTTGTTGTGAATCATGTTTTATTCTAAAGTGAAACTCCCAAGATTTCACGTTTAAATAACGAAACATCACACAAAAAAAACCTTTTCATAATTTACATCTTCTTTGTACTTGGTCCAAACAGCTTCTTTACCTGAAATTCACAAAATGCCATTTTTAAATTTCGTGTCAGAATGTTTTAATGCATTATGAAACAAATTTCAATGCATTACACGATACCATATTACTACTGAGCACTACCATTTGTGTAATAAATGCACAATATAAGTGCATTGGAAAATCTGTGCAGTAAATTCCAAACTAGTAAATTCTTGTACACACACAGCAACAAAAAGTTACGATTTCCTGTTTGTTACTAATCATAAAATTGAAGTAAAGAAATGTAAATGGAGAGGCAATTATTTAAACAATATTGGGATTGCGTTGTAGAGCACTCCGTCAAATTGTTGTCACAGGATAATGTTTGATTGTACTACTACTGTTTTGTTATTGACTACAATAATTAAATATGCAGTTATTGTCTTGTAACATAAGGCTAAACATTTTGGTTGCGATGCGTACACGATTAAAATTGTGTAATATGAAATTATTATTTTTATTGACACATTTTTGTGCCTTAAAGGAATTTGTCAAAGTTTTAAATTATCTAATAAGATAACCACCAAAACGAATATTGTAGGAGAGGATGGAGTATCATCGGCATGTGATGTTTTAGAAACCTAATCTTGAAGAGAGAAACCTAATCTTGAAGAGAGAAACCTAACTTTCCTGCCTATTTTAGCTGGTTAAACCTGGATCAGAGCTGGCCTTCTGTTCTTCCAGGATATCAGCATGGCTGAAATATCAGGTGGCTGTACCATATCTAGACAGGACGTGTGCTACTCTCTCAATCTTTCAAATTTGGAATTTCTTGACACTCTGAACGACGTGAGGAGGAGGTTTATAGATTCAAGTAAACCAGAGGTTTGTTCTGCTCCGCCAGTCTTGTGAACTAAACATTTTTCGATTTATCATTGCTCATAAGTAATTTTTCTTTAAATACCTTTAAATATAATTTAGCTTTACAGAACCTATTCACAATAATTAGAGGATATTTATTTTATACAGACTGATGGAATGTTCTCCTACAAGGTTTTTCCAAATATTCATTTTTTTGTAAGATTTTGAGATATGTTGGTCAAATAAGGAATTTTAACTTTACAATGACGAAACGGGATTGAGTACACTCCTAATAAATAAAAATAAATGCATCTTTAACAGTTTGCCTGACGTGTAATTGACAAGTTTAATTACTTTGTTGCTTACTTGTACATTCTGCTACTGTTAGTCAGATGATGTTTGTGTAGGGGTTCGGGTGTTGATTAGTCGGTGAGTGCCATCTGTGTGTCGCATGGTGTGTTCGGCACAATGCTAGCAAATAAATAAATATGGAATTGTCTACGGTTAAAAGCATGAAGAGTTTATTTATAATTTATATATTCAACTAAAATTAACTTCTAATTTAGTTGTAAGAAATTACTGTTCTATAAACAAAATTTAACTACGTGTTTTAACTACACTACATGTTTATTACCTCTCTAGGTGCTGCAATATCCTCTTAGTGGAGTAAGAGGCAGCCTAAGGTAGATTATAATAATATATGGCATTTTGTCAATAACTAAATTTACTTGTAATGTGCCCTGGTTTCAATTTAGTTCTCTGCTCTGTCTCCTCCTACTGTAAAAATGTAGGAGATAAAAATATAGGAAGAAAGAAATGATGTGAAATTTTTTATGAGGGTTAAAGAGGCATAACACTTATTTTGTTGCAAAATATGTAAGAAAGTGTTTTGTATTTCGTTAACTACTATTTTATAATGGTCTATAAATACGGAACGTTGATTTGAATATATAAATGTAACAAATATTTATCCAGGACAAGCTGTCCTGGATTTTATTTACTTATTCCTCCATAGCCTCATCCTGTTGTATTCAGTCGTTTAAACTAGCTTCCAGTACTTTAAGCTGTCCTACATCCATATTTGGTAGAAAGGTTTTAGCTAATTGTTCCTCAATATTCAATAGCCTACACTTCAAAGCACACAAAGTTTCACTATGTACAGTATTTAGTTCTATCTGGGTGTCTAAAAATAAACGGTTCTTTAAATATTTACACTTTTCTCGACAGTTAGTAATTTCTAAGGGAGAAATTTGATTATTTAATTCACTGCACCCATGTTCTAATAAAATCATTTTTTACTGAGGACTTTCACTTCCTCATTGTGATCTATTTTAGTAGGTCATTTTCAGTAGGTAAAACATTGTCTCTCGAACACTGTCTTAAGGACTTTCTAAGTTTATTTACAGTTAACTCTTTACTTAACTTCACACCTCTGGATATCAGTTCAAACACTAGTTAATCTTTAGATAAATACTCTAACTTAATGGCAGGCATGTGGCTTTTTCACTCAGTTTATCTCAGTGTTTGGCAGTTTAGGCACAGTAATATATTGCGCAATAAATTATTAGAGCGAATGGACGAAACACATAGGATTAGATACCGCTGAGGTCGTAGTAATGAATACGCGATTTTCAAAGTTTACTTACATGATTAATTGTGGGAAATAGACATAAAAGCACCACTTCTAAATATTAAATAGAAAATAATGTACTACCACGTTGCTGCCAAATAGAGTGATAATGAACTAAATGATATCATGGAGGTGGGCCTAATGGTTCCAATGTTCTATGTGAACATGCATACGAACTTAATAACTATTTAAAACTTTAAAATTAACTTCTCTTCACGTTGATGTCGACTTACAAGCGCGGGCGTCAACATCTTGGCTCGACATAGCAGCTGTAGTCGGAAAAAGTGAAGAATAGTAAACTAGAAGTCTACAACATGAATGCTGGGAGCACTCGAAGTTAAAATAAGAGACTCGGTCGAAGTCGACTAAATAAATTACGAAGGTATTAGCCATTTATCGAGACAACTTAGTATTCATGACAACGTGGTCGCATCAGAAGTACATCACCACACTATTATCAATATTATTCTGCCAAATAAAACAGCAACCAATGTACTTTACTACTAAAACCTTACTTTTAATTACATTCAAAATTATATGTCTCACATGAAAGGGCTAATTAATGAAACGAAAACATAAATTTTACTTAGGGACATGGCGCGCGAGATGGTGCTCGGCAGCAGGAACGGCAGCTACAAAGTTCACGAGAGAAAAAAAATAATACGTGTGCCAATTAGGTTATTAATCCGCCAAGTATTTAGTTCCAAGAGCATGGGATGTAACTTATATTACCCAGTAACGAGTAACAAGGGTTGTGGAAATATGTGTGAAATAAAATACAACTAAATAACGATACAATTTGAACTAATCAAATAATTAGGTAAAGGGATTTTGTGAAACTTACAGTTCTCATTACACAACCATTAAATTAAGTTTGTACGTTTTATATCAAAATATTTATATTTAAAAGGACAGAGAACAGTAGAGTTGAACATAACTAAACATGTATTAATCACCTTTGTGCGACAATGAATGGAGTACATACAAGACTGCCGGCTGAATCAATTTCAATTAACCGACACAAGGACAGATGACGGTACATCAGTGTAGCGGGTAACAAAGTTTATTGTTCCAACTATATTTTTAATACAGGCAATATGACAATACTTGTTCTGTTACAGTGGTAAAAATACAAAAACTGCATAGGTGCTGGTCATGCAACTACTGTAAAACAGTTTCTCTTCTCAGTTGGATTTTAACTCTCGTGTTTACATTTTACTAAATAAGAAACTTATTATCTGTATTATTGATTAAAGTGCTAACAACACATTTAGATGGATTCAAAACTGAAATACGTTATAAATTTTTGTGAAATGAAATATTAAATAATATTTTACGAAACTAGCTGGAGATAATATTCTCACTAGTGGCGAAAAATCAGCTTTTAGTTCCATTGTGTGTTATTAAATGTATCAGCCGCTTTAAAATGTAAGGAATTGTAATGACTTGGTATCCTATGTTTAGCCGCTCTCGAAGATTGTCGAAAATATGTTAAATCTAAGTGCAGATAATGTAAATTTCCTGACTGTATTGATTAAAAATAAAAAATCACATTCAAATAAGCAGAAGTGTTACGGACACTGACGAAGAATTTTCATTGAAACCTTGCAATATTATTACAAAGTACATATTTTGTTGTGCCACTTTGTGTTTTGAACTTAATTAAGTAATCATAGTAATGTTTATGATGTAGGGTCCTCAGAGTCTGGGCTGCATATTTATAATTAATACAAGCATTTGCTAAATTTATTAGTATTTATAAGCTATATTTTAGTTTAAGCTATATTTAAAAATAAAAGTTTTGAAAAAATGTTTTTTCAACTATTTCAAAACTATATAAAACTATCAAAAAAGCACCTGTTAAATCTTTATTAATTTTTATGTATTTATTAGTTAATGTGACATTATGCATATATTAGTGATACTGGAATAGACTAGATACTACGAGAACTCTTTTCTACGTCTGATAAATAAATAAATAGACACTCTGGTTTCGTTTTCTTTTAAGACTATGAATATTAATTTTAAATTTTGTTTTTTACTGCTAATTATATTAAATTTAGTTAAAGATGAATATTAAATTCAAATTTGATTTAAATCCAAACGAAGTATAATTAGAATTGAAACTGTTGAAAGCCTCTTCGTGTAAAGTTCTAGCGAATTAGTAAAGTTTAGATCTCACCAAATATTTTACGATCCACAACACAGAGATCTTATCAAAAGGGCATAAAAAAAATACTAATACTGTGGCTCTTGGAGCCTAATAAATGTTGGGCTATTGGAGAGCAAGCACTAACTAAAGCAGAAGAAAACCAATTTCGGGGTGGAGTCCAACGAATGTGGAAAAAGCAAGTTATGTTCTTAAAAATTGTGTTATTCATAGCTTTCTTGCATGTCATCTTCGTGTCTTCATACCTCTCATAACTATGTTGCTTAGAAGAATTTTGACAGTAAAATAGTGAAAAGGAGTTACAATTTTGAGAAATACTCGTAACTTTAAAAGTCGTTTGGAAGGAAAATGTGTTTTCTATTAATATACTTATAAGTGATTTATTTCATATTTATGATAAATGAGAGATCAATGATTTATGAAATGTCACAATGATGTATTCAACTCCATTATAAATTTTGGGTACAATGAACTCTTACGTTTCATAAATTTAAAGGATATTGAAGTATTGTGTAATCTAATCACACCAATAAACTATGCACCAGCAAGTTTGGACTGTTGTATTTGAATGTGATATGTTCTTAGTCGGATGACTGATATCGTTATATGGTATTAGAATGAAATCAAAGCGCCATCTCTGATAGTATCTCAAAGATACAGGATTCTTCAAAGGAATGTGAAGAATCCTTGTCCTTTGTGTTGTCCTTTGACTTTGAAGCTAACTGCTGTCATTTTTAATTTGCTGTCAACGTTTTTTACACTTTTCACTATTCATATGTATTTCAAATACAAACCAAACATTTGTTTCCTCAATTTCAATATACTTTTAAGAAGCATAAGTTTAAATTGATTCTCTATCATAATTTTCGTATACAATAAAATTTCATGGTTTTAACTTATTGTTGTAAAAACCTGTAGGCTACTATTTAATAACAAAACTATACCCGCACATTTTGGATTTATTTAAAGATCCAAACTTATTTAGCATTTACCTTTCACTTAATAAATCCAGTCTATTTATTGTTATAAAAGACATAATATATGAGACAAACTAATAAAAGGTCTCATAAGACAAATTACATTACGACAATATATTTTCATGTGTTTGTTAATTTAATTTTATAGTGAAAGATGTTTATTACACAAAGTAGATGTCGGAATAGAAGAGCGGCTGGCGGGACAATACCCTACAACAATATCCACACTCTCTCAGTGTCATAGCAAAAACATTCTGTGATTAAGACATTCTCAAGGAAATTGGTTTCTGTCTGTCACACTAAACTAATATTATATTGTAAAATCTTGTTTTACATTACAGCTCCCGTTGGCGCATTTTTTGGGTCATCTAAGTGCTCTTCTGAGTTAATGATTTACCCTAATTTTTCAAAAAACGTCCTTTCTCACATGAAACAGTTTTACATTGTATTCTTGGGTTTTCTAGGTTTAAAATTAGACATGATAATTAAATATTTTTCCACTGACTTTATTAAAATACTCATATCTAATGAAACAATCATACTAAATCATGTTTTTATTACCAGTATTTACACATCAATGTTTAGATATTTATATCCAATAAGTCGGCATACGAGTATTTCACTTTATTATACAGGTGCGTAATTCCACATACTCAGACTATGTTACTACCATCCATACGATTATCGCTTCAACATTCTTGAGATATTTAGACAAATCTAAATCAAGCTCTGAAAGTACCCATCTAAAAATGACAGTGTGTGAAGGACACAGTGTCACTGATGTGTGGGAGTGTTCAAATTCATATTCCAACTTAAACTAAAATAAAAATTATACTAAAAATTAACAACTCATATTGTACCCTATTAAAAGGCAATAATAAAGCAGCAAACGTAATATTTGTGTTATTTCATAATTCACCAATTTACGATATTCTTGACAAAATGAGGAAGCATTTCACCCCCCTTCCCCTCCCACTTATTGCCCCCCACCGTACAATGAATACCCGTGTGTTACAGGGTGGGAATGTTGAGTTTAGCTCCACGCCACCTCCCTTCTTAGTGCAGCGTCTGAAATAGGAAGCTGACACCTGTAATTTTGATTCATGTTTGTCTGAAGAAATCCAGAAAAGGTCGGTGACGAAGAATCTAAAAATGAAATTTTACATTATATCAACATCGGAAACACTCAGATAGGATGTATAGTGTAATCTAAGTGTATAGGTATTCTCATTGTCTCATCAGATGCAAAGCTGAGTGCACTATGAGCTTAGTAACCCAAAGAATGACCAACTAATATCTCGGCAAACTGGATGAGTATATCGCGTGACCATCCACATGTCTGAGGAAGTTTGAAGCTGTCTGGTAGCATTAATGTTTTACAGAATCAACATCAATACCTGTATTATACTTTCACTGCCCTCAAGGTCTACTGTAGCATGTTTTATGGTTTATTTTTTTCCGCTGTTAAATTTCTTGCCTGCAACTGTTAACTAAGCTTGAATGAAACAGCTGAGATAAAAATATGCAATTATATACTAACAGACTATATAGTTCAGTAGAATTAATTTGCTCTGCTTATAAACACAACCCTAGAAAACGATAGTGAAATTCTTTCTAAAAATGAAAAATCGACTGTAAGCCACGATAATTTTGGTGGGGGTCCACAATGGACTATAACTAAAGGGTTAATAATATTAAATTATATTTCTTTCTTTGAATTGTAGTTTTCCTTTGCTTTATAAAATGGTTATTAATAAGCCACCAAACACGTAAATAAATTTAAATTAACATTAACTAATCATCCGCAGACACTCTCAGTGGCAAAAATTATTATTCAACCTCTACTGAAACTAGCGTGTCTGGATCGACGTATTTCTTAGGAAAAGTTTCTCCATCGATTTCAAAAATATTACGTTGTGTGCTAATAATAGTGCAAAACTATTCTCGGCTCCTAGACTGCAGTTAGACTATGTCTATAAGATGCACAATCGCATGCAAAAGTGTAACGTGAACGTTTTTAAAAGTGTACTTTAGTAACGAATTTAAAATTTAAAAGTTTCAAGATGGAATTTCAAAGTGGTATAAATATATAATCATGCTAACAATTAGAGTCATAATGCCATCAGTGTTACCCAAATTAATATTCTAATAATGCACCTTCATTATAATACGACTGAAGCTATCCTTGAAATGTCTCTTGATTCCAAATGTTCCTGAAGGGATATTTTAAAGCATATTAGGAGCAAATATGTTTAATGAAGGGTTGATCTTAATATCTGCGAATTTAAATTATGATATATGTACTGACAATTGCTAATACAATGCCTAGAAACAGGAACAGAATAGTACACTGTTGATCAGATACAGATGTGTTAGTAAACATGTAGAACCAATACAAGATCAAAGCACAGCGTACCATTCACAAAGCGAATGGTTTACAATATTTATACAGTTTCCGTCGGTTTTGAGCCCGGAATTTCAGTTTCCGACGGATTAAACGGGATTGTCACACTGGAAATATTCTTTTCCATATGTAACACGCAACAACGCGTCAGTGTGGTGATCACGGTGTGACGGAATGATATGTAATATCAGGTATGTGAAATGACCTCATATTGCTATAAATAAAAATATACATGTAACGCCCAAATAATAATACAGATCACATTGTAATATCAATAATATTAAACAAAGCAGCCTATACTGTGTCTTACCTACTTTCCGTGTTTATGTATCTGAGTCTGCATATGTATTATCTGTATTTCTAAGATGAAGTCAATTTCCTTTGAGCAATTTAGTCAGAAACAAAACCAAACCATTATTTATACCTTTATTGTGTTTTAAACAACAAATATGTACCCTACGTGAGGGGGCCATTATTTAATCCAGGGTTATCAACTTAAAAGAGGCCCCATTTCAAATAAATTACGTTGTACAAAATTAACATTTTTAAGAAATGCATATATTTGTGTGAAACGGCTTAATACTGTTTTAATGTTGGTATGACTGGATCTGTAGTGGGGATATCTGTTTATACCCCACGTATTGCAGTTAAACCAGTGAAGGTCAAGCATTAGCGTTTGAATAAAGTGAGGTTACGTTTTATATTAGTGTGTTGTTTTTTGTCACAATGCACTTAATTGTTGAAGAACGTATATTCGTGAGTGAAACATATTTAGTGTCGAAATCTCCTGCTGTGTGTCGGAAAAGATTCATGGACAAATTTGAAAAAGAAGCACCAGTTAAAAATGTAATTCAGAAGACATTCATTTAAGGCAACATTGACATTTTAGATCAAGTGTTCTTTACAGATGAAACTTGGTTCCATCTTGGAGGTTACGCCAATACTACCAGACCTGCGGTACTGACAACCCACACATTTTCATCGAAACTCCCCTACACCCAAAAATTGGCGTATTGCGTGTGGTTTCAAGGCGAACAATAATAGGACCCTTTTTTAAAACAACTGTGAATACTGCCACCTGCTAAGACCTTATCCAACAGTTCATAGGATTATTGCAAGAGAATGAGCGCTACTGCTTGCTGCAACAGGATGGTGCAACTTTCCATACAGCTCGCTCTAGTATAAAGATACTACAGGATTTTTTTGGTGGAAGAATAATTTCAACAGGATTGTGGCCACCACGATTCCTTGATCTTTCTAATCTTGACTTCTTTTTGTAAGGCTGCTTAAAATAAACTGTATACAGGAGCAAGACTCATACCCTACAGGATTGAAGACAAACATTACGAATGCAAATTAATGAGATAGACAGAGTACAGATATGAAGAGTAGCCAGGGACATGGTAGACGTGTTGACAAGTGTATAGAAATAGATAGACATGAACATTTGTTGTAATTTAACATTTCAAAATTCAGAGCAATGTAAATTGTTTATCTGTAAATAAATAGTTATTTACACAGGTTTGGGGCCTCTTATATGTTTAGAATCCTGTATATTCACTTCTGGTAATCTTCCAAGTACGAAGCCAATTAAAAACTACTTCAAACTGCCTAACTTCAAAAACCATTGGGAGTGCCGATGGCCGAGCGGTCTAAGACGTCGGACTTTGAGTCTGAGTTAGAGATAGCGGAGGTTCGAATCCTGTCTGTGACCCTTGCACTTTTTATCAGTACCATTGACCTTGTACTGTATCGACTCTCCCCCTTATTCTGTTTGATAAGATCCTCACGTAGGCCAGTGGCCCATGAGGACGGGCAGAATAAGGCTTAAAAGGGGATCGGCTTCTCCTTTTTATTAAAAAAAAACAAAAAAACTGATACAAAAGTTCTAATCTGGTTTGCACAAATTCAATAATGTTTCAAAACTGTTTTAAAATATTTTAACTTTTTCAAGACCACCCGCACTATTTAAGGCTAATATTTACAAGACATAACATTTTAATAAATATCCTGTCAAGAGCAAAAGTCTACATTGGAAATAATTCCATAAATTAGTTATTGGCTGGAAATAATTTAATGATTATACGTTTTCTGAAATGTGTTACTTCAAAAGTAGATTCAATATTCGGCAAATTTGATTGAACATCTAGCAATTACATTTTCTAACTCATATAATTAAAATAATAAACTCCCTGAATCATTAAATGGGCGTACCTCTTCGAGCTTTCAAACTGAAGTAGTTGAATTTTTTTTACATTTAAGAGTAATATACAGGATGTATCAAAAAGAATCATCCGATTTGGTATGTCTATATGTCGAACAGTAGTAAACATATACAATTACTAATTTATGTGGCTGAAAGGGAAACTCAAACAGTTCTGTTCAGACCTTTTCAAAGGTGTTTAATATGTCCACCTTTAGATACAAGTATTAAAATCTTCTCAAATATTCTGTTTTATTTTCTGCTTATATACTGTAGTCGTATTTTACTTGTAGCTTGTAGATCGGACAGTTATTCAAAAAGAAACGAGTTGTACTGAAAAGACCCATGTATTTTAGAAACGCCCCTAAAATATGCTTTCTATTATGTACTTATATATATATATATATATATATATATATATATATATATATATATATATATATAGGATCTGGTGAACAAAATCTTCATTAGCAGCGACTTAATCATTGTTTCATATTTTATAATACATTACATTTTACAATTAATAAAACATTTAATTTAATTATATTATATTTAATAATTATATTTTATTTAATTTACTGATAAAATATATCAATAAATTTGTTTAGTTTTGACATTTTGAGATACATAAAAGTAACATTACTCCGATCCTCTGCACCTATATTTACATCATTAGAAGTGGGTAACAAATACGAGATTCATCTGTAAAGACAATAAGGCATATAAAGCATACAAATCATTCACTAAACATGTCTCTAATAATTGCGAACAAGCTTTATAGAAGGTTATATATTTAGCTCAATTTTAAATTACTGAAACTGACTGTTCTCAGTTGAATAATTTTATTAATGTACTAGACTTTTATATATATTTACTATTTAACACATAATTTACTAGAAAGTATTGTATTCAACATATTTTAACATTGTTTTGTTTTAGTTTATTGTTACTTAGCTACAATATCCTTACACATGGGCGATATGTAATCTCCAAGCTTCCCAGTGATAAGGAAATATACAGAAACGTATATACAGAGGCATTTGTATTCTTTCTCAGTCTTTATTGGGCTTCCCACTTATGTGACACGGAATCTCGCCGACTAGAGAAATGTTCAGTATAAGCCGAGTTTCGGTAAATGTCTTGGAAGAAATGTTTAGTGCGTTTAGAAGTGTAATACTTGTAGAGATTTATTTGGATATTAATGTTAATGTACAAGGTATGGCCAGCAACATTGGTTATTAATGATAATAATGATGATAATATGGCTCGATGAGAAAAGCTCGTTGAGGCATATAAGTGTACACTTCTGTTTTGTTTTACGTCACTGTAAAAATGCCATATTACAATACCACAGAAGCCAACCAGTTACGAGTACCTTATGTATAACATTGACAGCTTTGTTCATTGAAGACGGTCTTATAGCAGTTCAAACAGTATTTCCAATACACAAATATACATTTTAAAACCATAAATTTTTTAAACGTGTGTTTGAAATTCTTCACTGGCTCAATCTCCAATTAAGTATAATTCAGATATTAACTTTTTATTTGTTATCCTGATTACTTTACTGCTCAAGTGTACTGTTATAAAATTTAAATGTAAACCATGTTTCTGACGATTTTACAAACTACAGTGTTTGGTACCAGTTAAATTTTGTTCGTACACTCATTCGTAGGATTTCTAAGAATACATTACAAACATATTTAGCCGGATTGGTTGAAACGTCATCGAAATTAGAGCTCAGTAACACAATTAAAGATTAATTTTGATTTATAAGATATATCTGCTATATGATTGTGTGTTACTTGTGTAAGTGACTATAAAAACGTTAATCATAACGTAGCAATTTATAACGTTCCCTCTCACGTGTGTTAATAAAAACTCTGATTCCTAAAACCTTAATGTGTTTTTGATGGCGGCGAGAGGCAACGCGACTTGGGTTCAATGATAACTTGCTGGCAGCACAAAGCGACTCACTCAGTACAACAATTAGTACTGAGTTAACTATTCTCTTAACATTTTAACTATATTAAAAACCTAACCAATATCGTTAATGTGACTGTAATATATTACTACTAGATTATTACTGTTTTAATACAAAATTATTTTTTACGAAAGTTATATAAAACGTTCTAGGAAAGAAAAAATATGAAAAATGCCTTTATAGTATCTATATTTATTTATTCTTCCAACGGATACATCATTTACAATAATAATATAAATTAAAGGAACATTTTCGAGATGGCAAATACTATACTACATACTATATTCTACTAGAGGCTAAATAATTCAACAATGCAATAATAATAAATAACAGTAACAGCAATAAATAACAAACAAAACAACATCAAAAGCAACAGTGGTGAGAGCTTACTAAGAGAAAACATTAACAGGGACAAACTAAGAAAAACAGCAACAATTGGCAATACAACTATGATTGACCAGAACAACAAATACATTGCCTAAGACTAAACTAAGACTAAGATTAGTTTAGTGTTGCTCAAAGATCAAATAAAATAATTTCTTGCTAAAGGACAGCAAAAATTCACTGACAAAACCTATGTTGTTTGTCAACTTCACTTACTCTAAAATCATGCACTTAATAAAGAACTATACACAACACCAATCATTAAAACTGAACTATAGAAAACTACCAAAGCGGCCTAATCTCGACTGATGGTTGACTGATTGGTTGGTCTGCCAATTTAATGTATGTTGCCTCGATTAATTTCCTTTTCAAGAAATGTGGTTCCCGATGTGTTATGTTGGCTTCATCCCAATTCATATGATGGTCTTCGGACCAACAATGGTGTTCAATTTTTTACTTTTCTGTGAGACTCTTTCTTGTGTTTACTTTGTGCTCTTTTATTCTTACGTTTAGTGGTCTTTATGTCTCGCCTATGTATTCCCTATTACAACTAAATTTTATACAGTAAACACAGTATAAAATGTAGTTGTAATAGGGTTTTGTGTAGTTCACTATTTCAAAGGTGTTTTAATTGTTTAACCAAGTCCTTATTTATACAAATTATTATTCAATACAAATTTATTTAAATTGGAAGCGATTTTACTGGTCTGTAATGGATTAGAACCAAAATTATTTTACATCAAATGCTTAATATAGTTTACTTTGTTTCTAGCTCTACAATTTATATTATGTACCAAGTTAGGAATATCGGAGTGTGTGCATAATATAACATTGAACAGTGAGTGAAAACATACTTAAGTGAAGTTTCATTTTCAGACGGGTTGGAGATCTCATCAAAGATTAAACAACATTGATGAACTTGACGTTTGACTTGCCGTAAGTCGGTTTAAACAAACTGTAGATATAGCCAGATTGTTTGTCGACTAAGTCATCAAGTTTGACTGTCAACTCAGGGCAGGATGTAACTTGGTGTCGACGTCTGCCGGACTTTGGTCAACTTACGGTTTGTGTGGTTACGTCACAGTGAATTTCATTTCATTTAGAATCATGGATTAAAAGTAATTCAATATTCAGTACATATGAAAGCAACATAAACACTTATTTTTAAAGTCTAACAGACTAAGATAAAGTATTAATTTTATCAAGAATTATACAAAGTAACAAAACAATTCTACGCCTGTCCGTCTGTCTATCACTCTTGATATAAAGGTAATAGGATTGAAACTAGTAGATACATTCATCTACTAGTTTAGACTTATGTAGACAAATAGTCTACACAAATATCAAAACAACAGATTTGACAATATTCCCGATGATGAGTGTTTGTGTTGGCGTGGTAGAGTTGGAAATCTTCTATATGTCTCCCTTCAACTACAATCAATTTAAATTATATATATATTTTTTTTTTGCACAAATGTTATAGTTAAAGTGTATTTATAAAGTTTAACAGATTAAGATAAAGTATAGGCAGTGTTATAACAGTAATTTTACAAAAATAATTAAAGTTATTTCAACTAACTACGCATAAAAGTATATTTAAAAGTATACCACAGGCCGGTTGGTTAAAATAAATGCATTTTTAAGTTTTAAATCTAGCAACGTAGTCAAAATGCGCAAAGGTAACCAATTCTGATTATATTCTTTTTCATCCAGAAATCGTAATTAGTGATTTAAACATCAGGCCATGATTTTAATTACAAAATGTTGAAACAGTTAACTACACAGTATTACAGCTTCACTAACCCTTGTATGTTTGCAGACCAATTATTACACATGTAAATATCTCCATAACTTTCTAAATTATGAGATTAATTCTAAAGCTAAAAATTAAAAAGTAAAAAATTTATTTAATTTGAGAACGGAACTTTGAAATTTGTCACCTTTTTAAATATAAAAACACCCTATATAAATATATATATATATATATATATATATATATATATATATATATATATATATATATACATATCTAATTAACTTAACCACTATTTTAAATATTTTACATTTATAGTCTTGAAAGCCTTGACCTAATCTAAACTTTTCTTAAAGTTCTTATACAAACCTTACTATAGATAGGAACTTATGATCACATTTCTGTAATAAATATCCATTTTAAGAAAGTCTAACAGTTGTTGAATCATTTAGGTTGAAATATGTGCGTGTGCATGTAAGATTAACATAATTTATGAATCTAGACATCATGCTATTCAGGTTGTTACTATAACAACGATCTTACAAATGTCAAGTATAATACATATGGTGAGGCAAAATCATGTAAAATAATTCTCTTCTTGTTATTAGGAGGCTAACAGATCGGAAAAATACACATCCTTTTTTGTTAAAACTAACATTTCGCCAAAATGAGTTTTTATTTGCACCCCAGCACGAATGAAATGAATAAGCTGATTCTTCATGAGACTGAAAGGTTTTAATTAAAGTTTTTACTACAGATATCATCTCAATATATTTATGAAAATAGTGACAGCATTGATTATACAGTGTACATTTTTATTTGATCCTTTTTATTTTTGTAATAATCGTATTTATGGAAACGTACACGTTTTAAAGTGTAATAAACAATGTTTTCAAACCCTGATAATAAAGGGTAGAGAATACAAAACAGGTTTAAATAATCTCTCTCTCTCTCTATATATATATATATATATATATATATATATATATATATATATATATATATATATATATATATATATATATATATATATATATATATATATGTATATATATAAATGTTTGTGTGTTTTTCCTTTATGGAATCGCAAAATATTAGACAGACCATTATGAAAATTTGTATGTATACGTATTTTTCCACGGAGACGGTTTATAAGCTATGCCCATTGAGGTAACTCACCACCAGTTACGTATATTACATAGCCAAACACTATTTGAAGGCGCTAAGTTATTATGTATATTTGTCTTTATGATACATTTCTGATTGAACTTAAAGTTTGAGTGTTAGACCACTTTATAATAAAGTGCATGTACGTGCACAATGGCTATAAACATAAACATATTTTCTTGATCGTGGCAACAAGGCAAACTCTACATCGGCGTTGTAAATATAATTCAATTAAACCAGAAGTTCACATACACGCACAAAACTTACGAAAAGCGTGCAAAGCCGCGGGAAACAGCTAGTTTAATATAAATTTGTAATTGTTAACAAATGTTAGATTACTATTTAAATCTATATTATTAATATAAATTTATCTGTATCTTGAATTCTCAACATAAGTCCCAGATATTCCGTTTCCTTTGTGTATAGGTAAAGCAAATACTTTTCAAATGAGGCTTTTGAAGTCTGTAATACAATTTAAAAGATTAAAACCGTATGTATCAATCCTTTAATATTGAGATTATCTTCATACCCCATCACAAACAAAACAGTAGAATTGAACCAAGGGCTCTTTCAGTCACCTTCAATAAAGCTAAGTGAGACGGTGAATGGATTAGCTGCGAGACTGCCAGCTAAATTAATTTCAGTAAACCGACACAAGTACAAGAGACGGTACCTACAGTGTAGACGGTAACAAGCTTTGTTATTCTTACTTTATTGTTACTAGAGTTAATACGACAGCTAAGTAGCTTGTTCTGTCCCTGTCGCAAAACACAATCATTGGATTTCTGCTGATTATGAAAGTAAAAGATTTAGCCTTCTTACTTCTTGTATTTTTTATTTTATTTGAAAGAAAAAATCTATTTCTTAAAAAACTTTTACTAAAAACGTGTAAGCTGTTCGCAATTAAATCTAAATATCTAACAAACACAAGGATTGTTCTTTTAAGTCCAATTTAATTTGAAATTACTGAACTGCGAATTAATAAAACTTGTTAAAAGTGATTTGAGTGTCTCATGTCCATCTAACATAATATATCTAATTAATTATATTATAAACAGAATAATTACGTGCAGTTAAACTAGCCAAAATATTATGTAAGGGAATTTTGTGAAACTTGAGGATCTCTTTATACTTGAATGTTAAATTTACTGAAAACTTTTGCTTGAAATTTTGTTAAATGAAATTTCCATTAATCTTACTAATACTCATGTTGAAAAATAGACTAAATAAAAACCATACAATATTAATATTAATTTATATAGTACAGAATTATATTTTAACACGTTTTATACTGAAGTGTGCCTATGTACGAGTTGTAATATGTGTCATATAGTGTGTAAGCAAACAAGTCATCTAAAATAATCTCGAATACTAAAATATCTCGTACACACAAAAAGACTTAACTTTACTGTTGGGTTGGAATGACTTCTCATCCATTGAACTTTTTTTAATGTATACTTACGTATTTTGATATAATTAATTTATTGTTTATTAAAATACTTAAAGTAATCTCTTCATCAATAATTGTGATTATTCTCCAAAGGATCTGAACTATTTCCTAGTAAATAAATAAAATTAAACACTTTCTTTGTATTTTAAGGGTTTCTTAGTCCAAAGTATACGGTATGTTTAATTTCGGAGCCTAATTAAAAAAAATAAACAACTGTCCGTGTAGATTATAAAGGGATTACCTCTCCCAACGAATCATTAATCATGAACTAAATTTAAGGCTTCATATTTTTAGTAAAATAAAATCAACCAAATGCTTCTATGGTGTATCTTGTAAACTTCTTTAACGACCACGCACTAGATATATCGTGCATTACTAGTTTTGTTAACAAACAAGCGTCACGACCGCGACCGATGTTTTGTATTATGAGCTGTGCTCTATAATGATAATAGATGTTTTCACATAATTGACAACGTTTCCTTTGAATAATAAACTTTAAATTTGGTAGATGAAGATTTTTTTAAACCAATAGTAAACCGGAAAAAAATCTCTGCGCCGGGTAGTATCACCACGCAACTATTCTAGGGAGCTTCTATGGTGCTACGTGTGTAGACTACCGGAGCGGTAGTTACAGAGTTAGCAGCCTAGATGCACTTATACAGACTATTGCATAACCAGCAAGGGCTATTATTACGGCACGTCTATTGGTTTCGCAGTCTAGTCTGTGATGTTTCAAATAGGAATTCTTTCATGAAAGTAGATCTGAATATAATCTATGCACTACTATAATATTCCATCAACAAACTAAATAATCAAATTATTAGTGACTTAAAAACTCAAACATACAGTACAATTTTAAAGTCAGCCACACGTTAAATTGACCAAAAGACAAGGAACCCTACATAACCCTACATAAAAGACAGTATACATAACCCTTCCATATACTTGTCAGAATAGTACAACTACCAAGATATGTCATTAAAAAACCTTCATGCATCCTGAATTATGCACTACTCCTCATTGACAGCTTATGTATTGGCAAAGATTCGAGCTTTTTCGTAACCAAGGTGTGTTAATTTCGATGACCAATTAAATACGCATCCAAATTAGTAAGCCCATTCTTTATATCAGACGTTTCATTTGTGTTAACTGCAACAATAATAATTCCATTACTCCAGATTAAAACTTTCAAAAGTATAAAGCAATTAATTGTTAACATGGTTATTGGTATTACCTTATCTCCAGCAATAACGATCACATCTCTTTCGGCTTTGCCAACAGCAATCTGCCCTGCAAGGTAAAAGAGTTCAAGTTAGTCAGATGGAAAAGAATAAATTCCTTTTCGTAAAATACAGCAATAAAACTAATCTGAGATATTTCCGCTCGTCAAACTCTATTCAATTCAGTGAATCAATAAGTACGTTGCGTGAAGTTAGCAAAGTCAACACTCTTTCTGGAAATGTGATGAGGTAGAATACTGACAGGGTCTATCAAGATTTATAAGTATCGGCCACTACAGCACGATAGATATTCATTGTAGTTAATTCCAACTTGTGTTTTAAATCATTTTGAAACAAAGCTACCTACAGTTTTTTTTTCTCGTAATAGACCATTAGATAACTTTTCGGCAGCAAACCCAAGAAGTTTTCTAAACGACCTACTCAAGTTAGGAAGTATTACGGTAACATATTGTGAACCAAATCCCTATTCCAAGCTACTACAATAACAATTAAAACTTTAAAAGGTAGTTTTTCTTATTAAAAGCAATGAAATTATGCTAAACGTGATTAAGGAGAAAGGGTCCTAGTTCTATTGCGAATTGTGTTATACTTTCGTGGATATAAAATGCAAAAGCTCACGTAATGATCACACAAAAAATACGTACTCTTATTTTCTATATTATTTATATTTATTATATTCTATATTCGTAACGTTTTATAATTCTTTGCACTTGAAGCATTTAACGGAATCTGTGACTGCTCAATATTCGGTCACTCATTGTTATCTGTCTCGTCGTGACTTGACTTTCTTTTGTCAGATACTCAGAAAAACAATCCAGACACAATCTATTGGAAATTTTATAATTATTTGCTCAAATAATTGGTTAACAAATTCAAATATATATATATATATATATATATATATATACGTGTGCGCGTGCGTGCGTGCGTGTGTGTGTGGTTGAAAGAAGACTTAAAGGATAGGAAAAGAGAAAAGTAAAAAAACTTTTATAGAATAATCACCACTATACAATTGTAGATACGTAAAAATAGACTGCATGGAATATCTTTCATTATAATAATTCAGACCTCTCATCATTTTAACACATAATTTCACGAGAGGAGCTTGCCATGAAAAATATTTTACTCCAAAATAAAACTCCCAATATTTTACATTAAATAACGAGACGTCATCACACAAAAGAAGCTTCCATCTTCTTTGTACTTGGTTCAATCAACTTCACTACCTGAAATTCATTTTAAATTCGAAGGCAACATTTAGTATTATTAATGCATTATGTAATAAGTTTTATTATATAGCACCAAACAATATTAGTACTACTTAAACAATGTTTAATAAACTATTAAATGTGCAGCAAATTCTACAATACTATATTCTTCTTGTTCATGCAAACAGCAAACCTATGAATCACTGTGTGTTTCTAATCCTAGAATTGGCTAAGAAATAGCTTAAAATAATGTGTTACTATGTCCCAAAACCGCAAAGTAAATAAATGTAAATAGAGAAACAATTACGATATACGATATACGATACTGCAATTGTGTGGTAGAGCACTCCGTCAAGTTGTCGTCACAGGCGGAGATTGTACTTTAAATGTTTGCTTGTTGAAACGTATATCATCTATACGTAATATTTTGATACTTTTTTTCAATTTCTGAACAGCCTTTTTTTTACTGGCTACACTAATAAATTATTACAGTGTTACATTGTAACAGAAGTCTAAAACATATTGTGTACGACTTACACACTATTCAAATTGTTTATAATTCAATTACTCTTTTTATCTAAAAAACGTGTATGCAATGAAAAAAGTTGCCTAGTTGTGTATGTTATCTAAACATTTGACCACTAGGTAAGCGGGTAACCTTAAAATTTATTTAATAGTTTGCAAACTTTAAGCTGTGATTTAGACTGTGTTAAATGGCAATACAGCATTTTGTGTTAACAAAAACTATTGAATTTCGCAGTAGTATTTGAGAGTCTTGGAATGTACGTGTTTTTAAACATTTTCGGACGGATTTAAACAATTAAACAAGGACGAGAGCTGAACAACATTTTAGTCCAATAGAATTTCATGAAATTTGATTACGTCTTATTAAAAAAGACTATTAAGGTTTTTGTGAACCAAAAGGATTTATAGTCGGTTAACACGTACTATTAATGATTAATCTAGATGGCTCATGGTGCTTTCACGTATAATCATTTTCAGTCCAGCTTTTTTTCAAAATTACAGAGAAATATTATTGAAATGAAAATTAACGTAAATGTACGGTTTTCCATAATACCCATGCACACCCTATCCTATTTCTTCCTATTCAAACACCGATTACTAATTTATTCTTCTAACCCCTACAGTCAAATTAAGATTGTCGTAGTTACACAATTATTGACTGCAGTATAGTAAGAAGCCACCAATGCATGCGTATCAGGGTTATCAATTAAAATACTTAAACTATCAAATACAAAAACATTTGAATTATTTATTTACAATTGATATTTATCAGCTTTTTTAATGTATTAAATAACAATATTGTTCCAAATTCGTATAATCGCTATCACTTATATGGTATTTGAGTAATGGCCGCTAGGAAAAGTGTTGTGTCACTAGCTGCCACACACATTAACCTTAAAAAAAGTAAAAAGTAACTGAATGTTAAACTGTTTTATTTGTTACATTTTATAGATACGCATAACATATATTTTTTTATTCATCAATAAATTATTAATATTTTAGATTTAAAACAGCTGAATTATAGTGTAATTTAAAATATCTATAACGTAGTTGGTGTCAAAATTTCTGTTTCTATAGTTAAGATCATCATAAATATGATTCTATTGTGGTGGTGGCCTCTTATTATACTGCATCCCAATTATTTTGCTTCACTCGAAGAGAGGTTCCTGTATATAATATAATAAAAAATATTCAAAATATACTTGAACTAAGTTCTAGATTTAGGTATAGTTTAAGTATTTAAGCGTTTTAAGTTTTAATTTAGAATTGAAAGTGTTGTCACTTACAATTGTACAACACGATAGATATCGAGGAGCCTCACATCACTAACCACAAGTGTCAGCTGTCACTGTGCGGAAAATGACAACTCGACGATTTGGTCAATTACTGCGGAAGAGAGTTGTAGGAGAAGATGGAGCTCACTCAGTGTTAAAGGTTCTTTTAGTTAGACTATACTTTAGAAACACTTTCATGTCCGCTTTAGTGGTTAAGGCTGGAACACAGTTGGCCTCCTGATCTTCCAATGAGCATTGCTAAGATAGAGACCGATGGTCGTATAGAAGAACATTAAGTACACTGGAGGTTTCTCTGTTCCATAATCTTGTAAAAAATACTTTTCGATTGATATATGAGTAAAGACTAAGGGTACACAGCTAAGATAGTGACCGGCGGTCGTGAAGAAAAGCTTAGAGTATACTATAGGTTTCTTTCTTCCATAACGAGGTAAATAAAAATATCGATTGTATATGAGTAAATTCTAAGGGGACCTGTCTTTAAAAATAATGTAGCATTTATAGATCAAATTTAAAAGAATACGAGGCATTTTATTTTATACAAAATCATGCATTTTTTGCTTTATGATGCATTCACTACTCTCTATATATGTTGTAAATATTTCTTTTCAAATTATGATTTGTATAACATCCCAGCCAAATACTTGAATTTCAATTTACAGTGATGAAACGGGATTAAAAGAGTTTCAAATAAATTACTGTATTTTTGTAACAGGTTTTGTGAAGTGTAATCCACAAGTTTAATTACATTGTTGCCTGCGTGTCTAAACACATTCTGCTACTGTTAGTCAGATGATGTTTGTGTAGGGGTTCGGGTGTTGATTAGTCGGTGAGTGCCATCTCACGTGATGTGTTCGCACAATTCTAGCAAATAAATTGATATAGAACTATCTACGGTTAGAAGCGAAATACCTTTCGTTATATGAGTTATATTTATCATAATTTATGTCAATTGATATAGAACTATCTACGATTAGAAGCGAAATACCTTTCGTTATACGAGTTATATTTATCATAATTTATGTCAATTGATATAGAACTATCTACGATTAGAAGCGAAATACCTTTCGTTATACGAGTTATATTTATCATAATTTATGTCAATTGATATAGAACTATCTACGATTAGAAGCGAAATACCTTTCGTTATACGAGTTATATTTATCATAATTTATGTCAATTGATATAGAACTATCTACGATTAGAAGCGAAATACCTTTCGTTATACGAGTTATATTTATCATAATTTATGTCAATTGATATAGAACTATCTACGATTAGAAGCGAAATACCTTTCGTTATACGAGTTATATTTATCATAATTTATGTCAATTGATATAGAACTATCTACGATTAGAAGCGAAATACCTTTCGTTATACGAGTTATATTTATCATAATTTATGTCAATTGATATAGAACTATCTACGATTAGAAGCGAAATACCTTTCGTTATACGAGTTATATTTATCATAATTTATGTCAATTCAAAGAAATAATTAAGTTCTATAACCAAAATTCAACAACACGTAACAATATGTTTATAACTACACAACTTATTACATCCTAAGATACTGACGTAAACTGTGCGTGGAGTAATAAGCAGCCTAAAAGGGAGATTAGAATATTCTGTGAGTTTCCATTAAAGACAATATGTACTTAAAATGTGCTCTGTTTTCTTTTTAGTGCTCAGTCCTCTCCCTCCCTAACATATATGTATCCTACATCAGAAACAATAACAGTTCTTTGTAATTTAAATATCAGTATAAAGTCATAAAGAACAAAAATATACTATCTCTTAAAAAATCCCATTTCTAAGATGAGGCAAATGGTTGTTGAGGATGTAACGAGGACAATTCGCGGTGAAATAGAAAATCCACAAGACAACAGTATGGCACGAAAGAGAGCGTTCTATACCGAAATCGCAGGAGAAAATATAGAAGTAATGAGAGGTCCGAAAATGACAAATATGAGTGGTCTGGTGCTTTTTCGCCTGACGTTTGGCAAGAGGAAGAAAGTGAGAAATTGAAGGTAAGCTTACAGAGGCATGTGAGACAGTCTGCGTCTGATATCTCGCAGTTGATGTAAAGAGGATTGATAGTATCGGAATAATGGAATACTGATTATGGTGGAAGGTGAAAGGGGGTGCAGGGAACTTGCTGAAAGGTGAAAGGACGGCCCAGGGTGGACCGGCCTTTTACACAGTGTCTAAATATACAGTATACGATCAAATGCACTCCCGCCCACTGCGACTGGCCCTTCTCTTATCAGGGAGACTCGGTTCATGCACCGACACAGTAGCCTGGAGAGCCGACCAACGCCGGATAGGCCATAATATGTATAATTCTGTATATTCAGATGAAAAATTGATTGAAACATAATTCTCAACGTTTTTAAATAATACTACACAACGAATAATTATTCAAGAATGAAGGAAAAGTAACTATTTCAATGGCTTTGGTACAAAACCTACTTTGCTCATTGCTTTAATGTGAAATTTAAGATTACAATTTTCGGACTATTTTATTATTCGTAAAACTATCTATGTTTAAGATTTCTTGGTTCATTAAGGCAGTTTTAGGTATATAAAACAAGAATTATATATATATATATATATATATATATATATATATATATATATATATATATATATATATATATATACTAGCAGACCCGACAGACGTTGTCCTGTACACACGTCTTTAATGCGAAAATTTTAAACTTTGATTAATCTGTAACAATCTGGGCTGTTTTGATAAAAATGTCTATTAAAAAGTTATTACAATATCTAACTTCATCACATGTACATTTAATCACACTTCGACCAACCGATAGTGTGTGAGTATAACATGAGTGATGTAAAATGTAGAGGATGTTTTAAATGAAAACTTACTTAATCTGAAGGTAAAAAAGTTGAAACAAACGATTTTATAACAGGTATATTTTTTCAATTTACAACTTAATTTATCGTAATGCCATTGAATGTACAATATTTTTTGTTAATCCTTCAGGAGTATACACAAACAAATTAGATGATTTTCCGATAGGGCTGAAGTATAATAAGTGACCTCCATCACAATCGAATTATTGATATTTCTGAATAGCCTATATAACTACTATCCGAATTAGATTATAGTTATGTAAAGCCTGAAGTATAATAAGCGGCCACCATCACAATCGAGTTATTGATATTTCTGAATAGTCTATCTAAACTACCGAATTTTATTATAGTTCTTTAAAATTACAGTATAGTATCGGAACTGGCCAAAAGAATTTAATTTATCTAAAATACTAAATAAGTATTCCGTATAGGGCTGAAGTATAATAAGTGGCCACCATCACAATCAAATTATAGATATTTCTGAATAGCCTATCTAAACTACTAAAATGACGAACTGAATTAGATTATAGTAATTTAAAGGCTGAATTATAATTAGCGGCCAACATCGCAATCAAATTATTGATATTTCTAATTAGCCCATCTAAACTACCGAATTTCATTATCTTTATATTTATATTTCTTGTGTGTATGGAGCTGAACTCCTCCTAAATGAGTGGACCATCTTGGAATGTTTTACATTGTATCCAGCAGAATGCGCTACGATCACAGTTTCAAATGTTTTCTATTTTAATTCCAGATTTTCCTGACAGTTTGTGCTGCTATCAAATATGTGTGTTGTTTTGTAACATCGTGTAATTATTGTATGAGTGCTAATTGTAATATTACATTGATGGAGATTGAAGATGTTTGAAGTATATAAAAAACTATAGTTATATATTGAAGTTATTGAACTAATTTTGAAAATTTATTGAACGAAGTGAGTATATTGGTCACATAACCTAAGTAGCATACAAATCAAAAGGTTGTGTTTCTATGTGTGAATAACTATTGTTAACAGTTTGGTCACATAAGTTCAAATTAAGTATTAAAACCAATTCCTACACTATTAACAATAGTTATTCACACATGTGATTTGTATGCTACTTAATTTGAACTTATCTGACCAATTTTGACTGCAGATTAAAAATGTAAATTACAACAAATTATTTTAAATCCATTAGTTTAAAACTTGATTATCTAAAATGTTAACAATAGTTATTCACACATAGGAACACAACCTTTTGATTTGTATGCTACTTAGGTTATTTGAGGTAATGCGACCAATAATCTCTATTAATGTACTATTATAATTTTAGCACTCACACAATAATTACACGATGTTTTATTTTTTATTTTCTTCTTTTTGCCTGTTGGCTTTTATAAACTTATAACGCGGCCACGTAGTACACTTTTTATAACTTCATTCTATTATATTTTAATGTTATTTGTCGTATTTAATTTTGAAACATGAACCTTACAAAACAACACACACACATTGATAGCAGCACAAACTGTCAATTTCAGTTAAAAGCTAAAACTTCCAATTTTATATCTGGATAATCTCTATCCTCCAAAGTGAGTACAGAATATATTGAAATAAGAAGTGGTGTTATTTTTATATGTTTATGCTTACTCTATGCTTTCAAGACTATTATTGATTAAACTGTGTTGTAATATTATAATGTTTACATAGAACAATTGGTGAAAATTTAACTTTGCAATCTGCATTAGACTACTGATATACTGCATTAGGCACTTTATAATAATGTAATCTAAATGTAAACAAATGTTTCTGCCTCTTTGGTGAACTTCAGCTGAAAATATTCACAGCTGTTAAGTATCAGTTCACTTTGTATTACGTGTCGTAGCGCAGTCTGTCGTATCCAATATAAAACACTCCAACATCAACAACAATTTATAATTAAAAATTTAATTATATTTGACCGAATAAATAACTATAATGAAATTCAGTAGTTTGGATAGGCTATTCAGAAATATCAATAATTCGATTGTGATGGTGGCTGCTTATTACACTTCAGCCTTTAAATAACTATAATCCAATTCGGATAGTAGTTTGGATAGGCTATTTAGAAATATCAATAATTCGATTGTGATGGAGGCCACTTATTATACTTCAGCCCTATCGGAAAACCATCTAATTTGTTTATGTACATTCCTGAAGGATTAACAAAAAATATTGTACATTCAATAGCATTACGATAAATTAAGTTGTAAATTAAAAAAATATACTTGTTATAAAATTAGTAATTTAAAATTACAGTATAATATCGGAACTGGCCAACAGAATTTAATTTAAAACCAATTGCTACACTATTAACAATAAGTAGTTATTCACACATGTGATTTGTATGCTACTTAATTTGAACTTATGTGACCAATTCTGACTGCAGAATAAAAAATGTAAATTACAACAAATTATTTTAAATCCAATTAGTTTAAAACTTGATTATATAAACTGTTAACAATATTCACACACAGAAACACAACCTTTTGATTTGTATGCTACTTAGGTTATTTGAGGTAGGCCTATGCGACCAATATACCCTTCAATAAATTTGCTAAATGAGTTAAATAACTTTAATAAATAACTATAGTTTTTTATGCACTTCAAACATCTTCAATCTCTATTAATGTATTATAACAATTAGCACTCACACAATAATTACAGAATGTTACAAAACAACGCACAAATTTGATAGCAGCACAAACTGTCGGCTGGAATTAAAATAGAAAAACATTATGGCTGTGTTGTAATATGTTTACGTAGAACAATTGGTGAAACTTCATCTTTGCAATCTGCATTACACTACTGATCAAGCACTTTCAAATTTAAAATATGAACTTTCTAAATTGTAAATGTGATCAAATGTTTCTGCCTCTTTGATGAACTTCAGCTGAAAATATTCACAGTTGTTAAGTAACAGTTCACTTTGTATTACGTGTCGTGGCGCAGTCTGGCGGATCCAATGTAAAACATTCCACCATCAACAAAAATTTATTATTAAAAAATTAATTAAATAAACTATTAAAATTGGACCGAATTACGAATCTAAACCATTCTCGGATCCAACTGAAGACACACAAAAAGTTTCATTAAAATCGGTCCACCCGTTTAGGAGGAGTTCATTAACATACACACGCACACAAGAAATATATATATAAAGATATATATATATATATATATATATATATATATATAAAATTTGATATTAATCAAAAGTTCTTACGTTCTAAAGGTGCCTTTTGTGGATGTGAAATGCATTACACCATTGATATCTGTCCCGAAATGTCCAATGATCTCATGATAAATTTACTGTTTAGTTTAAAACAGCTAATTAAAAAACACGCGTGTTCCTCAGACAGGTATTCTCAATCCACTAGCCAACTTAGTATCATCTGATTCATTAAAACATTCATCTACCAACTTATCACGCTACTTCTTTACGTTTCTGCAATATTTAAGGCAAGTACTGACTAGCTTTATATATTGAGAAACCAGAATGAAAATAAACATTCATATATGACATACAAACTAAATCTTAGAACATATTATGAGGTCTTAAATGGCAATACTATTTCGGGATAAGATTTCCGAGCCAGGGCTGCGGCTGACATGCGAGGGCATTAACCGTCTAAGAATAAGAAACTTTATATATGCGAGGATTAAAAAATGTATAATACTTTTAATACATGCGTATGAATTTTATTCAGAAATGCAGGTAATCCATAAAACAAAATAAATAGGTTAGCAATAAATACAATCTAGCTAAACCTTTGGGGTACGTATAAAAGGATTATTTGTATACAAGTGCTATACAAAATCACTGAAAACTATAGGAAACAATGAAAGTTGTAAATTTATATTTGATTGAACCTGGTGTGTGTAGTATTGAAGCAGTCCGTGCTATATAACTACCCATCATTACAGTAGTAACGCTAAAGCTAAAGCTAATTGTGACAATCCTCTACCAAAACATTTCATAGCTAAATACTGCAGTTGCAATGTATATTCTGGCTCTAATTAACTCATTGAGTTACTCTAATTAAAATATTTTACTTGTTCATTTTGCTCCTACTAATTAATTGTACGGTATTCAATAATGATTTCGGGTGGTTGTGTTCCATGTTAAATAAGCTAATATAAGCCAAATTTGGAAACTATGTGTTTTGTATAGTGCGTTTGAAAAAAATAATAAACTAATTGTGGCTTGGTATATTCATATCTATAAAAAAATAAGTAGGGGATTTTTGAAATATTATAAAATTTTTCACTAATAATAGTCACACGAATAAAAAAATGTGAACACGACTAATACAAAGAGATTTCTAGGTAAGTTGCAATAATCCTCGTACAAAGTAAATCAACGTATAAAATGATTACAGGGCGTGCATTCGATTTTGTTTTGTGTTCACACATGGTGGCTGTTTCTGAGCTGAAACAATTTTTGTACGAATTTAAATTTTTGTAACGCATCAAACGACGAAAAATTAATATTTTTTATATGGAAATCATGAGACGCTTCTAATTTTTTTTTATTTCACAATGTTGGAGAGAACACAAGTCGCGCACATCTACTCACATTATATTTCCTGTATCAAATATTTTATATTGCAACCTAAGACTTTAAACTGTTTGTTTAATTTTCATAAGATAAGAAGCTGAAAATCCTCCTTGTACTTAGTCCTAACAGGACCTTTGCAATTATACTTGGAATATTAGGATTTTTAGTATGGATAACGTTAGTGGTAGAGGATGCCTCCTATCGAAAAAGCATTAGGAAGGAAAGTGGGTCTTTGACAAAAGGTATATGCCAGCTGCCTTCAGTCAAAGTAGGTAAGGGAAATTACTCCCTCTTTCTGTGGCTAGCAACAGCCTTTAACACTAAGGGATCTCTGCCCACGCCAACAGTCATCCTCCGTAGTAGACTAGACCTACAGTTATACACATGTCTCGACACTTGCTGTTCGTGATGAACCTCTTCTGGATATTCTTTACCAACAACGATTAAATAATAGTGTTAATGTTTTCAATATTTAAGTTGTATCAAAGTTTTTATTTATTCAGTAGGATTTGTAAACGTATATGTTAACAATACTGAAAAATTAATTATACAATTACATAAATATTAAAGAGAAATTGTTGTTTTCTATGGACTTTAGTGATTCTATAGTGTATTGTATAATACCAAACGCACAAGTATTACTGAAAGAGTGGAATGGTGTTTTTCAGTGGAATCCTTTAAAGAGCTAAGTAGTAGAATATCATACAAATAGAGGGGAAAATAATATAAATGACTACATTTGCACATGTAATACGGGCAGCAGTTTAACTGTATACGCTATTCCTTTGGGATATTGGGGTGGATTCATAGATCCTCACACGTCAACCTGAGCTTATTGGTGTGCCCCTTTGATGTTAGAGGGGTAAGCCTATCTTCGTGCCCTTAATTAGGCTAAGAAGCTTTTCCCCGATACTAGCATCTGGTTCGTCGCCTGGTTGTTTGTCACCGAAAAGAGCCCTTCTCCTTGCTCCCAGTCTCTCACAGTCCAGTATTATGTGTTTTGCAGTCTCTTCAGACTTATTGCAGAGTCTAACACTCCGAGGCCTCATTTCGTAAACCTAGAGTGTTTAGGTGTTTCCTGAAGTGGCCGTGTCCAGTGATCAAGGCAATCACCTTGCTTAACCCGATCCCTGCCCAGCCCCATCAGCCATCTGGTGAATCCGGAGCTAGAATCGGCAAGCAGTCTTTTGCCGAGTGCTTGTCCTTGGTGACTCTGCCACCGCACGCGGTGTGTCTTCCTGGACCATTTGTTTATACTTTGGTAAGCGGCTGACTTGCTTATACCACAAACTCGGTTCTGGACCGGTGTATGGCATGCTTGCTCCGCTTTTGGCAAGCCTGTCGGCGCATTCGTTGCCACCTATGCCTGTGTGGCCCGGTACCCAACCAAGACGCACACAGTTGCGTGATCCAAGCTTGCAGAGAGTGTTAAAGCACTCCCACACAAGCCTGGATGAAATGCTGTTGGAGTCAAGAGCTTTAAGAGCTGCCTGACTGTCTGACATTATACAGATGTTCATTCCCTGGTACCTTCTGGTGAGGCCTAGGTTGGCACAGGCTAGGATACCATAGATTTCGGCTTGAAATATGGAGCAGTTTCCGACCCAAACTGCCGCTAAGGGCAGTTCTAGGGGATTGACTAAACACTCCACTCCATATCCAGTTCTACCCTTAATAAGCGAGCCATCCGTGTACCAGACAAAGCTCTTTCTTATTGTTGGGGAATGTTTATCTTTGCGATTTCCACTCATCTCTGGAGTAGAAGTCAACAGAGAATGGCTTATTGAATACGAACTCCGTTCTCATTGTGTCGGAGACCATTTCGAGAATAGCGCTTGGGTTTACAGCTTCAGTGATGGCGCCATGGCTCGCGTTAGACGCGCCATTCCTCCACAAGCCAGCAACCATCAGCCGAATAAGCTGACTTACGCGCTTCAGCTTTTATATGGACATCAAGAGGTAGAAGTCCTAAAGCCACCTCGAGGGTCGCTGAGGGACTGCTCCTGAATGCTCCGGTTACAAAGATTGTGCCAAGCCTTTGTAAGCTTTCAAGCTTGGCTTTGGCAGTTACCTGATTCACCTTTGTCCACCAGACTAATGAACCATAAGTGATTTGAGGCCTTACAACTGCTTTGTAAAGCCATAGTGCTATGTGGGGTTTTACGCCCCATGAGAATCCTGCAAGTCTCCTGGACGTCATGAGCGCCCACTTTGCTTTGTGCAGGATATTATTAAGATGATCATTCCACGTAAGCTTATGATCTAGAGTCAGTCCTAAATATTTGACTGTCTTTGACCACTCCAGCTGAGTGGATGCGAGTTTCAGCTAGAAAGAGACTCTAGTTCTTTTTCCTAGTGAATGGTACAACTACTGTCTTAGAGGGATTTACTTTCAGTCCCTCTCCCTGACACCAGTTGTGTACATGTTGAAGGTTGGTTATTCATGATATCAACAACAACATTTGTATAATTTTTCCCTGTACCATAAGGACATGTCGTCTGCATATCCTTGGACATAGATTCCGTTGTTAGTAAGGTCCTCAAGTAGACCATCTACTACTAGGTTCCACAGTAGAGGTGACAGGATGCCTCCTTGAGGACATCCCCTTGTGGGTGCGATCACAAGCGATACTTCATTAAGATCGGCCCTGATCCGTCTGGAGCACAGCATGGCCCTAAGCCACCGGCACAGAGCTGGCTCGAGGCCACGTCGCTGTGCTCCACTTACCATTGCAGTGAATTTGGCATTGTCGAAAGCTCCTTCAATGTCTATGAAGGTGCACAATGCCAATTCCTTGGCGGACAGGGCTATCCTCAATCCTACTGACTAGTTGGTGCAGTGCTGATTCACAGGATTTGCCTTGCTGGTATGCATGTTGGTTGCGATGAAGGGGAGTGTCTGAGAGAACTCCCTTTCTCAGGTGCCTCTCCACCAGTCTTTCTAATGTTTTCAGTAGAAACGAAGATAAACTGATGGGACGAAAAGATTTAGGGACAGAGTAGTCCGCTCTCCCTTTTTTAGGGATGAAGACCACCCTGTTGAGACGCCAGACTTGTGGTATGTACCCATAGGCTAGGCTCGCCCTGAATAGTTTCACATAGAAGGGTAAGGAGATTCTCCGGCCCTTGTTGAAGCAGGGCCGGAAAGATTCCATCCCCTCCTGCAGATTTGAAAGGGGCAAATTTAGAAATTGCCCATTTGGCTTTAGAGAGAGTGACAATCCTTCTGGCAATGGCCCAGCTACCACGACAAGCTCTTGGCCGTGAGCCTGCCCTCGCGGTTACCAGACGTTCCAGTGTCGTCATTCTCAAAGATACAGTCAGGGAAGTGAGTCTCAAGGAGAAGTTTTGAGGCTATCACTAGACCCGGAAGTGTGTTGACCTCCCTGGACCTTAAAGATCCCAAGTGACCGGTTGGACTTGAGCTAGTAAGCGTTGCAGTCTAGCTGCCGCGCTTAACTCATTTTACCTTCTGTGTAAACTGCCTCCAGGAACTTTGTTTTGCTTTTTTAATCGCTAGGCTGTATTCTGTAAGAGCTCTATGATAGGACTCCCAGATACGGCTCCTTTTGCATTGATTGTACAGCTTCCTGACATTAGCCCTTTTGCGAGCGAGGTCCGCAGTCCACCACTTAGTATTGGTTCGACTCTTCCCCGTCGCAATGGGCAATTGTCGTGGAAGCTATTGATTATAGCATTCTGCAGGTCAGAAGCTATCTGATCTATGTCTGTGAAGCATCGCACCCTTCCGCCTACCGATCCCAACTGTGACTGAAGGTCAGACTTATATCCCAACCAGTCAGTCCTCCTGGGATTGCGATAGAGGACCTCTGCAGCCCTCATCTTGCAGGTTAAAGCGGATATACCTGTGATCCGATAATGAGGCCTCTTCGCTTACGTGCCACTTATCAACCATTCCAAGTATACCTTGTGTGCAGATTGTTATGTCAATAACTTCTTGTCTAATTCGTGTTGCGAACGTAGGGCGGTTACCTTTATTACATATAAATAGGTCCCTCCTACTTAGAAGAAATTGTAAAAGTGCCTCACCTCTGGGGTTAGTGTTTGTGCTGCCCCATCCAGCAGAGTGATGGGCGTTGGCGTCACAACCTAGAAGAAGTTGTTGACGTCTGGCTTGTGCTTCTTCCACCAGGAGCTCTAGGTCTCTTGATGGAGGGAGTTCCCTGGCATCATATGGCAGGTATACGGAGCCTACAATTGTGCTCTGCACTGTGCCTCCATTCTTCCAGGTCAGTGTGCCCCACAGTAAGATCTCTGGAGCAGAATTCGTGAGGGTTAGAAAATCCAAGCCTCTCCTCAACAGGATGCAGGTTCTGACATTCCTTAGAGAGGTGCAGTAAATTAACTTACCTTTGGTTTCATTTAGGCCCGCCACTCTCCCTTGGTGAAGCCATGGTTCTTGTATCAATGCCAGATCAAATCCCTCTTGGAGGAAGAACTGGCAGAAGGCTGCCGAGGCAGCTCTACTGTGCTGGAGGTTGATTTGTAGAACTCGTGGCATTGTCCTTGACTGTCGAGGAGACAATTGAGACCTGCCAGAGTCCTAAGTTGGCTCTACAGTTGGAAGCCTTCACAGCCTTGTAGCAGACCCTCGTCCAGGAAGCAGACGAATCCGTAACCTTCGGGTCTGGCTTGGATGGAAGGATTTTCCACTCGTTTTACATTCAGGTTGGGGTTCTGCTTATTAAACATCTCAAGTACCTTTTCAGGTGTCTTCTTCAGAAGCTTCGGGTGAGCTCTGAAAAACACCCTAGTGGACCTCAAGATGTCCTTACGCAGTTCCACTCTCAGAGAGATGTCATCTCCCAAGAGGTTTTATCCTTTGAATAACTTCTTCCAGCCAACGTTTGGTGTGTTCGTTGATGCAGGAAGCAATTAAAACACCTTTCTCTAGGTAGGTGCCCGCAAACGATGGAACGGAACCATCCTCCAGGGGTTGGATTTCTTCCATAATTGCGTCCTCGATGGCTTCTCCTTGCTCTGCACTTAGCTTCGCTTCCGGGTAGCCTTCGAGGGCTATGGCCATTTTGATTGCTGCGACCTCTCTGTAGGTAGCCTTTGGGTGTGCTACCAGAGGCCTCGGGATCGTGGGCTTCGGGCTTTTGGGTTTCCCTCCTAGCCTTCTTTGCGCAGTTGGGCCGGAGTTGAGACCTCCTGCCGTTCTTGATTCTTTTTTCCTCTTCTTTTTCCCCCTCCTCCACTTGGAAGGGTCAAAAGCTTCACCCTTTTCGAGAAGTTTAGCCTTTAGTGCTTCTCTTCTTTGAGCAGTGGTGAGATTGGGCCTCTTCATTCTAAGGTTGCCGAGTTTGCTCTGTGGCATCATCCAGCGTACCTGTAGACTTGGGAGTGCTTGGGCTGTTGAGGAGCTGATCTTCTATATCTTGAAGGGATTTTGCTTCCTCAGCGCTTGTGCTGCCTTCCTCAGATAAAGCCTTGCCATGTATGGGAGCTTCAGTGTGCAATGGAACCTCCTGTGTTCCTAAGGCACTTTGTTGAGGAGAAGGTAGGGATGTTGGCATAACAACCTCTTGAGTTGTGTTGCCAGGTGGTGGTATGTGCGAGGTAGCTTCAGGAGCTACCTCAGCAGGAAGAGGTAGGTTTGAAACAGCTTCAGGAACTGTTTCAAGGGTTGGTTTGTTTTGATTTTTGTGTTTGTTTTTTTCCATGTGTTCCCACGAGAAGCTAGGGAATGGAAGGTCCACCCAGACAGAGCCCCGCATGCCTGGGTAAGCTGCTTTTAAACTGGAGGTCGCCGGTGTCCAGAGTCCGCATAGTAAAGACTGGTTTGCCACCAGCCATTCAGCCCTGGCCTACCGCTGTTCCACCGTGGCTTGGCCCCTAGTGGGAGAAATGAAAGGGAAACTAGATCGAAGAGTTGAGGAACTTTACCTCAGATAGAAGAGAGTGAAGAAGAGAGATAGGCTGACACATAGAAAAGTGTGCCAGCCATAGGCCTCCAGAACAATAAGAGAAGGGATCTGGAGCATTAGCTAGGGTACCTCGGGGTCGCCATTACCCGTACGGCCTTGAAAGTAAGACCGTATACGCTATATTTCTAGGTAGTGCGAATCGGAAACTTAAATTTTAATTTTCAGTTGTTTCTTTTTATTAACACGCTTTTATAAGCTTCGGTTGTATCTATGTAACGGAATCTTTGTTAACATACTTTTATAAGCTTCGGTTGTATCTATGTAACGGAATCTTTGAGCATAAATTTCACCAATTTCCTAAAGTCTGATTAATTTAAAACTTTGCATACGTATCAAGGACTGATGACAATGCAATAATTTGATCATAGTTTTCCATTATCCTTATAAGGACCACCAGGATTAATAAATTAATTTATATAGATCCTCTGTGATAGAGCTAGCGAGCGACCTGCGCTAACCTAGCGTTCAAGTCTCCATTCGTCTCGGTATTCTCGGATGTGCTTGACTCTCTTAATATAGTAATCTTATAGTAGTCATCCAGTCTCTGCCATTTCCAGTGGTTTCCTTGGCAGCCAGATCTCTAAGTACACGATCCATGCATGTTCTTTGTTTAGTATACATTACATAATACTAATTTAAGTTGCTTTACAGAAACATACATAGTATTTGTATCAGACAAAGCCTTTAGTGTTTTTTAACTAATTCTATTTCAACAATATTCCAAATTTTTCTTGCATTTTCAATTTTATTGACTATAAAATAAAGTTGAACAAATACAGTTTAGTTATTTTACACATTACCGAAGACGTATAGCTAATAAATTAAATAATAAAAATACCAAAATATGGGTATATTAAAGTCTGAACTACAATAACCATTAGTTTTATTACGTATGTGTATGTTTGATATATATATATATATATATATATATATATATGTATATGTGTATATATATATCAAAGAAAAAATGAGGGTTCTGTGGTGTAATGGTAGCACATTCACCCGGTAAGTGAGAGATCCGGGTTCGAGTCCCGGCGGACCAAGTACTTTTTGCGATTCAATGCTTATTGAAATTAAATAAGGCTATTAACATTTATACTATTTAATGTAAATAAAAGTCATTTGACAGGTATTAGGTCTTCCGATCGTATGTTAGTTTGCTTATTTAATCGCTTATGTGACAGATACGGCCAAATACAAAATAATTGAATCGGAAAAAGTGAGGGCTCTATGGTGTAATGGTAGCACATTCACCCGGCAAGTAAGTGATCCGGGTTCGAGTCCCGGCGGAGCAAGTGCTTTTTGCGATTCAATGTTTATTGAAATTATATATATATATATATATATATATATATATATAATTTTTCGTACCGTAAATCATTTTATATTTTTATCATATAATTGCTATATTCTTATATATATATATATATATATATATATATATATATATATATATATATATACAGGGTGTATATTATGTCTGGAAACACCCAAATATATAATATATCCTTTAATAATTTAAATCTAAATTTGAAACCTCTTACAATCGTGATAGAGATTGGGCATCTACTTTTTGGAACAATGTTTTGTTATGTCACACCAACGGGGGACGTCCTGCCGAGGGTATCGTGAATATTCTTAATGGAAGCCTATACCTTGTGATACATAATTTTAAAGGTAATAGCTTACTGAATTGAATGCCACAAACCGCATCTCAAGGGAATTATTCTATCAGAAAATAGAGCATTTTTAGTATTGAAAATTTACTGATGTTCAACAATGTAATTTTAACATGGTTCTTGCCACAAAATGTGTTACACTAATTTTTTAGCATTTTTTAAAATGTTCAATTAAATAAAACAAAAATTTCATTTTAAGCTGGTTCTATTAGCACAAATTTGCCAGTTTTTATTACAGTACAATTATGGAAATACTTATGTTATTGATTTCTTATTACAAATAAAAAATAATGTATGCTGTTAGAAAAGTCTTACAACAAACGTTTTACCTGCATTTGGTGTCAAAGCAATTGTTCGAACTGTGTTCCTTCTACGGTTTGACAATGAGCCAATCTTGTGTAAAATGATTCGATAGAGTTGCCTAACATTTCTTCAGTTATCAAAGCAATCTCCTCTATAATCCTGTTCCTTAGGTCTTCCAAATTATGAGGCTTTCTTCTATAAACATTGGATTTTAAATGACCCCATAGGAAATAATCGATTGGTGACAAATCCGGAGATCTTGGAGGCCATTCGATTTCTCCTCTTCGGCCAATCCATTTATGAGGAAACCTTAAATCCAAATACTCTCTTACCTGTCTCCCATAATGGGGTGGAGCACCATCCTGCTGAAACCATACATTATCAAAGTATTCTCCTGATGCAATTTGAATAGCTGGGATTATTTCATTTTGGAGCATATTGTAGTAAAGTTCGGCATTTAAATTTCCATTGATGAAAAAGGGTCCAACAATTTTGTTACCTAAAATTCCACACCATACGTTCAGTTTTTGTGGTTGCTGTGAATGGGACTCAGTAATCCAATGTGGGTTTTCACTAGCCCAGTAACGGCAATTGTGCCTGTTAACATTGCCATTTAGGAAAAAAGTTGCCTCATCAGAAAATAGTATGTTGGTCAGAAAATCTCTATTGTCATCACATTTGCGCATCACAAGTTCACAAAACTCAACTCTTCTGTCGTAATCATCCTCACTTAACTGTTGGACTAAATGAACTTTAAATGGTTTGTATTTATTAATTTTCAAAATCTTACTCACAGACATAGGGTGCATATCATGTTGCTGTGCAGCTTTTCTGAGCGATGTATGTGGGTCTTCAATAAATGTTTGCAAAACATCTAGTGCATGTTCTTCATCTGTTGCAGATTGTATCCTACCCGACTTTGGCCGATTACGTACACTCCCTGTCATTTCAAAACGCTCAATAGTTTTTGATATTGTTGAAACACTTATGGGATTCCTTTCTGGGAAAGTGTCATTAAACAAATTACAAACTTCCCGATAAGAACTTTGACGATCGCCATATCCTCGCATCATCAACAGAGTAATTCGTTCTCTTTCAGACAATTCCATTAAAATGCCAAATAAAAACTGAACTACTGTAATTAGATAACTTGTTGACAGCAATGCTTCAGAGACACTGATTAACTCGACAGGAATGATATGACCTTTGTCCATTTGTAATTCCCAAGCTTAGACCTGTCTAGTGAAAGCTCCATGCTCAACAAACTGAAACCTGTAGACCAGATGATTAATAACACAATAATGTTTCTCATAGGCTAGTGACCTTTGTCTCTTTAAACCTTCCTGCTGACTGGAAAACACCAAGTACAGATTCATAAGTAATCAGAGAAAGTGACTCATAAGTTTTATTCATTGTAATAAAAACTGGTAAATTTGTACTAATGAAACCAGCTTAAAAATAAATTGTTTATTTTATTTTAATTGAACATTTAAAAAATGCTAAAAAATTAGTGTAACACATTTTGTGGCAAGAACCATGTTAAAATTACATTGTTGGACATCAATAAATTTTCAATACTAAAAATGCTCTATTTTCTGATAGAATAATTCCTTTGAGATGCGGTTTGTGGCATTCAATTCAGTAAGCTATTACCTTTAAAATTATGTATCACAAGGTATAGGCTTCCATTAAGAATATTCACGATACCCTCGGCAGGACGTCCCCCGTTGGTGTGACATAACAAAACATTGTTCCAAAAAGTAGATGCCCAATCTCTATCACGATTGTAAGAGGTTTCAAATTTATATTTAAATTATTAAAGGATATATTTGGGTGTTTCCAGACATAATATACACCCATATGTATATATATATATGTATATATATATATATATATATATATATATATATATATAATGATAAATATATATATCAGAATATAGCAATTATATGATAAAAATATACAATGATTTACGGTACGAAAAATTCAACTTAGTTAAGGGTGTAACATTTTATAATAGTATATCTCAAATAAGTAATAGCTTTAATACAGCTCAGTAAGAATGATATATACTAGCCAACATTACGTGTATTAAATACTTCACATACCTAACCCTCAAGTCCGGCAAATGTGTTTCAAACAGCCACAGTTCCTTGGTAGCTTAGATGTCAGCCTTCGATTTTTACGACACTAATTAATCTAAAGAGAACTGCGAAGCTCCGAGTCGCCAGGGATCAGAGCCGACATCTTAAGTCCAAGCTCGAGGAGTCATATTGAGGCGATGCAGGTTGCTATTTCTCCGTTGGTAGCTATTAATAGGACAGAACCTTTAATGGGGCACCGATGACAGAAACGCACCAAGCGGGCAAAAACCTGTCCGACCCGACATCCTTGATCTAGGCTCGCGATTGTTTGCTGCTGGACAAGCCTATGTAGCACTTAGTCGAGTAAGATCTTTAGACGGTATTCGGATTGAAGAACTTGATTGCTCTAAGTTAACAGGAAATACCCCATGCAATAGTGAAGCTTTAAATGAAATGATGAGATTGCGGAATGATTCGTAAGAAACACCACATTTCCACAAGAAACTAATATTGATACATTGAACTAAAAAATGAAAAATAAATAATAGTTTAAAAAACTAAAAAAAAAACACGCTTTTATAGCTAACCAAACTAAAAAATAGAAAATAATTTTTAATTACAAAGAGTTTATATTATGGTAGTAGAAGACAAAACAATCATTCATAGTCAATCACCTCAAAATAAAATTATAATAAAATTTTAATTATTAACAGAATAAATTAATTCAGAGTTAAAAGCGTGGGGTGTATTTTACTACATTTTATAAGTCTCCTCTCAAAGATAATTACCGATAGAATGATTGTAATATTTAATATATCAAGCACCCCACGCTTTTTACTCTGAATTAATTTATTCTGTTTATAACTTAAATTTTATTATAATTTCATTTTGAGGTGATTGACTATGAATGAATGTTTTGCCTTCTACTACCATAATATAAACTCTTTGTAATTAAAAATTATTTTCTATTTTTTAGTTTGGTTAGCTATAAAAGCGTGTTTTTTTTAGTTTTTTAAACTATCATTTATTTCGTATAGAATCAAAGTACCGTAATACTCAGTAGTAAAAGTGGTAAGATATAAAACAACTAACAGACAAAGGATAGCATGAAACATTTATATCGTGTGGTGAACGTCATGTACAGTAGGCCTACATACATAACTTATTTAGGAACAACAGTTCCATTGTTGTTGTGGTGATCCGTGACACTGGTGTTCGGCACTGCCATCACGTATAGCAGATGCATGGCCTTAGTTTCATATTCTACTTCTTAATTCCTGGAAAATCTTACAACTCGTCTGTAGTTAAAATATTTATGCCAATATTCCAATAATAGACTTTAAGTAAGCTCTTTTAGGTTTTATAAAACATTAAAACTTTGTCTAAAAAGTTAACTATAGGCACAGACACACCTTCAATTTTCATGAATGAAACATGCCTTATTGTGAACTAAGGTTGACATTTTGAATGTTATACCCTCGGACAATACGCAATAATTACAATTTAAAGCTAAATTTTTTCAGTAATTTATTGATATTTCCTAAGACTTTAACTTAGTCAAACTCAAAGATACAAAAGAGAATAGTTATAACTAACCATAGTAAAGCAAAACTAAGTAATGATTTTATTCTCGGTTTTGATTCCTGGTAAAGTCACAAGATTTTGTGTGTTACAGAAAACTGGCGCTAATTGATATTGCAGTATATGAATATTTACCCTGTTTATTTATAAAAATACTGTTATACTTGACAAACCTGTAACAAACTCTAAACAATACCACTAACAAGAAGTCAATGCTCGGACGTTTGAATCTTCAAAAACGTTATTGTCAGTAAAAACCATGGAAACATTCTTATTCTATGATTGTAAGGCAGAATGATTACCTTTATAAGTCTGGTTCATTGTGACATTCAGTACATTGCTGGCTACAACCAGTTTGTAGAAGACTGATTGTAATATTGTGGTATAGTAAAAGATCACCTCAACATGTTATTTATCTATGTGATCAAGTAAGCGGCATGACATTTATAATTTAGGAAGAAACTCCTGTGTAATGTGTATATTTAATACTATATACATGGGTTTAAAGTTTTAAAAACCACTGTATTAATTTATTATGTTGACATTAACGTTTATAAAATGTTCAAATTTATCTGGCGTGAATGAATTGTTACAGGTATCGCTTGTGCTCAGGGCGGCCAATCGTGGAATGGCTGCAAAGTTCCAACTGTAGTTTGTCTCTCCTCACCCGATATAAACTTTCATCAAATCTCTTAGGTTTACAATTTTTTTATCAAATATGCAAGCATATTGCATTACGTTCACATAATATTACAAAATTTACATGTTATCTATAAAACAATATATATTGTAAAAGTTTTATAAGCGTATATGTAAACATCTATATGTGTGTATTCCTGGATATTTTATAAACGAATAGAGATATCGATGTACAAATTTTATCATATTTATCCAAATACTTTTTGACGTGACAACGTCTTAAATTAGTTTGCGGCTCGGAGTCACTCATGAAAAAGTGTAACGCCCGGTAACGTTACGATGCCCGTCCAGTGGGTCCGCCGCACGGGATCCGCACGGGATAAAGCAGATAACTGTGGGTCCGCCGCACGGGATAAAGCAGATAACTATGTTTATTCGTGAAAATGTGGAGTGCTTAGATTCGTCATTTACAACAACTACAACAATAAAGGTAAATAATTGTACACTGATATTTCATTATCGTAAACTATGATTGATTGATTAATTGTTAGATTGACACAAAAGTTGAGAAACTGAGTTTATAGGTTATGTCATACTATTGACAAATGTTGATAGTGTTAAGTAAATTATTAGTTTAAATCACTCTGCAATCAATCGTAATTCAGTCGATTGAGAAGAAACAGCGCGTATTGCTAGTCAAACATTTAAAATAACAAATTATAACCTCTAACCTATTATAACAGTGCGACCAAACAAACGAACTAAACCGACCAATCACCACGCGCGGAGTTAGAATTTAACTGTGTTTAGCAAGAATTTCAAATTCCAATTTTAGTAAATGTTTTATTCAACTTTACCATTTACAATAACAAATTTTAATTAATTTCAAATTATGTACAATGTTTTAGTAAACAAAATATATTTCTATAGTTAAAATTTGTGCAATTCTTATTTTCATTCAATTCCTTGTTCCTATTGTGCAATTTAATAATATTCATATCAATAAATATTCTACCGAGAAAAAGACGTTGTCACGTAAAATCTTCGCCCGTAAAACCGACTTTACAGGCAACCATAATTTTTTTTGTAGTATAATTTTTCGTCTCCTTTTCAAACGGGGGTAGAAGGGGCTAACTTTAAATTTTCAAACTGCAACACCATCTCTTGACGTGTTTTAAATATCTATTCTATAGTAATACACGGACACTATGAAAAATTTATAAGACTTTTCTAGCAAAAGCTATGAGCAAATAACGCAAAAAAGTATAATCTGTAGGGACAATGCCAATGTCTTGCGCATATCAACCCAATGCATATCTTTCTTGATATCTTTCAGTTACACTTTGAGGTGTCCAGCTTATTCCTTTGGTAGATTATAGTTTTTGTCATATGTATAGTTTTGGTAAGATGTGTCTTTTTCTAGGTGGAACTACATTGTAAGGGGTTATTGGAATAAAATTGTTGAATAAAATTGTTTTATCCTTCAAAAAAATAAAAAAACATTATTTTAATAAGTATGGTGAAGATTGTACATCGATATCTTAATCCGTTTGGAATAGGTCCAGGCGTGTCAGAACTTAATTTAAACCCTGTGTGTGAGTACGTTTAGTACAGTTTACTGTTGAAGATGATGGCTTGATGCTGCAGAAGAGGGAACTTCATTTGTATTTAACGTTTTAGCTAGCCTTATAAAACCTCAGTCCGTTTTGAAACGAGCAACCCTCCCTACCCTCCTTAAAAACTGACGAGCACTGTACCTCGTCATGGTTTCTGTACTATGGTAATTCGACTAGAGACATCTTAGAACCACAGAGTGGTTTAACCAACCTTTAACCATCCTGAATATCTTGTCACTACGGAAGTCGCGTGGATCTTTTAGGTTAATTTGAAGTAGGGCTTTTCCACATTCTTGTCCTAAAGACTAAAACCCTTCACAGATCTAAAATTAATAATTCGTATGTAAAATATAACTTCTAGTACTCTAAATTCATGCAAAATTATTTTCTGAGCAAAGGTATTCATGTATATTTATTTTATATTAGTAATTCTCTGTCCCTCTGACATTTTGAAGATTTGTTTCGTTATGGAATGTTGTATTTCTCACTATAAATCTTATTACATTGACTAACCTACTCAACAATGAAACTAGCAGTTTCAAAAATAATGGAGCAAATAAGAGAGTAGTTGATAAGAGTATTTGATTTATAAACTAAACAGAAGTTCAAGCCAGACAGTCTACATTCACACGTAGACTGTAGAATGTAGTTATATGCAAATCGTGACGATGTTTACAGCGGTTTTCCGTTTCCGCTTCACGTGACGAAATTACTGTGAGGAAATGTGGAAGCCAAAGCCGCCTTTGTGTCGGTGCCGAGCCGCGGGCAACACACTGTAAGCCGGGATATAATACGGGAGTTGCAGACTTGGTGAAAAGGAATTGGCGAACAAAGGCTTCAATGGATCCATTCCAGCTTCTCGCAATATAGTAAGAGTGTTTACCAACAATAACATTTTGTGCTGGCCACTTTCGTTACATTAAAAGGAACCATAATAAATTTTTATAACATCAATAAATAGTAGTCCTAATATTTGTAGAAATACAAGTAACATCCCAATCTTACTATGAACTCTAAAATTATTTATATAGAAATAAGTAAGATATAGAAGGCAACGTTTCATAAGAACCTTAGCCTTTTTATGTTTAGAAATTCAAATACTCCGTTACTAAGAATTACACATGAAGCAAGTAATCAATCCTGTTAGATCCTGAATACAGATACATTGTTAATAAAATCTTATTTTGTTGCAAACATTGTGTGATCATTATGATTAGAAATTATACCTGAATTGCGACCATTAGAAAATAAAAAATGTATACCCCTCCAGTACATTTGTAATACTCTAGACGAGGAATAGTTGAATGGACTATATATGCACTAGATAATTTTGCAGGTAAAAAATAGAAACAATGTGTGATTTTTTGCGAAATAAAATACATTTGTTTTTTTGAAAACTTTTGTGAAATCGATCAATAATCTTTCCTTGATAGAAATGCAATCATAATTAACGCTGGTTTTGATAGCCATTGAAACCGGCGGGTGGCAAAAAGTATAAACTATAACACATCTTATTAACAAAGTATATTTTAGCTTAAAACACTAATGACAAACAATTATTTACATAACGAAATAAAGAGACTTGAACTTACGTGAAAAATCACTAGACCTTTATTTGGCAATATACAAGATATGAACTTTATAAATTGAAAGCTATTAACAAACTTTAAGATATTTTATATCAATGAATTCAGTAATAGAAATCCCGGCACGGAAATAAGTATTTATGAAATATAATATTAAAATTCAAAACCTTAATACTGTTCACGACATATAGCAGTTTCTCATGTAACTAAGTAGTTAATTGATCATCAGTTAAATATAACTTGTGTTACCGAAGCATAGCATTCATAGTAATTTCTGAGCACCTTCTAAATGTGCGACTCTTGACATTTATTGATGAATAAATGACAAAACTTTGTTCTATAGCAAAGTCAAGGCAAATCCCATTGACAGCTTTTCCGGTAGGAAAGTTTTCAATGTAATGTATCACCCGTGACGTACGGCTTAGCCTTTGTCCAATTTACAGTTCGGTTATCAATGTAACATAACATTGTTTAGCAACATTCTGGCTATTTTACCTATGACTAACTTTATACAACAAATTGTTATACATGTATAAATAAATAAGTATATATATATATATATACCCCGTAAAAAATTTAACAGTTATTTTTTAGCCTTTTTAGTAATTTGAAGATATATTATTCTTAAACCAAAGACTTTTTAACAAATGAAATTCCATTACTTTTAATAAATACTAGTACTTTATTTAATTTTGAAAAAATCTAGTTCAGTTATTTTGTCAAATTGCATTAAATTTATTGAAGCATTTTTATTAGAACGTAATAAATAAAACCTATTTATTCAATAGTATACAAGTACCATTAATTGATTCGATCATTTAACTTGTCGATAGTTAGTTTGGCAGCCTGAAATTAGTGTGATAGACCAGTATAAGTGTTATTATACATGACTATTTTATTTTAAAGGATATTTAAAGCATTCATAAGATGTGATTCCTGTGAAATTGTCCTTAACTCCATAATCACTTTCAAATCATTTAACCCCAACCTAATGCCATAGCTATTTACAAGGGCACTAGGATGTGCCCTGGCATGTGCCCTGGCTCCGATTAGAGCTATTGCTACAGTTTATTAAGAGCACCTGCCTGCAAAACCCAATCAATGAATGAATCTCGACGGAAAATAAACAAATATACAAGCTAATTATACGACGTAGTTTGAGGTACTTAGTAGTCCTACAACTAAAAGTACTTAATCCTAAGAGTTCGAGGGGAGTGAAAATAAGTAATAAGTAGTAATAAGTAAAAACATATTATACTAAGTACTTGTTCTTACCGAAATCCTTCATTACAGTAAGAATTTAAAAAACTGCTGATTAAATATATACATTACTCTAGCTCGGTTAATATATATTACGGATATAAAACAGCAACTGCCTAGTAGATCTAGCCAGGAAGACAAGCAAACGATTTGGCTCGACTGTAAAACAAAATAACAGTACGTACTGATACTTCACACCCTTCTCTCTCACAGCCATACTGCAGCATGTTAACTTTTTTACGAAACTCGTTCTACGATGATCAACTAATTTTAGATTACTTAAAAAATTAATAAAAATACTTTTAACCTCCATGAGTAGCACGCTGAAATATATGTATATCAAGATGTAAAGTAACTTGAAGATTTACTTCTGTACTAAGCTATTCAAAGTTTAGGATACAACTGATACTTTAAAATTACCCCCAATATTTGTTGTTTAAGTTATGATCTAACCATGCAAGTTTTTTAAATCCCAGCATTATAGCATTGTTTTCAGTTTCGTATTATTAACAGGAACTGTAAATATAGTAAAATAATAAACTGTAAAACATATTTCATAGGTTACTTTAATTCAACTTTATTAATATTACAAAAACCAAAATGCACAGCGTGATGTATTGAAGCTGTTAATAATAACAATTTTTTTACATTAATCTAAGTTCACTTAATTTAATATAAACACTATGTAGGAATTATTATAAATTAATATTGTCTTACTAGAGTAACTTTCAGAAATATTTATGAGAGCATTGTAGTTATCATTTTGTAATGCTATCAGTTACATAAATGGCATCGAGTTTAAAAAATAATACTAGTGGTTAAAAATGTTAAGAGAATAGTTTTTGTTCACTCAGTACCAGTTGTGCCGAGTGAGTCGCTTTGTACTGCTAGCAAGTTATCAGAGAACCCAAGTCGCGTTGCCTCTCTCCGCCATCAAAAAGACATTAAGGTTTTAGGGATATCAGAGTTTTTATTAACGCACCTGAGATAAAGTTGTAAATTAATATTTCGTGTTTTTCCAATGTTTTTACATTCTCCCAAATAATACACTATTACATGACGTATACAAGTATTGTAATATATACTTGTGTACACTTGTGTAATTCTAAATATTACTGATTTTATTAACTATGCCATATTGGGTATTATCATTATATTAATAACCAATTAAGATATTCCTGTGAACACTAACAATTGTTTACTTGGTAACTTAATATGGGTGTTATTCCTTTAATAGAAACTATTTTAGAAAAATCTCATATTTAACCCAAAAATCCATTACCCTGAATACTGTTAACCTAGGAAAATTAAAAAAGTTCCGAATTACCATTCTGGACCTTTTGTAGATGTCATCACTGTCAACTGTATCATAGACTCTCAGCAGGCGGAACACAAAGAAAGTTACAAACTGTACTTTTAAGTTGGTGCAAAAACTCTGTACCTAACTGGTAGGGGTTTGTAGATAAATTGGGTAAGCGTTTGCGAAGCCTACATCACTCAAAGGGCTGGACAAATTTAATTTCTGTCTCTCCGCGCATTATCTTGAGTATGAACTGACCTATAGTCTTGACATTTTGCGTAAAGCTTTATTTCCTATACTAGCGGGCCCGGCGCGCTTTGCTGCGCATTACAGTTTAAACAAAATTTGTCGTTTCTCTTAAGCTTACTCTATGCTTTAAAAACTATAAGTGTAATATATGTTTACAAAGAACAGCTGATTAAAAATTTGAAAAGACGTTAATATATGTTTGCTGCAATGCATTTCTTATGGGTATTTCTGTAACCAGTGGGGCGGAATCCTGAATCGGGAAAGGGATGGGCATAGCTTATAAACCTTCTCCGTGGAAAAATACATATACGTACAAATTTTCATCATGATCGGTCCAATAGTTCACGATTCCATAAAGGACAAACATACAAACATTCATTTTTATATATATAGATAAGTATCATCGATTTCGATGATGATTCGTCTTCGGGATGTGACTAAGCACTGTGAACATTTTATACTTCTTTTTTTTATGTGTAACCATCATGGCATCAAGAAAATCGCTTGGAAATTAAACAAACTGAGTACATTATGTTATTTTAACATGTGATGTAGTAGCAAAAGTAGCCTAACTACGCGAAAGATATCTTGAAAAATGTATATAATCTATGGATTTTACATTTAGTATGAAACTTGCTCTGTTGGAGCCTATCACTCAGTAGAGTTAAATTGATTTCTCTTTTGTTATCTCTATTTAATATCGGGTAGCCTTATTAACGAATTGACGCACCTAACTACAGTACTACTCCGGCTGTCCTAAAGTCGTCCTAAGGTACGTAAGTTGTGTCGCTGTGGAGATGTTAACAGCGTTTTCTGCAACTAGGGATGTTCAAGTTCTTGTTCAAAAATCTTTATCTAGAACATTTTAAATATATAAATGCAAATAATACATTTCATACAAAATGTTAGTTATATAAATACATGTAATTTTACGTACATTCCCAAATCACCTTTAGGCGCTTGATGAAAGTTGGCGCACTCAATAAAATTGACTTTTTACTTTGACAGTCGAAATAGTTCAGATCTCCTCATGCACAAGCAAATCACCAACTATAGTAACTAAACATTAACTTACATACCACAAGTAATTATATTACAAGTACGTGCGGCAGCACACCGTGCTTGACAAAAAAAACATAAAAAACATAATTGATTAATATGTACCAGATTCAATTCATATAACAACAACTTGCTAATAAAAAACAAATGTCTATTATTTACCTATTAATAACCAACTGATAATTTCGGAACATCAGTATATAAAAAGAACAATGTAAAAATGTAATAATATAACAAAAGAACAAATATATAACGATATGAAACTATAACAATCTAACTATAATATACATATACGTACACACACATACACAATTGATCTACAACAACAGTCTAAATGTATCTCATTCATTCTTTAATACGAACTCAGTACTCGTAATCTTGAATTTTGGATCCCTTTCAAAGTATATATTGTTGCAATTTTATCTAAAAGCAATTTATTGAACAAATTTTGCCCTAGATAAACAAAATTATGCCTTGAAATTTCATTTGAATAATTATCTACATGCAGCAAGTTGAATTTGGCAGTCATTTTATCTCTGTCTGTTATTTTAATAGGAAATATCTGCAGATTGATACATATACATCAATGTATTTAATATATACAGTTTTGATAAACTGTATAAACTATGAAAAAGAATTATTATCGTTGAAAAATTAAATTACTCTATCCATACGCTGAATTCTATAAATTATGCATAAGGCATGTCGCTGAAACAAGATCGCAGCTTTTAATATCATATTATTGTATGATGGTATCGCTTTATACTCTCAAACCAACACAAATATAATTGTTTTTTAAATAATTTATTTATCAATCAATTTTAATAAATTAGTTTCTTGTAATATGATGATTTTTTTATTTTCCTTAATCTTTTAGCTAGATATCTTAAATGGAATGCCCATTTCAAATTATAGTCCATATACGAGTACTTAACAGTGGCAACTATCACTATTTTTGAACATTCACATTCATATAAACATTGGTGACTACGATGTCCGAAGATTTACCATGATGAAAAAATAAAGTACATTTAGTTTCAAATAAATTACCTGATAATCTGTTCCTAACGGCTATTGTGACACCCTAGCTAACTCCCTATCAGCTCTAGCCTTGAGAGGGTCTGTTGCCAGCTGAGCACACCAAAGCATCAGCATAAGCAAACAGTGAATTCAAGGTCACTTATCTTAAGAGGTTATGGATTGAAAGTATCTTAGCAGTATTTCCATAATTGAAATCTTAAATATATTATCTATGGTGTTGATACGCAATTTTGGGCGATATGATGACAAATCAGTGACATCTTTGTTCTTATGCACAGGTAGAACTTCAGCAATTTAAAACTCATCAGAAAATACTCCCTGTTCAAAAGTCTTTATGTAAATACAGTATAATAAAGGTACAAATATACCTATATTATTCTTATATTATGCTACCTCTACCATCTAATCCAGAACTATACTTATTTTACATTATTAATACGTACTATTCTGTACATATATGTTTCATATATATCAAATTTATTTAATAAAACATCAGTTAAAGGGGGTTCCTGAAAAAAATCAAGTTACAACCTAATGCACTTCTCCTAAGTTCTGGAACAACATGAACATAATACTTAAAAACATTTGCAATCAGAGCATTTTCCTAACCACACCTTTACAATTACCTATTAACCTAGAATAATAATTAGGCGTTTAATACCGTATTCAAGTATTTAAAATCTAGATAAATCAATATATATTTCTGTTAACTGCTCAAATACCAATTTTCAATAATTTTCATACAAACTATTTTTTACGTTTATGAGATTAATTAAATAATAATATATCCATTCCCTCCGTAATTCCTTTGCTACTTTTTTAAGTAGACGAAGGTTTATAACAAATATTATAGTTTTTATAAAATTCATCCAACACAATGTATACATCTTGTTATTTACAACACAGCTTTTTTAATAGCATCTTTAATAGTATTTTAATAGCATCTCTTTTTAATAGCTTCACATTCCAAAATGATACAATTTCAGGCATAATGATCTGTAATGTTAAACTTTACAGTGCTATAGTCAACCTGTAATTCCTTATAACTCTAAACCAGTACGCTATCAATACAAGACAAACTTTTATTCAGTAATCTAGTTGGTGTATCAATTGAGTTCTGAAACCCGTATGCTGAGACAAAATTTATTTAATCATTACCAGACCCTCTTACTTTTACTTTTCAAAACGCATATATTGACATCAACCACAATAATTATAGGCTCATTAGACTGTTTAAAATCTTTTCAAAATCATATATATTCAAATAGTTTATAGGTAAACGTACGTTGCCTATAAATGCCATAAAAAGAAAACTCAGTAAATACTGTTTGCGTTTATACTTAGAACATTGGCGAGCTCAGCTGTGGGTAACAAGATAAGATGGTGCGTGCAGACCAAGGTCGACTCGATGTAGATACAACAAGTATAAGTATATAACCAATTTATCACAATGTTTCCTCAACCTTCTTATATTTAAACAAAACCTTTTTAAGGCTTCATGCTTAATTGTAAGACTCATTCACCTGCACCATTAAAAGTGATTCAGTATTTTTAACACAATAACAGAACATCACGTTACGGGTTACGGACCGCCTCTTCCCACCTCAGTCAAAACATCAATTCCCAGCTTCTTTAAGTCCTGACTAAGAAGATATTCGAATTTTTCCCCGTTACCTTTTTTTCTAAATAATATTTTTCCTTCCCCAGTCAATATAATACTAGTATTCACATTGGTTGTGTTTATTAACATAGATATTATTTTCTGGCACATCAGGACAGAAAGTCTTAGTGACAAGTTTTAGTTTTCTACTGTTCTTCCGATAATGACGCCTTTTCCTGTCTGATAATTAGATTATAATAGGTCGTGGAGATGCGTTTCTCATAGTTAGGATTCTGGGGGCCGCCTTATCTGGTAATCAATCGGCTCATCTAATTAGATTTAGTTAGCTAACTTATAGTGTTATTTTTAGGAATTAGTGACGTATCATAGTTCAACACGTTGACTGCGGTGGACGCACCTAACTAATACTCCAGTTGTCCTGAGGTAAGTACATGAGTGTGTCACAGTGACAGTGTTAGTATATTTAAACATGTGTAGCGGGGAGCCGTAACCGCCACGACGGAGCTGGTGCTCTCTGCGTGAAGAACGTTATCACGTCAGCCGACAGTCCGTACTGCAGATAAGCCTTCCCGACTCCTTGTCTCTCCTGCAGAGTCCGACATGTTGCAGTCGAGTGAGAGAGTGATAGTTACAACATCTTACCCAACAGACTGCAAACGTCTTGCTATCTAATGTTATATCTGGGAGGTAAAAGTAAATCATCTAATGTAATTCCATGAAAAAGTTATACTTTTATTTTTTTATTTTATCATAATCGTTTTGTCACAAGAAATAAGTTTTTGTTGCTGGAAAAGATCAGAGTCACAACTGTTAAATACAATGGAAAAACCTTCCTTAGATGAAATCCATGCTACGTTTTTGTTGTATTTACATACATATGTTTTATGTAACTCATGATTATAATCTTCGAAACCTCCTCATTGCATAACCATTGGTAGCAGAAAATTACCTTATTTTGCTAAGTAGTTTTTGCATTAAGTGAGAAAACTTCTTATTGCTATACACAGTTTCAAATAATGTTTTACATGATTTATTTTAGCTAATATATAATCCTAAATTAACCGTAGGTATGGTAGAATTAATTACTAGAAACACAATTAACAAGTCAAATAATTTTAGTAACTCTATCAGTAAATTAGTGTCAGAGATTACAATGCAAGTGTGAACTAAATACACCTAGCCAAGATCGTCAGTGTTTGTGGTAATTAATTGCTTTAGTAGCTTTGACAATGTTTTTTAAGTTTCCATCCTACAATTATTTTACATGGGATAAAAATTAAAAAATCACATAGTAAACACAAGTTTCCTTTTTTATTATCTATTCCCTTAACGTTCTTTAAAAGTCTAAAAGTAATGTGATAGGATTGGTAGTTTTTGGCGAGTAAGTGCTTAGTTGTGCGTTCGTAATCAATGTCAGCACTAAATTTCACTGGCGTAATGTCATAACTTGATGGCGTAACTGGCTGTGGTGTAATGTCACGCTAGGAGCTCCTGGCATCTATCACCTACATTCTACCTTTTATACTTTCCTCTAAACTGAATGGAAAAGTATAAAGCTGTAGCTCTCGTGCTAAACAGCTTAAAGTTGGCTATAATTGAAAACTACAAAGTATGTACTTGACAGATTTCAAATAACAGCATGATATCAATGAAATTGTACCTGATAAAAATGTTTGAAATTTCTGATTACTATATTATATATACCGTACATTATTAAAATAATTCCTCGATTTTTATAGCAATTTTATATATTTTTACATCACATAAACGTTCTGTGTTCCAAATCCAGCTACTGTCTGTCTTCTTTGAGGTAATTACCCACTTTCCTTGACAAAAATATTTTTCTGATTGTATACTCCCTTTTACGCTACGTCATTATGTTTTGGGGAATCGCTAATAAGTATTTACTTGAAAAAATTTTAAATTACAGAACCGGGCAATTCGAATCATCTGTGGCCTGGTATGTCGTGACAGCTGTGAAGATGTATTCCCTGCCAAGAGCCTGCTGACTTTACCTTCTATTTTCGTATACTCAGTCTGTTTGTTCACTTTTAATGATCTTTTTAATCTACCAATTCATACCCACAGATTTTTAAAAACCTGTACACAAGAGTAATCTTGTCATACCTGTATTACGGACTAGAACATTTAAAAAAACAATTAAACATCTAGGAGTAGAATTTTGCAAAGAGATTGCAAAAGGGCAACTTTATTCAAAAAAGTCTAAATTTATTTTGAGCCGTAAAGGCTACTACTTAATATAAAAGTATTTAGGAGATTTTTCCTAGCTTGGTTTTCTTGTAATGCACCTTAGCTCCTTCATAGACTGTATATAATACTCTGCTTTAAATACTAACGCTATGATGAATTAATTTGTACCTCTTAATTTATTGTATGACTTTGTTCTATACAATGTTTTGTCTATGAATAATAAATAATATGACTCTGACTTTGAAGAGGATTAGGTTTTAAGCAAAATTGGGAGTAATTCATTCAGAAATTGCGCTTGAAGAAATATTTCTGTTTTAAATTAGTTATATTTCCGACGCTAAATTTGAGTTTGCTCTTTGGCCCAATAAACATTACATATTAAATTTTGGATTCTTGTACGTTTGGGTATTTAACACTCACTAACGTAAAATCTAGTGGACATATATGGACGAAATTTGGTATGATACTGTTAAAATATCAGAAGAATACATGAATATTTTCATCATAAAATACTATTCATTATGAAATAATTATTCCAGAATTTTGTATTTGCATGAACAAACTACCATTAGGCATAGTGTGCTGCAAATAGTTGTAACTGTAGAACTGTTTGATTTTTATTATAGATGGCATCGGTGATGAATTAAAATTGGATTGGATTTACAACAGGTCTAGTAGAAAACGTTTAAACTTGTATTATTGATATATTTTTGAATAGTGCATTCCACTATAAAAATAAATAAGGAGGTTTCATGGCTATGTCGTCCAAGGTGGATATAGTTCTCCTAATGGTTGGCTTGTGTAGCGTGACTTATGTCTGTCTATGGACACCCGGCCGGCAGTGCCTCTGTGGAAATCGTCTCAGGACCGTAAGCGGTCGCTTAAACATGGGTCTATGCCTTTGTACCTTTTTGGCATTAATAGTGCCGCCCTGGAACTCGCCGCGTTGTGTCCTAGCATAATCGGTCTTACTTTCTCTTCATTAAAGTATGGGTCTCGACCCTTTTATTTTCCCGTTGGAAGTGTGCCAGAGTAGTTTTGGATACCCTCTCGATCGTAACCCTTTTAGTGTGCGATAGACAGATGGAGTCCCTTGAAACATGTGTCCCACCCCGATGGCAGTGACTGTTTGGTGGATTGATGGCAGGAGACGCCAATGGCCTTGGGGTCTACCCATGGATATCGGTGGATCCCCTAGACACCCTTCGAGGTAGCTGTTCGGGCTGTGTGTCTAGTATTAAGTGAGAACAGCGTTTGTGAGTTAGCATCATTCCTACTAAAACCCCCTTCCTATGGTTATTATTAAACCCTCCATTCCATCCACATGTTTTTAACTTTAACTTATTTTATTCTACTCGTTAATGAATGACTCTTGCATTAGCTTCTGAGACGTTTTCTGTTTCTTTTTATTTTAATGATAATTTTCAGTAAAACTTGTACATGGTCCTCCGAGTCAGGAATTTCTTTTTCTTAACACTCTACAACGTTATGTTAACAGTACGTTAAGAAACTAACCATTTTAAAATCATCATATGGCTCCAACATACTACATTATAAATACCTTATCGTAGAAAATACGTTCTCAAATTTAAAATAGTGTAATTAAAAATACAAAATGACGGCTGTACGGGTATTTATTGAGTTTCATAAAGTGTAAACATGATATTTTGGTTTGTATTTAGTGCTTGAATAATATATGTATTGATAGAGAGTTCTAGGACACCATATGTATTATAAACGTCAAAAAATAAATATCACAATTTTTCAAAACTTAAACTAATGACTAAATGTAATTATTTGAATTACATTTTGATACTCAACATAGACACGTCTGTATGATAAAACCACACAGAGAGATCAGGGTAGTACTTATTCTATCTTTCATTCTCGGCACAACTCGATATTATGTTACGTTGGTACGTTGGTACTTTATTTAAATTACATTTCATAGTACGTATGTACATAAAAAACAGACACCACACAGAGAGATCAGGGTAGTACTTATTCTATCTTTCATTCTCGGCACAACTCGATATTATGTTACGTTGGTATTACTTTATTTGAATTACATTTTATACTCAACCTAGACACGTCTGTATGATAAAACCACACAGAGAGATCAGGGTAGTACTTATTCTATCTTTCATTCTCGGCACAACTCGATATTATGTTACGTTGGTATTACTTTATTTGAATTACATTTTGATACTCAACATAGACACGTCTGTATGATAAAACCACACAGAGAGATCAGGGTAGTACTTATTCTATCTTTCATTCTCGGCACAACTCGATATTATGTTACGTTGGTATTACTTTATTTGAATTACATTTTGATACTCAACATAGACACGTCTGTATGATAAAACCACACAGAGAGATCAGGGTAGTACTTATTCTATCTTTCATTCTCGGCACAACTCGATATTATGTTACGTTGGTATTACTTTATTTGAATTACATTTTGATACTCAACCTAGACACGTCTGTATGATAAAACCACACAGAGAGATCAGGGTAGTACTTATTCTATCTTTCATTCTCGGCACAACTCGATATTATGTTACGTTGGTATTACTTTATTTGAATCTGAAACTGATCAAGAATTACTGCAACATTGCTGGGATAAGAAGTTGGAACTTTTTTATAGTTTTCCTTTATTTATTTTTTCCTCCACGTGTTGGATAAATTAACATGCTTGAAATTTCGTCTTAGCTTGACAATTAATGTGACCTATAAAAGTCTGTTATTATTGAAAACCCAAATTTGTGTTTTAATGCAGTATTGGGTAAATTACGGTGAAATCGTTATTTACAATATTTTTATTCATCAGATTATAATGAATTTCTTTTAAAGTGAATAGAGAATTTGTTTTAATTTTTATAGAATTCTTAACAGAAATTATAACATTATACACAGATACTTATACTTGTTTCTCAATATTTTGTATTTATCGAAACGCTAGCTCATTCTATGTTGTTCTACCTAAATCTATAACAACTTTCTATGAAATTCATGCAGGCACCATCTTTGTACAAACGGCTTGATGAAGTATTTTAGATAACCGTTACAAATAAAGGCATTTGTTTTTATAAGCTTATAAGCAATTAACAGTCGTCTTAGAGATCTTTGCAAAGAGTTTAAGCTCTCAGTGTTTCAGTAACTATATCGATTATGTTAAATGGTATGATCCCTCTTAACATCAGAGCTTTTTGGAGTTTCGTTGACAGTGTCAAGGGTTCAACGGAATCTGCGGACACCTACTACCTGGATAACAGCTCGGGCGTCGTCGCCAGAAGGCATCTGTAACCTTTTCGCCGCGCATTTTTCTTCCGTTTATAACTCGTCTCCAGGTCCCATTCCTCAATACCATTATCTTTCGGAGATATTTCTTCTTCTTGTGTTCTCACTGAGGGTGACGTAGAGCGTAAACTTGCTTCTCTTGACCCTTTCAAGGGAACCGGTCCTGATGAGATACCACCGATGGTTTTTGAAGCATTGTAGTGCCCTACTTGCACCTCAACTTACTGTGCTTTTCAATAAACTTCTGGAGCAGGGAAATCTTTTCCTGATAGCCTGAAGTCCAGTTACGTGGTTCCTATCCACAAATCATCTACGCTGACTAATGTTCGTAACTATCGGCCCATTGTTATTCAGCCTGCCCTGGGCAAGATTTTTGAGTCTCTCGTTACTTGATCGCATTAGTTTTGCCTTCAGGAGTACTCTTATTCATGAGCAGCACGGCTTTCACACCTGGTAGGTCTACAGTCACCAATCTCGTTCTGTATCAAGACTACATTTTATCTTCTTTTCAAAACTACAGTCAAGTCGACTTCTCGAAGGCTTTTGACACGGACAGTCATGCACATCTCTTGGCTAAGATGGAGGCTTATGGTGTTTTTGGGCAGCCCTTCTTCAGTGGTTCCGTTCATATCTTTCAAATCGGTCCATGACTGTAAAATTTTCTGGTGCCACCTCCCGACCTTTTCTTGCTACCTCTGGCGTACCACAGGGTTCCCACTTGGGTCCCTTTTTATTCACCTTATTTATCAATGACATCATTGACTGTATCGATGTTGAATGTTTATTGTTTGCTGATGACATAAAAAATATTCACATCCGTTTTCAAACCCTGCAGGATTGCTTAAAACTTCAACGTTGCCTTCTTGGATTGGATGATTGGTGTGTGCAGAACAATCTTAAGTTGAACATTGCTAAATGCGCAGTCTCACCGTTCCTCCCGCTCCTATACTGTTTGATTACATTACTCAATAACTCTGCTCTCATTCGTAAAACTTCTATTAGAGATCTTGGAATCGTAATCTCCCACAGTCTTGGCCCTGGATCCCACATTGATGCCATCACCACTAAAAGCCTCTCGTAATCTGGGATTTCTGATCAGAACTTCAAGAAGCGGACTGAGTGTTGCAGCTATGAAGTTTATCTTTACTGCTCTGGTGAGGTCAGTGCTTGAATATGGCAGCGTTGTCCTGGTCGCCCTATCAAGTTGGTCATATCCAGCAGCTCCAAAGTGTCCAGGATCGCTTCTTGCGGGTGGTTGGAGTCAAATGTGGATTTGAATGCAGAACTGTGCCATTTGGAGGATTTGGGGATTTCCTTGGGTTTGAACTCGCTTGTGAAGCGTAGACAACTTTTAGATGTGGTTTTTCTCCATAAACTAATTAACGGAGACGTGAATTGTCCAGAACAGCTCAGGCGGATCGACTTCCGAGTGCCTCATCAGACCAGGTCCCTTCACACTTTCTGCCGTCGTGTCTACTCAACCAATTATGTACATTACAGCACTATCCCGAGACTTCACAGACTTGGAAACCTCGTCTCCTCCCAGCATGACTTTTTCAGTGATAGTGTTATGCACCTGAAAAAAACATTTTCTTTTTGTTGTAGACATTGACACCTGGCTCATAGTAATATGTGTATATATTTATTTATTTCTATTTTTTCCTCTACTCTTCTCTACATGCATACATTTGATTCTTTTTTTCCTGTTTTATTGTAATAAATTATTCCTATGTAGTATATGTGTAAGTGCAGATGGATGTATAAATTGATTGTATAATTACTGTTACTATTTATTATTGTTTGCTATGCTATTATTGTTATTTTCTATATAGTCCCTATTTTATATGTTATTGTTATGTTGTAGCAATTTATTTTGGCATTGTTAATAATTTTATAATGTGGATCATTTTCATTAACTATTGTTGGGATATAAGAATATCTTATTGTTTTTTCCGTGTACTAATGGTGTTACCGTAAATAAATAAATTAATGTATTCTGGACATCATCGTCACTATTTAAAACTTTCGGCTCTGTAATTATACTCTTAGTAATTTTGAAACTATGTAGAGTTCATTAGTGAAACCCAGATATATAGCTCAGCGTTTAAATAGAAAAAGCTATACTTAGTAGTATAAAGAAAACGCACATTGGTACAAGTACTCTAATTTTTCTATTCGCAACTCGAGTTTCCTTGAATAGGTTAAATAAATCAATCAGTCTTTAATAAACCTTATATAAATAAATACTTTAATTTCGATATAAAAAATTTAAAAACCTTTATTTATTTTGAATTATTCTATTTCATTTTTTTAAGCAATACACTTAAAATTCAAAAAACTCTTTGTTCTGTATACAGTTTGTATATGCTTGGGTTCTTTACACCGCCGTAAACTATGTTTAATAAGTTATCTGCGGATGAAGCATTACCGTGCAGAATCATATTAAGAGCAGCTGGTCTCACACCAGTATAGAACCGCAGTGAAAGTTTAAAAAGTATCATATGCTTTATTAATTAAAATATTTCAAATATAAGTACAGTCAACATTTGGCTGTACTGGGTTGGTAGAGTGGGTGTAATTACCGAGTAATTAGCAACAGATTTTTTCCGGACATTTGCCATTGTTCAGTGAAACAATAAATCAGTAACACTACGTTTCTGGAGGAATCTTTATGGAGGAATTTGAGCGAAAAGCTTTGGCTTCAGCTCAGTTCAAACCGAAGATTTGGTGGAGGTATGTGGATGATACCTTTGTTATTTTTTCTCATGGAGACATTGAATTAAATAATTTTTTGAATCACATTAATAGTATTTCTCCTTCCATCCGCCTCACAATGGAAGTGGAAGTCCAAAACAAGCTTCCCTTTTTGGATGTGTGTGTATTAGGAGATAGGGATGTCCTTAAGACAACTGTTTTTTCGAAAGATAACACACACAGGAAAATATTTAAATTATCAATCCAACCATCAAAAATCTGTCAAAGAAGGAGTAGCCTACTCGTTTTTTGATAGAGCAAAGAGCTTGTGCTCAGATAAAGATAGATTTAAAAGAAGAATTTAAGAAAGTTGAATCGGATCTCAGAAGCAATGGATACCCTCAATTAGTAATAAATAAGTGCAAAAGAACCAGAAGAATCATTCCTGAGTCAGAAAAACAGAATTGTGATAAATTTGCGTTTAATGTCAATCCCTTATGTGCCGGGATTATCGGAGAAAATTAGAAGAGTAGGTAGAAAGTACAACATTAGAACCGCGTTTAAAACACACAACACTCTTAGACAAAGTCTCGTAAAAACAAAACCAAAAAAATGGCACACAGGATTCCAAAAACTGTGTTTACAGTATAAAATGTAGTTGCAATAGGGAATACATAGGCGAGACAAAAAGACCACCAAACGTAAGGATATAGAGCACAAAGAAAACACGAGAAAGGGTCTAACAGAGAAGTCAAAAATTGCACACCATTGTTGGTCCGAAGACCATCATATGAATTGGGATGAAGCCAACATAATACATCGGGAACCACATTTCTTCAAAAGGAAATTAATTGAGGCAACATACATTAAATTGGCAGACCAACCAATCAGTCAACCATCAGTCGAGATTAGGCCGCTTTGGTTGCCAATTCTAAAAAATGAACTAAAGAGAAAACCAAAAGTATCAAACGGATCAGATATTTGTAATAAACCAATGCGGAGTCACAATATGGTTTTAAGAAGTTCATCTCGAATGAACCAATAATAACGAAAGGGCCCATTCCTGTCTCCCTTCCTTTTTATTTCCGCCATCTTGTTTTTGTCTGCCGTCACGATTACCATTGGCTAGCCCCTTTGGTCAGTCGTAGGTGGTTAGTAGACGAATGAAGACGTATTGTGACCTGTATTCTGTAGTTCTGTTTTAATGATTAGTGTTTTGCATAGTTTTTTATTAAGTGCATGTTTATAGAGTTAGTGAGTTTATAGAGTTGACAAACAACATGTAGGTTGTGATTCCTGACTTAGGCGTGCCACAACACTTTGGTAAAATTTGTTTATTTTAACCTAGTTTGTGATATTATGTATTAGGTTAGTTCTTTACCTGAAGAAGAGATCAGATTGCAGATCTCGAAACGTAGTGTTACTGATTTATTGTTTCGCTGAACGATGGCAAATGTCCGGAAAAATCCTGTTTCCTTCACAATCCTTCCATCGTCAAAAATAACCTTCAAACAAAGAGTAGCAACAGATACTCAGTATTTGAGCTGTTTTTGGTTGAATACATAAGTAACAATATACACTTTTAAATATATAAAACATATTTCAATAAATACTGTTTTCAAATCAAACATTTACAATTGAGATTTCAAAAGTAATTTAATAAACCAAGAGTCTGGATTTCGTTTTATATAACCTAATGAAAATATTAACTTCAAAATAGTAAAAATTTAACTATGGGACACTTAAAAACGCAACCTTATGTGCGTTATAATATAGTGTTACAATATTGTGTAATTGACTATTTCAACAATTAAATACTTTAGAACTATGGCCTAATTTGTTGTATATACACTAAACAGGATTTCTGGATGGAAAGAATTTAATGATAATTACTATAATTATTTACCACTGTTTATTTTGACTTGGTTCTTAGTTTTTAACTTAAAAACGTTATTGATTTAAACTGGAATGCAGCGTATTATGAAAATACATTTTTATGCATTATTATAGAACGAGTGTTGACAAAGTATTAGTTCTTTGATGAAGTTTCCTACATCACGATGTACAGATGCTGTCAAGATGCAGATGTAGATTTAAGCTACACTGATGAATTTGAAGTTTAACTTGTCGCGTTTTCTGCTTAAACAAACTGTAGCCGTATCCAGATTGTTTGTTAACTCATCACGTTTGTATGTGAACTCAAGAAAGAATGATATTTCGAGTTGAAGACATCCAGAGATTTTTAGTGTTTAATGTGAGCTTAAATCTTTTTGAAACCTGAACTAATAATGAAAATAATTATCAAAAACTCTAAAATTTTTGGCAGGTCATATCAGTTAATCCTGCATTTTACTGAAAAATGATAAGTTTGAGATAATTTTTTGTGTTTTTTAATCTTTTAGTACATGCTGAAATGACTATTATTTACCTCTTTGCAGGTTCGTTTTAGTGTTTCAAGATCAATAATATGAAATATTACAATTTATTCTGTAAAGGTTTAATACTTTTGCTACCGATCCTTTTCGACGCCTCTCTAAACTAGCGCTACCGAGAATTGGTTTGGATTGGTTTATTTATACAACTCAAATTGGTTCTCGCTTCCCAGTCTGCAACTCCTAAGTGAAAGTTTGATGTGAAGAGACGGGTCTACTAGCAGCTATCATTACTATAGCCCCATATGAAAAATGTTAAATCCCAAACACTTTTTGCATTCATTTTGTAAAAACATACCTGATGCGCATAAGTTTAAATCGACACAGTGCGTTTCTTGCCGAGAAAACAGCATTGCCCAACCTCAACTGTTCGAAAAATTTCTATTCATAGTTTTAAAATTGTGATTTAATCTCTCACAATGTCATTCAGCAGTTTTATAAAGCAATATAAGAATCCTTAGAAGACAAGTTAATAATCGAATTTATCTTCTGAATTATGTTAAAGGCTTAAGAGCATTTTTCAGCTTAATGATTAAAACTGCTACTACTTCTTTGGTAGAACACCGCATTAAATATCACTGATGTATTATTCCCCCCTTAAGCATTTGATTTTTTCTTTAATTTACTTGTGACCAGAATAAATGGAAGATTTGTTCAATTGAAGATGCCCCTTTATTTATATGATGTGTGAAGTGTTCAATGAGTTGTTAGTTATCATTATGTATGCTATCCTGTAGACAACTTACTGTTATAGACCCTGATTCTTAAGTTAGGTTTATTGCTACTCAAAAATTCATGAAGTTTTGTTTATAGTGCAATGGTTTTAATTACTTTTAATTCATATTAGTTCAACAAAGTCTTGAAGTAACAACACTTGCAGAAACATTCCCATCCACATTGGAGCAAAACCTATTATTTAATGTAGGCCGACTCGTACAAACACCTTTTTTGTTTAAACATAATTCGCAAACATCTTAAATGCTTAGCGTGCACTCTATGAAATAATATGTATTACTTTATTTATAATTTCATGTTCCAATTTTCATTTAAATTTGACTTAAACAAAAAATTGCTTTAACTGCAATATAAAATATTATTTTATTCAAGATGTGTAATTGCTTCGAATATTTAATTTTTAAGGGAATTTTCCAAAATTTATGAAAACTTAATTTCATTAAGAAAAAAACTAAAACATGTCAAAAACCAAATTTAATTAATTAATTAATTTCTTAATCATAGATGAATAAAACCATGTCACTCCCTGGATGTACAATAACTCATGAACATACTTTAAAAGAATCATGATTTATCTTAAGCTGTTTTTATTTAGATCTGATTACAAAATTGCCTTAGTTTCCCACTTTAAATGTCTGAAAGTTTCCTTACAGTGGTTAAACAGATGTTCTACATTATAATTGTATCTAGGAAAGTTATCTTCAAAAGCTATAAATTGAAATTGAAAAAAAATTTCAACCCCAAAGTTTATTACACTATCGTAATAGTACAAGTAATAGAGTAGTGGCAGTTATTTCATCTCTCTTGGTGTTAGTCAGAGAACAAGTTGTAAAGGCGTGTAACTGTGCACTAAAGTAAATGTACTAGGTAATTAATTTGTTTCCTCCAAAAAACAGTTTTTATTCATTTCTACACGAATTTGTCTTACTACGTTTGTAGTTTAACTAAAAATTTTTTTTTAAATATTAATACAAACTAATAAACAACTAAGGAATCGCGGAATGTACTTTTCTCTATGTACACTTCTCAACACACGGCCTTTATGATACATCACTGCACTGCATTATGTTGACAAGTTTAATAAATAAGTAAATGTCTAAAGCTAAATAACTGTGAAAAAATTAATAATACCATTATTTAGTTTCCTTTTAGTTGAAGGAACATATTTATGCCCAGCTCTACCACGCCAGCACAACACACATCGGTGATAACTGTTCAACCAGTTGTTTTTATATTTTTGTAGCCTGTTTTTCTACATTAGTTATGCTCGTATCTGGCTATATACGAATGTAAACAGAATAAGAATCAACTGATACAATAGAGTATCTTAGGACCTGACAGAACGTAACAAAAGTCTTACTAACCACTTCAGTACAAGTGTTAATATGTCACATCATAAAATATCATAATATTGTAGGCCTGTTATTTATTTTAAATTTTTTTATTCTAATATTTGTCCGCTGTCATCGTGGTTATACATGGGAACAATGTAAACATATTTAAATTGTTTAGTTTGGACACCAAAAACAATAGAGTTCTTACTTGGGCAAATATATGTATGTACTTGTTTCAAGCCAGTACCTTTCCATTAGACAGACGGACAGCCGTTGTTAAGACGCCATTTCCGACTCTTGACATATAATTATATTTAAAATATGATTTCAGCTTTTGGTTTAAAAGAAAAATTGTTTACTATCTCTCTGTTATCTCGTAAGAGCCAACTTATTATTTTCAGTTATTTTAATACTAAGCTCGTTATATTTTTAATCTATTTTGTTATATTCCTACGGAGAAACAGAAGAACTTATCTTCTCTTGCGCGTGTAGTTTACTGTCTCAGCATTCCTGCAACAGTTTTATATTACTGTTCAGTTTTATTAAAAAACAAGGTTTATTATTTTATTTAAAACTAATAGTATATATGGAAACAATATTTATTTTAAAAATTTGAAACAGACACATCAGTTAATATTAAAACCAAAAGTACCCTTCGAACTAAAGATAAATATTGTATTGACTACAATTTACATTTCTTCTAAGTTATATTTATCTACTTTCTCTGTTTATGATAGGTATTTCTCTCAACTTTTAAACACATATAAAACATTTCAGTTTATATACTTATGTAATTCTGTTATTTTTTTTAGATTGTTGATGTACTATTTCATTATAATTTAATATAAATCCTTTTACATAACGCCAAATACCGAAATATTAAAGAAATTCTTCTATTTTACGTTTATATATCTGTATATAATTATACAAATATCGTATAGAAATTACAAATATTATATTTTATAACAAAATATACTAAAAATTAGAAAGCCATACTGAAAATTAAACTATAAAATTATATAACTTCAATAGTTAGGTTTACAAGGATATCAATATGTATTAGTTCGTAAACACTTGTATTTTACAGTTCACTCGTACTGTAGTAAAACTGCATATCTTAGAGTTTTTACTGCTGAAATATTTACTGCATAATTATGTTAAACTGCAACGTATTAAATTAAAACATGTCATGACCTTTCTATTGAATGAAATCCTATGTAATGTAATCACACAATCTCTTCTTCTACTTGACCAAAATCCGTCAAATGTCGTCAACCCCAAGTTACATCCTATCCTGAATATGCCGTCAAACTTGATGAGTTAGCCGATAAACGACCTGGCTTCGGCCACAGTTTGTTTAAACCAAGTAACTGCAAGTCAAATGTCAAGTTCATCTGCTGTGGTTTAATCTATGATGAGATCTCCTAACAAGGTTGCAAAGGGCATATAGACTTACCGAATTTGCTTAGATATTATCATTATCGTACATTGTAATGCGTATACAGGGTGTACATAAAGTCCTGCACGGGTATAATATTTTCTGAACGATAACAGATAAATAAACAAGATTTGGTACATCAATACTACACCTAAAAATCTACTTTTTGAAGGAACTATCAGTTTTCTGTAATATCATGGGGACGTCCCGCAAGGAGTCAGAAGGAAATCTTAAATAGGAGCATAGGTCAATATGGACATCATTTTAAAGGGCTTATCTAGCAGAGTGTAATGCCGCAAACCGCACTCAAAAAGATTGATCCAGTAAAAAATGGCGGCTGTTCAAAGATTTTACTTGGTTACATTTTAGGTATTAGTAGCCATAACCCCAGTAAAGCAAAACTGCAACCAAACGAATACTGCAGCTAACTACTACATTATGCTTGTCAGTTGTACAGAAGTGAATTATGACATTAGTTATCCTCAAGGGTTACAAATTTGGTCCTAATATATTGATAACGGGGAAAACCTGATAACAGTAACAATTAGAAATCTCTTATCTTTGGGTCGCAGTTAGGACTTTCCTATTAGCCTGTCTATTCATAGTAGGCTATTCTAGTTTTCTTGTTTTAGTAGTGCTGTCCATCCATTTTATCAGTGCGCTTTAGTACAAAAGAGTTTGTCGTATTGCTTGTAGTTCTTCAACTACACTATGTCGCTTGACGAACGTGAACGTATAGACGATCACACGAGGAAGCATGCCATTTATTTAATGACTACTTTCACGAGAGGCAGCCAATTTCTAGAACAACTGTAGGGAGAACTGTTCAACACTTTATGAAAACAGGAAGTGTTTCCGATCGTCATAGGTCGCTGAGATTTCTAATTGTTACTGTTATCAGGTTTTCCCCGTTATCAATATATTAGGACCAAATTTGTAACCCTTGAGGATAACTAATGTCATAATTCACTTCTGTACAACTGACAAGCATAATGTAGTAGTTAGCTGCAGTATTCGTTTGGTTGCAGTTTTGCTTTACTGGGGTTATGGCTACTAATAAAATGTAACCAAGTAAAATCTTTGAACAGCCGCCATTTTTTACTGGATCAATCTTTTTGAGTGCGGTTTGCGGCATTACACTCTGCTAGATAAGCCCTTTAAAATGATGTCCATATTGACCTATGCTCCTATTTAATATTTCCTTCTGACTCCTTGCGGGACGTCCCCATGATATTACAGAAAACTGATAGTTCCTTCAAAAAGTAGATTTTTAGGTGTAGTATTGATGTACCAAATCTTGTTTATTTATCTGTTATCGTTCAGAAAATATTATACCCGTGCAGGACTTTATGTACACCCTGTACATATAATGTTGTTGCGTAATACACAAAAACCAGAAAAGTGCGCCATTTACATAAAATAAACGTAAAATTATATTTTTGTTTAATCATAAAATTTATAGTAGTTGTACTCTGAGAAAAATATTATCCCTTTTAATAACGGAATCTTTTATATATTAGAAAAAAAATATCAATTTCATTTCTCGTATCTAGATTAATATTAATCAGATACGAGAAATGAAATTGATATTTTTTTTTTCTTCAATGTAATTTCTTGTGCTGAGTGAGTCGCTTAACGCATGTGAGAGGGAACGTTCATATTCGCAATGTCATGGTTAGTCTCTTTTTAAAGTCTCTTGCACAAATAACACACAATAATATGGTAGATATAGTAATATATAATAAAATTACACTGCAATCTGTTTGAATTTTGTTGTTACAGTTTCCACCGATTCCATATTATCATCATCATATTCATTACTAATCAACGTTGCTTTTAATACCTTCTTTACTAACAGTATTTTCTAAATTCCTCATTGCCTCATTGCGCAGTCTAGCGGGTAAAACGGTTATTGCTACATAATCGGATTGCTACACAACATCGAGCTTAGCGACTACTCGGATGGCTGATCGCTGAGCGATCCTGTCCTTGCAAGCTACCCCGTATCCCTGGCCGGTGGGGATGGCTCGGAAGTCACCTTTAAACCGTAGGTCCTAGGTTGTGATAGAGAGGGCTTCTTAGTCCTAACTTCTACTGGTAATATAAGATATCTTTACTTTTAGAAGTGTTATACTTCCAAACACAAATTATTTCTTCCAAAAAATTTACTGAAACTCGCCTTATACTAAACACTTCTATACAGTTAACGGGATGTAAACATAATATTAGTAAGTAAGTAAGAAAAATAATATGTACAATGAAATCAGCAATTTTTATGATTCCAGTGGTATTAAAACCCCAATTTCACAAATTGGAATGCTAATAAGAAGTGAGAAAGCATACAAATAAATATACGGAGACAGGTATATAGATATACAGGTCTTTGTATAGTTTATTAACATAGAAAAGCTTGAAGAATACATATCGTACATTTTTGCATGAGTAAGAATATTATAGCGAAGTTATTAAGATATTAAAAAATTACAAAAAATAAATGAATTACTTTAAAATTCACGTATATAAAAACGTATAATAAAGTAGGAAATTCACATAAGAACATAAAACTGAGCTAAATGTGTATCTTTCTAAATGTTTGACATTATTCGAACCCCTTTTGGTACGTTCTATGGATAATGGTGTTATAATGATTTGATGGTTTTTATGGATTATACGAATTGATTTCAGTGAAGTGAATAATATTTTTAACTCTATACTAAGAATTTTAATGTAGGTGCTCGTATTTCAGAAATGTTTATTTATGTACCTTCAAAAATCTGTAACTAATTTACTTCATTTTTAAATATCAGCTGAACCACTTTTATACTATGCAAAATAAAACAAAATTAAGGCACTGCATTAGAAAATTTTATTCATTAGATCTATAACTATATAATATTAAGTATATTGGAAATTCAAGTTAGTTTTTTGAAAATGCTTCTATTAGCGGTGTTTTTTCAGTTGCATTGCTTTTCAGAACAACGAATTTCTTACTGAATAACTTTACAGATTTTAACAAAAATAAATTACAAATAAAACAGAAAAATATTACATGATATTTTAATTTAATAAACTTAAACTACATTATTCATAAAAAAAATTCCAACTATTTAGGTTGTACTTATAATTAGGGAGGTCATTACACAATACGACCAAATTAAGAAAAAACATATCTTTCAGATTTTCTGCCTCCACGGGAAAGTGTGAATCATGATTATGATGGGTGCGATGAGAATGTTGCTGTTAGCAATGTACACATAATCTACTTACATTTACTTAGAAAGTTTCATGCGGAATATAAAGTTTATTTCGTAAGAAATAGCGAATTAATTTATAAAACTATTTCACTCATTTCAATACAGATTATTGAATATTTTTAAAAAAATTGCTCGAAATTAGGTTTATATAGCAAAATTATATTAGTTTATATCAACTGAAATTCTGCTGAGATTATTGTTATTAACATAAAAATGTTAAAGATGTTATTCTGCAAATACCATAAAATACATTCATATTAATCCATATTCCCACCGGATTCGCTTTACACAAACTAATTATATGTATTACAAACATCCCCCATTAGTAGTTATGGTAGAGTTAATTAGCATAAACAGCATTAACAGGCTTAGGATGACCAACAATAATGGGATTAGAGTAAGTCAATCAGTAAATTAGTGCTATGGTTTATGTAGCGATTGTAAAGATTGCAGTATTTAGCTACGGAATGTTTTGTTTGGTTAAGGATTGTCGCAATTAGCTTTAGTTTGACGATGTCGATGATGATAATTGTAAGAATAACATCACAAACCGACTCGCTACTTTATCACATATGAAGCCGTGTTAAATGTTCATTTACAAAGTGTATTGCTTTTTTTTCTTAACGACTGTAAGCGGACATACAAAAATGGCCCTTTTAGGCAATACCAAAAGTATACTGCAATTTTATTTTAATTGCTATTTATTTTCCTTTATTAGCTACTTGTTTTGTACAAATACTGCCATTTCAAAATCATGTTTTAAATCTCTTATTTTTACTTTCAAGATTAGTTTCACCAGTGAAAGTGCTGTGCAATAAAAACTACTTAACTTAAATACCGCCTAAAGGCACTCTACATCCCAAATATAAATTTCTATATTACCTCCTGCTATTTACAAGTTTTCATAGAATTTTAAAAACTAAAACTCCCCCTGGTAGTCCACAGATTGATATCTCACCACGAATTAAATTATTTCTATCATAGATTAATAGATGAAGATTACAATGTTCATCAATACCTTTCCATTGATTCCCTCCTTGAAAATATGATTTAACGCTTGAGCCAAATTTACTCTATTCACTCAGTAATAATGAATGATTTCATATTAATATAAAACTATTATATTATCCTAAAAGTTCTAGGTGATTTACAACTTTTTGACAATTAAGGCCATCACCTGTCCAGTTCTCGTTTTTTGTGATGTCAGTTGTGTAAACAAATATGTTATTTATATGTATGAGTAATTTTATTTTTATTTATGAGTATATAAAAATTGTCAATGACAATAATATAAAGAGAATTAATTGTTATGTGTTAATTGAAACACATAACAACGATAATATTGAAAAAGGAATAATTAAAAATACACAGGAATTTTAAATGTAAATATTTTTTTAACATAATAAGTTTTATTTGTGCAAACTAGATTAGAATATCATTTATCAGTTTAATTTTTTAAGTGCTTTCGTACTTGGGAGACATCAAAAATGGATATATTAAATAACGGCCCCTACCGCGTAGGATACACAACTATTGTTCGAAACATACCTAATACACGTTTATTAAAAAGTTAAGTAATATAAATAATGGTTTGGTTTTTTGTGACCAAATTGCTCAGAGTGAATTGACATACAAACAACATATATGCAGACTCAGATACATAAACACGGAAAGTAGTCAAGACGCAGTATAGGCTGCATTGTTTAATATTATACAATTATTACAATGTGATCTGAATTATTATTTGGGCATTACATGGATATTTTTATTTATAACAATATGAGGTCATTTCACATATCTGATATTACATATCGTTCTCGTCACGCCGAGATCACCACACCGACGCGTTGTTGCGTGACACATATGGAAAAGAATATTTCCAGTGTGACAATCCCATTTAATCCGTCGGAAACTGAAATTCCGGGCTCAAAACCGACGGAAACTGTATAAATATTGTAAACCATTCGCTTTGTGAATGGTACGTTGTGCTTTGATCTTGTATTGGTTCTACATGTTTACCGCTACACCTATGCCTGATAGACAATCTGTACTAATCTGTTCCTATAGATAGGCATTGTATCAGTAATAGCCCATACATGTATTATAATTCAAATTTGCAAACATTAACATCAACACTTCATTGAAAATATCGGCTCCTAATATGCTTTAAAATGTCCCTTTCGGGCAAATTTGGAATCAAGGAAGAGTTCAAGCATAGCTTTAGTCTTGACGTATTATAATGAAGGTGTATTATTAGAATATTAATTTGCGCAACACTCATGGTAGGATGATTCTTATTGTTAGCATTTCAACATGCGTATGCATTGATAACACTTGAAAACACTTTGAAACTCAGTCTTGAAACTTTAAAATATTAAATTCATTATAAGTGAATAGTTAGTTCAGTGGTTTCTAAAAACGTGAACTTAGTTTCATTGCAATTATCCAAAATAATAGTTTAAATATATATTTCCTTAAAAAGGTTTGATATTATCGCTAACATTTAAACATGTTTGCTACTATTTTGAAATCTTATTAGATATAAAAACTAATTTAATAACAAAACTTTTTGTAGATAACCTGGACATTTTTAACCCCTTTTAGTTTTTCTCTACAATGACCTATGGCTGAAATATAAACATTGATTTTTTCAAACATTGAAATTATGATACTGAAACTTTTAGGAGAAAAATAAGCCGGACTAAAGGTCGCTAGTAACAATTGTTAAAAGTATGAAAACATTTAGATTTTATATATTTACAAAATATTTCCAAACAAAGTTGTAGAAACTTTTAATTGGTTCGAACTGACTAACGAGCTTTTCTAAGCCATCTTTCAGTCTTATCTGTTTGTCAGAATTAGTTTAAACCATTCATGAATCACAGAAATTAACGTATCCACTCTACTCCCACGAATGTAATTGTATACTTCCAAAACTTGTATCATTGCTCGTAAAGTTTTGTTAGATCACGTAACAACGTTACGTCTGTCATTTAAAAGGTAAGAGTACAACACCTCACGTGTCGTGTAACAGGCTTTGATAAGGTTTAATTAAAATTCCAAATTTATATACACATTTAATTCACTAAATGTCCCGCGAACAAATATAAAAACATACTATAGCACATGAAATACATTTTTATTGTCCATTCAGACAAAAAAGATATTTCGTTAGCTTACTGAGTCTAATTCGATGGTCGGATATGCACCATTACAGATCTCAGTCTTATCTACGTATATATGAATTTTAATGCAAAATTGAAAGTGTACAAAGGAAATATTTCTTAAGATAATCTTGCCATATGATAAATTAACATTAACATTTGTTTCAGTAAGTTAGTTTAACACTGTTTTGTTCAAATAAAAGTTCTGTTAATCTATCAATAGTCTGCAACGGAAGGGTTTACTAAAGATAAATGTGGACACCAACCTTTACCATTCACTTCAGTGTGTTAAATTTGATTTTTTCTCTATGAATAAAGTGCAACTTGCTAAATCTTATATGATATTACACAGTTTATTTATTCAGCTGATTTCTCAGTTATCAATAAGACAAATGTAAAAATATTCCCCACCGCTCAGGCAAATGAAATGACATACACCATCATCAAAATTAATGTGCCGTATAAATATATATATATATATATATGTATATATATATAGACAAAATTCTTCCAGCCCCACGAGGGATGGTTTTCGTTACACTTTAGATGATTTATTTAACTTTTAATAATAACTATTATTTTAATAATAAACCTATTAATAACCATTCCAACTTGAGTTTACTCATCTTGGAGAGTACATATCGTACACCTGATACCTAATAATATTATAAATGTAAAGTTTCCTTTGCTTTCACGCGTAAGGTACTCAACCGATTGTGCTGCAATTACATGGGACATTCTTAGGGTGCCTGATTTGAATAAAGCCCTATACTTATATCGAAACTCCCTCTGGGCTACGCCCCGCTGGTCGCTAAAATAGCGAACAAAAAGCCATCCTGGTCTCTAAATTTACAAAATATTAATTTAAATTGTCTGTTTAATGTAACGAACTGTTCTGTGTAAACATTGTTTTATGGCCGTACAGCCACATATATTTCATTAATTTAACCACTAATTTCAATTTGTTTATATTTATACTATTGAAAGATAAGAGAGACTACTACTACTACTACTACTACTACTACTACTACGTCGGTGGACCCGCGGAGGGTAAGCGCCGAGTCCTCATGTCCGTGACGAACTCGGTTATCCTCTACGGTTGCGAGATCTGGGCGGATGCCTTGCGGCAGAAGCGCTACAGGAAGAAGGTCGTAGCGGTGCAGAGGAGAGGAGCTCTCCGGATTTCATCTGCCTATCGTACCGTTTCGGAGCCGGCCGTCCTTGTGATTGCGGGGGTAATTCCCATCGATCTTCTTGCTCTTGAGCGGAAGCGTGTATACGATGGGAATGGCACTGTCAGCCGTGCTGCTGCCCCGCTGCACACAGTGGATGAGTGGCAAACGCGATGGGAGACGGAGAGTCGAGGACGTTGGTCTTTTAGGCTCATAGGTGATCTGAGGGGATGGACCGAAAGAGAGCATGGAGAGGTAGACTTCTACCTTACCCAGCTTCTCACTGGGCACGGTTGATTCGGCTTCTAACTTAACAGAATGGGGAAGATCCCGAGTCCGGAATGCCAGTACGGGGATTCGGATTCGGACGATGCCCTGCACACCTTCTTCAAATGTAGAAGGTGGGAAACGGAGAGAAGGGAGCTGGAGGCAGCTATCGGGCGTGTGTCGCCGGAGACCCTTATAGAAGAGATGTTGTCCAGTCCTGAATCGTGGAGCGCTGTCGCTGCGTTCTGCAAGAGGGTGCTAAGGCAAAAAAGAAGAGAGCGGCTATAAAGCACCAGAATAGCTCATGTCGGTGGATTTTAGAATGAAGTAATTGCCATTGGGCGAACGATGGCACCCTCTTGAAGTAGTTGCAGAGATGCGTTCCCGAGAGGGGTTCCAATGCCTGGACCGGTAGGTTTTTAGTGGGTGAGAGTCCCACACACCAGGGCGAACATCTGTCCCTGACGGTGCATAATGCATTTTCCTATCGTAAAAAAAACTACTACTACTATTGATACTTGATAGTAATAACACTTCTTATTTTAACTTTTTCAGCAACTGCTGAGTCATACAATATCCAGATAGGAAAATAGGTTTTAGTAACAATGTACCTATACGTTTTTAGCAAGTATTAAGTATAGATATAGAAGACCAAGCCACTATATATTTTTACTATATATTTAAAGACTGTAAAACTCATATTTGACAAAATTAGGATTCTCAATTATATGTATGTATATATATATATATATATATATATATATATATATATATATATATATATATATATATATATATAAGTAGATATGAATATGCCGGTTCTAGGACACTTTTGGGACAGTCAGAAAATCAATGTAAAATACTGTTCATTGAACAATAAACAAATCTAAGAAATCTAACAGGAAAGCACGAATGTTAAATAACCGAATCTTTAGCTGTTTTACTGTTCAATGTTTGCTTCTACATTTATAAGCTGTTTTAATGAAAAAATCCAGAAATCTTAATAAAAAATCTTTACTCTACAAAGTTAATTGTAACACAGTCTTTATCTTTAATAGTCTTCTTTCCAGTAACAACCAAGTGTAATTTTTCATTTTTGTTCAATTCTTTAATCTTTTTTTCATCCAAAACAGTCAAAAATCTGTTCGGTAAGTGTACTTTATACTCTTCCAACTCGGCAATTATTGTAAACCCGAATTTATCTTTCATTTTCTCCAAATTCAAGATTCTATATCTCTTTTTTTCTTCCAATTCCACTAATTTCTTATATTCTTTGAATCTTAGTTCACCAACCTTATTCAACTCTTGTAACAGCGCCGCCATTTATTATAGAAAAGTCTTTTAACTAAATTTTAGTTAAAAGATTTTTCTATAATAAATAGAACAATCTGAAAACATTTGACCAGAAATTGTGCTGATTTGTGTCAAGTTGTCACAAATCAGCACTTCTCAAAATTTTAGTTTACAAATTTTTGCTCTTTAAATAGAACAATCTGAAAACATTTGACCAGAAATTGTGCTGATTTGTGTCAAGTTGTCACAAAAATCACCACTTCTCAAAATTTTAGTTTACAAATTTTTGCTCTTTAAATAGAACAATCTGAAAACATTTGACCATAAATTGTGCTGATTTGTGTCAAGTTGTCACAAAAATCACCACTTCTCAAAATTTTAGTTTACAAATTTTTGCTCTTTAAATATGGAGCGGAAAAAGATAGAGTGCCCATACTGCAAAAAAGACATTTTTGAACATTACTATACTCGACATTACAATTCGAAAAATCATCTAAAAAACAAAGACATTTATGAAAAAGAACTAAATTATTTGAGGACTTGGGCTAAAGAAAATCAAATTGCCGATCACCAAAACATGTATAATATAGAAAAATTGCGTGAACTAAAGAAAAATTTTAAGGAAAGTAAAAAAGATCTCAATCTAAATAGATTATTTCATCATTAAATAATGATGAAAAAATTCATTCAATAGCTGAAAAATTGGCTATCGAAACTAACGACAAAACTAAGTCAGAAATGATCGAAGAAATTGATAAAACGATTAATGAGAAACCTGAAAATATCATTGATGTAGAAGTTTTATCCTCAATACACGGTCTATTTAAGCAATACATTTTAACAAATTTGAACGACAATTTCATGTCAATTTACAAATATCTTTCTATTTTGCGCCCAGAAATTAAAAGTTTAATCGAAAAATTTCAAGAAACTGTGAAAAATAGTAAAGGATATCTCTCTTTAGAATGCGAATACGAACGAACTTTAGTGAACGGTGAAACACAAACTTGTCCAATGTACTTTACTATAAAAGCAGACGAGATCTTTGATGTAAACGACTTTATTTCTAAACAATTTAATAAATTAACACATCGAGAACAGACAAATCATCCAAATCGAGGTTCTGGATGGACATTAAAACGCTGTAAACAACTGATTTTGAGCCTTAATAAACACGAATTTATGAACGCAGGATCATATATCGATTTACCACAAGAAATAAAGGTAAAGAAAGCTTGTGTAAATATCAAAAATGAAGATGACTATTGCTTTATTTACTCTATCCGATGTGCAATTGAAAAATCAAAATTTCATCCTGAACGTGTAAAACAATATGAAAAATTTGTAAATGACGAGATATTTTCTGGATTTGACTATCCAATGTCCTTAAAAGATATACAATTATTCGAGAAACGAAGCTACAATTCCAAGTACAAATATCCAAAAATGTCAATCAATGTCTACAGTTTTGATGAAAATATTAAGGTTGTTCCGTTACAAATTTCTGAAAAATATGATGCCGAGTTAAACATTGACTTATTGTATTTTAAACAAGATGATAAATCCCATTATGTTTTGATAACAGATTTAAGTAGATTAGCGAGTTCTCAATTATCAAAAAATGCTCACAAGACGTTCTTGTGTCGAAGATGTTTAAGCCATTTCTACAAATCTGGAGATTTAACAGATCATTTAGAAATTTGCAAGCAACACGAAGTTTGTAAGCCAATTATGCCCTTTCCAGGCCAAACAACTAAATTTATTAATTATCAAAAGAAGTTTAGCCATCCGTACGTTATTTATATGGATTTTGAAAGCATATTAGAAAAAATTCCGACATGCAAGAACAATCCACAAAGATCGATTACAACCAAGATTCAGAAGCACATTCCTTATGGTTTTACTCTATATTTAGTGTCAAATGTGACAAATCGCATGTACAAACCTATATGTTATAGAGCAAAAAATGAAGAAGATTTGCCAAATGTTCCTGCAAAATTGTTTGAAGAGCTCAATAAAATATCAAAATACATAGCTAAAAAGTATAATTCTAAGAACAAAAAACCTATGAAATTGACCGAAGAAGAAGAATTAGCGTACCAAAATTCCAGTCTTTGTCATATTTGTGAATGTGAGGGTTTTGATAATCAAACAAGAAAAAAAGTACGAGATCATTGTCATTTAACCGGCAAATTTCGAGGTGCTGCTCATTTATCTTGTAATCTGAATCTCAAATTTCCTCAAAATATTCCAGTTTTCTGTCACAATATGTCAAATTATGATACTCATTTGTACATAAAAGAATTGGCAAAACAGTATGGTAATGTTGATTTGATCGCAAACACAGATGAGAAATATATAAATTATTCAGTAAATTCAGGATATGGGTATGAGTTTGAAGATGATAAACCAAGAAAGTTCATCAAGTTTTCATTCGTAGATACGTTCAGATTCATGGCCTCGTCTATAGAAAAGTTAGCTAAAAACCTGAAAAAAAGATGATTTCAAGCATACAAATCATTTTATACAAGATGGTCTGAACGCAATTCTAGATAGACAACCAAATGACGAAGAAGAAATCTTTAAAATTCTATCTGGAAAAGGCATATTTCCTTACGAATTTATCGACAGTATTGAAAAACTTGATTACACAGAAGAATTGAGAATTCAAGATTTCTATTCACTTTTGACAGACGAGAGCATATCTGAGAAAGATTATCAACACTACTTGAGCGTTTGGAACAAATTAAAAGAGAAAAATCTTGGAAATTACTCTGATTTGTACAATATCCAAGATGTATTATTGCTTGCTGATATATTTGAAAATTTCAGAAATATTTGTCTAAATTGTTACAAACTTGATCCAGCACATTATCTAACAGCTCCCAGTCTTGCATGGGACGCTATGTTAAAATTAACGAAGATAGAATTACAGTTAATTAGTGATTATAATATGTATTTGATGATTGAAAAAGGTATTCGCGGAGGCATTTCTCAATGTATTAAACGATATGTTAAAGCAAATAACAAATATTTGAAAGATTTTGATAAGACAAAACCTGAAAACTATGTGTTGTACGTCGATGCAAACAACCTTTATGGGTATGGTCTTATGCAAAATTTACCATACAACGAAATCAAGTGGATGGATCCTAAAACGTATACAACTGCAGAATGGAAAGAAACAATTTTGGAACTCACTGGCGACGAAGATTATGGCTATATTCTTGAAGTCGATCTAGAATATCCAACAAATTTACATGAACATCACAAGGATTTACCTCTTGCTCCAGAACATTTTAAAAACAAACTTTGCACAACTCTACTGGATAAAACTGAATACGTTGTTCATTCGAGAAATTTGAAATTCTATCTGGAACAAGGAATGGTGTTAAAACATGTGAATAGAGTTATCGCATTCGATCAGAAGCCTTTTATGAAAGAATACATTGATTTTAACACAAACATGAGAACCAAAGCTACAAGCGACTTTGAAAAGGACTTTTATAAGCTGATGAACAACTCAGTTTTTGGAAAATCTATGGAAAATGTGAGAAACAGATGTGATATTAGACTAGGAAATGAAGAATTTTCAATGAAACAAGCTAAGAAAACAAATTTCAAATGCTTTAACATCTTTGACGACAACTGTATAGCGAGTCACATGTACAAACAAAAGGTTAAATTTAACAAACCGATTTACATAGGATTTTCAGTTCTCGACCTCTCAAAATTGCTAATGTACGAGTTTTATTACAACAAATTAAAGAAGTTTGATCCAGATTTGAATCTGTGTTACATGGATACAGACAGTTATTTTCTAGAATTAAAACGTGATCCTTACAAAATTATTAAAGAAAATTTGAATGACTTTGATACGAGCGATTATCCAAAAGATCACGAATGTTTCACTACTAAAAATAAGAAAGTCATAGGAAAATTCAAAGACGAACTAAATAGCGAAGTTTTAGAAGAATTCTGTGGTTTAAGATCAAAGATGTACTCGTACAAATATCTAGACAAAAATCCAGTTAGGTGTAAAGGAATTAAGAGAAGCGTTGTAAATAAAACAATAAATATCGAAAACTTGAAGAAATGTTTGTTCGAAGATAAAGAAGAATTTAGGGAGATGACTGTAATAAAAAGCTATAAACATGAATTGTATACCATCACCATAAACAAACTGGCACTGAACGCTAAAGATGATAAGAGAATTGTCCTAGAAAATAAAATCGATACAGTACCTTATGGCTATAAAAATGAAGCAAAATCTGATATATTAGATGAGTTAAATAAACTTGGAAACTTTGACATGTAAATGGAAGATGATTTGATTCACTGCCACAAATGCAAGAAAAAAACGAAAAATATAGATTCTAAAATCGTTCAAACTCAAAACGGATTGTATAGAATTGCAGCAAAATGTTCAAAATGTAAGACAAATAAGAGTAAATTTATAAAGAATCCAAATGAAAAACAAGTAAAGAAAGAATTAAAGAATAAAGAAGAAATAGAGATTGAAGCTAGAGAAATTCATGCACCAGTACGAAAAAAGTTTAAAAAGAGAAAAATTATAACACTAGGAATTGACGATTTATGGGCAGCAGATTTAGTTATAATGTCTAATTATTCAGATCAAAATGATGGATTCAAGTATATGTTAAATGTTATTGATACTTTCTCAAAATATGCTTGGTCAAGAGCTATCAAAAGAAAAAACGGCAAGGATGTTTCAAAAGCTTTCGAAGATATAGTAAAAGACGCGATAAAAATCAGGCATAAACCTCCAAATTTACTTCATACAGATAAGGGTTTAGAGTTCAAAAATAAAGAATTTAACGATGTTTTGAGGAAATACAACATTAAGATTTATCATACTGAAAACGAAGAGAAATCAAGTATCGTAGAGAGATATAACAGAACTCAAAACGAAAGGATGAAAGTTATTTTTGAGATTAATAAAAACTTTAAATGGATCGATATTCTTCAAAAAATAGTCACAAATTACAATGATACGGTTCACAGCACAATCAAAATGAAGCCCAAAGACGTAGATAAGGATGCAGAAAAGGAGTTTTTAGAGACCGTTTTCAAGTATGTTCCACCTGAAATTCACACGAAAACTAAATTTAAAGTCAATGATCATGTAAGAATTGTTAGTAAAAAACAAACATTTTCGAACAAATATAAGAACAATTGGTCAAGAGAAATCTTTGTGATTTATCAAATTAATAACACAGATCCTGTAACTTATAGTATAAAAGATTTAAATAATGAAGAAATAACCGGAAAGTTTTATGAATATGAATTGAAGAAGTCAAAACTGTAATATAAATTTTCTATATATAAATGGCGCATCAAAAGAAATGTACAAAGTGCAAAGAATTTAAAGATTTAAATGAATTTTATAAAGATAAAAATAGGAAAGATGGAATGCATTATAATTGCAAAGATTGTGAAAGGGAATATCATAAAGAATTATATGATAAAATAGAAAAATTAACTTTGGAAGATAAAGAATGTCTTAAATGTAAAGAAACTAAAAAAATTTCAGAGTTTCATAGTGATCACTATAGTAGAGATAAGAAAGACTCATATTGTAAAGATTGTGTAAAGAAGAATCTTCATAGATTATATTATGAAGATACTCATTGTGAATGTGGAAGAATTATAAAATGGTTAAATAACTATGAAAAACATTTACAAACCAAATATCATAAGTTAAGAGTTTTTAATAAAATTTAGTAACATTTTCATTGTGTAATAATTTTTTCTATATAAATGGAGTCTCAAAAGAAATGTACAAAGTGTCAAGAAGAGAATAGAAAAGACTGTTATTGTAAGGAATTATACGTTAAAATGAACAAATTAACTTTAGAAGAGAAAAAAGTGTTACTTTTGTAAAGAAATTAAAAATATTTCTGAATTTAATAACTGGCAGTATAGTAAAGATAGAAAAGATGCTTTTTGCAAAGATTGTGCTAAAAAAATTTTCAGCGAAAGTTATAAAAACGAAATGCCTTGTGAATATGAAAAAAAAATTCTACGATGGTTACCTAGTTATGCTAAACATTTACAAACAAAATATAATAAATCGAGAGTTTTTAGTAAAATTTAGAAACATTTTCATCGTGTAATTTAGATATTCTATAAATCAGTCGAGATTCTGCCATATTTGTAGTAAAATGATTTCCGTTGTATAAAATATTCAAAGATTCTTTCATTTGGTTGTAGAGATTGATAGAATTTGGTTCGTCATCAATGAACAAAATCTCTAATTCAGGATAATTTATTTTTAGATGTTTTAATCGGTTTGGTATTTCTCGTTTCTGAGCTCTGATAACGTAATAAGGCCATTCCCACATGTGATTCTTCTTAATTAACACAAAAACATGGTGTTTTTTCTTATCAAAATCTTTACAAACAAGGTCTGGTTTCATCAAGTCAATTTTTACACTTTGTTTTGCGATTATTTCCGTTTTGATTTCATCTTTAATTTGCAAGTGTTTTACTTCATCCTCTAAATATTTAATCTTGTTTTTAAGTTTGTACTCACCAAGTTTTCTAATAGAGGGCAAAACTTCTTTTGTAACCCAAGTTTTGAAGATTTTTGCCTCTTTTTTATGTGATCTCAAAATTAAAGAATAAAGTCCTGATTCATTGATGAAAATAGTATTTTTTTGAAAGTTAGAAGGTAGGGCAATCGAATGACCCACCTTATTTATTTCAGAATATGATAATTTATCATCATTATCAACATGCTCTCTAACTGCTTGTTTCGTATTTTCATATTCTAGAATTTCTGCAACATCTTTAGCTTTAAACCAAAATTCGTTATTTTTATCCACAATCGTAAAAATATGTTTGTTTTCAAATCTAAGTTGATTATTGAGCAGGTCTACAACTGATTCCATTTAGATAGAAAAGAAATTTAACTAGTAATTTTTATTTCGAGAATAAAGGCCAGATTCATTGATAAAAACAGTGTCAGGATGAAGATTGTTAAGGGGCCATTCGAATAGCCCCTTGTTTTTTAAGTAAAAATATTGAATTTTGTCATCATCGTCAACTCATTTTTTATTCCTTTTTCAATCTTAAATATATTGTTGTTTTACTCTCATTATTTAATAAATTTCCCTCAGAGTCTTGTATAGTTAGAACGATTTTTTGAATTCTTTTAATATTTTTTCTAATTGGAATATAGTCTATTTCATTCGGGTTTTCACTAATTTTTGATCCATAAGCAACATTTGGGAAAAATGTGTACAAAATTTCAGATTCTTTGTGTAAATGTTCGGTATGATTTTCAAAACTAGGTTCAACGAGATTACAATGTACTTCAATTACATCAAACGGTCTAAATTTTGGCGTTTTATTTCCTAAATATACCTGATTTGGCTCAATAGTTTCTTGAACAAACCCTAATAAATCTACAATAATTGCTGAAAACATTATTCTTACTGGTGATTTTATTTGAATTTTATTAGAGAGATAATTTTTTTGCATTTCAAACTTGTTTTCGTCAAAGTTTAAAGATTTATCTGATTGTTTCAATGTTTTCAGATAATTTTTAAGGGAATTTTTTATTTGATCGAAGGTATAATATCCTTTGTTTAAACCATAATATTTTGTTATGTTCTTCTCACTAAATCCTATACAATAAGGAGAACTTTCACTAATATTTATTACAAAATTGTCAGAATAAAAACCGCTTAAACCGATAAAATAATTTGATTCTTCCTCTAAGTGTATAGGATGTTCCAAGTTTAAAAATAATTGAGAGCTTTCTGAAGTCAACTTGAACAGCTTCATTTTCGCTATTTAAATGGAGAAATTTTTAAAGCAAAAAGATCAGATAAAACTTCAAACGTTTGAAGAAAGTAAGAAAGATCAACCAATCAGATTGTTAATTGTTGGTTCAAGTGGATGTGGAAAAACAACTTTATTATTGAATTTTATCTACAATAGGTTGATTCCTTATTCCAATTTATATGTTTTTAGTAAATCTTTAGAACAAGACGCCTATAAAAAATTACAAGAAAGATTTGAAAATATTGAGAAAAACTTAAACAAAAAAATATCACATTTTTATAATGCTTCCGAGGACATAGTTCCATTAAGCGAATGTAAACCCAATTCGTTAATCGTTTTTGATGATTGTATTTTGGAAAATCAGGACGTTATTAAGGAATATTTCGTAATGTCTCGTCACAAAAACATATATCTTGTATCTATCTTTCCCAATGCTTTTCAAAGGTTGATAAACAAGTTATTAGAAATAATTTGAATATGTTGTGTGTTTTTAAGCAAGACGATCACTATTCGAGAAAGATTTACAACAATTATGTTGGTTCTGATATGAGTTTAAACCACTTTAATGAATTATGTGATAAAATTTGGAAAGAAGACTACGGATTTTTAACTATTAATCTAACTTTGAAGCCTAAAAATGGTAAATATTTGAATAAATTTTCTAATATAAATGCTGTTCAGTGGTCTGACAAATCTACTTGATAAAATATTTGTTACAATTATTTTTACATTATCTTTACTTTTTATTTACATTATGAAAATAACAGAAAAACGGTAAATCTGTTCACGTTCCACGTTTTACGTTCCACGTTTTACGTTTCACGTTCATGTTTTACGTTTCGTGTTCACGTTTTTACGTTCCACGTTTATGTTTTACGTTTCGTGTTCACGTTTCAAAATTTTCCTAAATAAATGGCGAACGTAACTTCAGAAGAAGCGAAAAAACTTGATCAAATAGAAAAGAAATTAATCAAAGAATTTAAAGAACAGATTCGAATTGATGAAAAAGAACAAGAATTTATTCAAAAAATCAATCAACCTGTAACTTCTGCAATAAAAAATGTTGAGGGCAAAATTGAAAATGTTTTAAGCGATAATCAAAATTTAATGAATTTGGTTCCAGTTGTACGACAGTTTGCCGATATTTCGATTCCAGAATCTGAAGTAGAAGAGTTTGAATTGCCAAAATTACCATCTTCAACACCATTTAGACCTAGAATCATTGAAGAATCTACCATAGTTGAACCAATAAGTCCTGGAACAACGGATATAATAATTGGTGAAATTGGTAGAAAATTCCTTCCTAGAGCGAAGGATGATAAATTTGGTTTGTATTGGGATAGAAAAAAGAAAAGTTTTATGATTGGAAATTTGCCCGTAAATTTTGAACATAATGACATAGTTATTAATGAAAAAATGTACGAAGGTACTCAGGGTTTATGGAGATTATTAACAGGCACTGATGTTCCAAAAGACGGTTTATATTCTGAAGAAGACTTGAAAAAGTATACTGAAATTTTATGGAAATCTGATTCAATTTACAAAAATAATGATCCATCAACTAAGAAACCAAAGTCAAGTAAAGGTAAAAAATATCTCAATTTGATTAAACCAATTTGGGAAAAACGAATCGAAGGATCAGGTGTAAGAAAATACAGTGATAATAAGATTGAGTACAGATATATCAACGATTTGACAAAACTCGATGGAATTATTAATTATATTTATGCTCAAGAGAAGGCTGGAAATAACAATTTTTTGAATGAAAAGAAAGCAATTAAAGATTTTATTTCGAACAAACTTGACGAAATGATTGAAAAACCTGATGGAATTAAATATTTAAAACGAATTTTGCCGGCAATAAGTTCATCTATGATTGAGGGTAGTGGACTTTTGAATGATTTTATCAACAATTTACCTTTTGAATTACACGTACCAACTTATCAGTATCTGGGGCCTGGCACAAAACTCGAAAAAAGACTAAAAAGAGGAGATCCTGGTATAAATAAATTAGATCAAGCTGCTATGGAACACGATATTTTTTATGCAAAACATAGAGACACAAATTCCAGACATATCGCAGATAAAGTTTTGCAAGATAAGGCAATGGATAGATTTTTATCAAAAGATGCTAGTTTAGGTGAAAGATTTGTTGCGCTTCCAACAGCTGGAGCAATGTTTTTGAAGAGAAAACTAGGAATGGGAATCGAAGAGAACTTGAAATTTTAACTATATAAATGGAGGTGAACGTAAACTTCAGCAAAAATCAGAAAGAAAAAATAAAATCCGCTTTTAAGAAGAAAATACCCGTTAGTATTCAATTTAAAATAGATCAACTAAAAAATGGCGAAGATAAGATATTTTTAACAAATAGACAATACAATAAACTCGAAAAACATAAGAAAAACAATAAAGGAACCAGAATAGAATTTTCTTATAATCAGTTGAAAGAACTTAAAAATGGTGGACTTTTGAAAGATTTATTAGATTTTGGAGAAAATATTCCAGTTGTTAAAAATGTTGTTCCTTATGTTCGTAAAGCTGCTCCAATCGTTAAAAAGGATGTGATTCCTATTGTTCGAAACATTTTAAATTGGTTAGATAAAGAGTTGGAAGATGTTACAGGATCTGGATTAGATGAGAAAACTTTGAATTACGTGAAATCAAACATTGAAAAAAAAATTTAAACCTTTAACATTCGGGGAATTGGAAGAAATCTGCAAAAATATTAAACATTTTAGAGGAATCTTCATGAGAGATACATTACCTGAAAAAGTTAAGAAATTTGAATGTGGAATTGTGAATTTAGACTCGATTATGGGAAGTGGAACGCATTGGATTTGTTATTATAAAAATGATAAGAATGCATGTTATTTTGATTCGTATGGAAGAATTGAGGACAAACCACCTATAGAATTGATTAAATATTTGAAAAAATCAAGCGTCTACTACAATGACTCTCAGATTCAAGACTATAAAGATCCCCCAATTTGTGGACATTTGTGTGTTTTTGTTTTGAATGAACTGAGTAATGGTAAAGATTTTAAAGAAGTTGTTAACAAATTATTACTTAATAAATATGGATTCACAAAATATTTTTTGACGTATTTGGAACACAAATTATTCAAAATGTAGATAATAGTTTCAATTTTGATAGTTTGAGAAATGAGTTTGATAACAAGTTAGAAAATTTATTACAAAACCTTCCAGATTCAGATATGTTTGCTGTCGAGATTGAAGATTTTAAAGCAGAATATGATAACAAACTTGCAAATTTCATGAGTTCAAATGAAGTTGCTGATAAAATAAAAACATTGAAAAAAGAATTTGAAGATGGTGCAAAAAAAATATTTACCAATTTAATGTCTCATATCGAAAAAGCTGATAAAATTACTGAAGCGATCAAAGTTGAAAAGAATTATGTTAGTTTGGCTAATAAAAAAAGAATTGTCGGTGTTCGACCTGGTATTGACAAACATGATGTTGTTGTTAAAGAACAAATTTTAAAACCTCTAAAATTATCAGAAAACATCGATATTGTTGATTTACATGATCCGAATGTTAAAAATGCCTTAGATTTTAAAGGAAAAAGAATTAGCAGTGTTAGTAAAGGAATTAATCCATTTGATGTTGTTGTAATGATTCAATTAGAAGATCCTATTAAAATGTTTAATGAACTAAAACAAAATTATGAGAATCATAAACAGCATGTTAAAGATTTTACAACAGAAGTCTATGAAAAGTTAGAAGCCAGAAATAGAAGATCAGTAGACGATTTTGGTGAAATTAATGAAAAACTTACTAATTTTAAAGAGTCTTTTGATAAGTTTAGTTTAGATGCTACGAAAACTTTTGAGAATATTGGTCATAAATTTGTTGAATACAATGATTCTAATGCTGTCAAATTTCAAAAATTAGAAGAAAAAATTAATAAGTTCGAGGAAGATTTGGAAGATATAGGTCTTCATGTAGGATTTTATGGATGATAAAATTTCCTTATATAAATGGCGCTCATATACTGTGTGAGGTGTAAGGCAAAAACTGAAACAAATGATATAAAATACTATGCAAATATCAATGGAGTTAAGAGAATTTCTGGAAAATGTGCTGAATGTAACGCAAAAAAGAGTCAATTTATAAAAAACTTGAAATTTTTTCTTAATAAATAGAGATGGCGGGACATTACAGTGCTTTCGATCTTTTTATAATGCAACACGAAAGAGATTTGAAAAAAGAACATTGGGATGATATTTCTCAAAAATATGAATTATCCGAAGATATGATGAGATTATACGTAAACAAATTGAATTGGTATAACATTGCTAAATATCAAAATCTGTCCCCAGAGTTCATTCAAGAAAATATACATTATCAATTAAAAGATCATATGTCTGTTCTTTGTCTCTATCAACACTTGAGTATAAAATTTTTGGATGAAAATAAAGATACAGTTGATTGGAACAATATTATAGATAGCGGTTACTATCCTGTGCAAATTTTATTGAAATATGTGGCCGAGATCGCAAAATTTAAGGAAGAGAATCCCGAATATGACGAAGTAGATCATTAAAAATGACTAAAATTTATATCTTTTCTTATAAAAACGTACATTAGATCGATGAAAAAATGATATCTTTCTTATACATGATGTTTAAATTTTCTCTTATTAAATGGCGGACTACAGAAAATATGCTAGTGATATTGAAAGGGCGGAGTTTAAAAATTTCTATCCAATTAGTAAACAACATTTGAATGAACCGAATAAAAGAACTGAGTTTAATATTGATTTTGGAGATAACTTTTGCTCGTCTAACTTCCAGTTTTATATTTCTGGAACTTTAACAAAACAAGATGGTCAAGCATATCTTGGAACTGATAATGTTAGATTAATCGATAATTTTATACCGTTTTTATTTTCTAAGATTGAAGTAAGAAAACACAATAAATTGATAGAAGAAGTCGAAAACTGTGGTCAGTTAAGCACTATTAAAGGAACTATTTCGTATTCAAAAAGTGATGTATTTTCAAACAGTTTTGAATCAACTTTTAAATTTGGACAATTTGAAGCGGTCGGTGATTTAGCACATTTCGGCTTAGGATTCTTTGAAAATGTAAATTTTCCAATCTATAAAGGTGGATTTTACATTAGTTTCATAAGAGCTGAAGACGATGATGTGATTCTGAAGACTGCAACTGGAAATGTTATGCCTGTTGATGGCAAAATTACAATTAACGAGTTTTTCATTAGAGTTCCGATGATTTATTACAAAACCACGAGTAAAATTCAGTTGATTGATGAAATTACAAAATCTCAAAACATTATGTTTAATTTTCTAGATTGGCAATGTATTGAGCAAAAAGGTATTTCCGGAACAACTTATTCGTTCGATATCACAAATATTTATAGAAATATCTTCAATCCCAAGTTCGTTATCATAGGTTTTCAAACAGATAGACAGAATAATCAAGAGAAAAATCCTTCAAAGTTTGATAGTTTGAATGTAAAAAATATCAGAGTAAAATTGAACGGTTCTTATTATCCAGATGAATTACAAAATTTAAAGAAAAAGACCTTCAGCCACGATATTTTTAGTAAAGGTTGAATAATACTTAATTAAACTGTCAACGGCAGACAACTAGATAAACAAATGAAATTTGCCTCTGCGAGTGTCTGTAGATGGTTAGCTTATGCTAATTTAAATTTATTTACGTGTTTGGTGGTTGCGTTTTAGTATTCTAAGCAAAGTAAAATGATAATTTGATACTGCTAACCATTGTGATATCCTCCATTTTCGATCCCCACTAAGACTATCGCGGCTGACGATCGATTTCTCATTCTTAGAGAAAAACTCGCTATTGATAAAAAACGAGGCTGTGTACTTATGCAGTGCAAATTGATTCTACTGAACTGTATTATCTGTACTATATAATTGTATATTTTTGTATCTCAGCTGTTTGGTTCAAGGCTCTGTCAAAAGTTCCAGGTGGGAAATTCGACAGTGGGAAATAGAAACCATGAAATACATGAGAGCAGTGAAAGTAGAATATTGATGTCGATTCTGTAAAACATTAATACTACCAGACAGCTTCGAATTTCCCAAGAACTACTGACGGTCACGCCATACTCTCATCCAGTTTTCCGAGGTATTCATTTGTCATTCTGGTCAATGGAGTCAATTGATTTTTTTCCAACAGAACGTCGGTAAAATAATGTTTCTTGTGTGCGTTGATTTCAACTCCGAGATCGTGTCTGAAACGTCATAGTACAATGATGACAGTTAGAATACCTATACACTTAAATTACACTATATTTTGTATCTGAGTGTTTATGATGTGGAAATGATCATATTGAGCTTCGTGGTCACCAAGAGGAAGGTTCCAGGTCAACTAACTGAACTTAAGATTCCCATTTATGTAAACCCTTCCAACGATAGCTACGTTATGTGTAATGTTTCTTGTTTTGAACAGGAATGTTTAATGGTTTTGTTATACGTAATTTATTCAGTATTTTATATAACATAGAATAAACTTATATTTTAATATAATTATTCTAAACCATTAATTCTACTTAATAGTAATCATTTTAAACAAATAAGTAAACTTAAGAACCAATTGATTAAATTAAATCTAAGTTATTATTAGGTACAGTAAAATTGTCCCCCATAATGCCATACACATTCTAAATAAGTGAAATATTAAATAACACAAATACTATGTTTTTTGCTTTCTTATTAATTCTTATTGATAAAATAAGCTACTATATATTTGGTTAATTTTGAGTATGAGAGTTTTATTTTAGTTTAAGTTGGTATATGAATACTCGTATGAACACTCTGTGTATTCACTGTAATTTATAGATGGGTACTTTTAGAATTTAGATTTGTATATATATATATATATATATATATGTCAAGAACATTGAAGCGATAAACATATGTAGGGTTGTAACATATTCAGAGTATGTGATTTACGCATCTGCATAATAAAGTGGAATATGCTGACTTATCGGATATAAGTACGTACACATTGATATGAAAATACCGGTATATTAATAACCTTATCCAGTATGATGGTTGCAATAGATGTAAGAATATTTTTATGAATTCAGTGGGAAAACTATTTAATTTATATACTCACTTCTAAACCTATAAAACCCTAAAAAATATTGTGAGAGTTATCCATGTGAGAAAAGGGCGTTTTCTGAAAAAGTACCGTAAAACATACTCAGAAAAGCACTTAGGCGATCTGAAACATCGTGCCTACGTTTTAAACTAAAAGCAACATTCCACAATATATGTGCAATTTAGTGTGACATACAGAAACTCGTTCCCTTGAGAACTTCTTAATCACAGAAAGTTCTTGTTATGATGACGCCGAGAGTGTGAGAATATTGGTGTATGATAATGTCCTGCCTGCCGCTCTTCTACTCCGCCATACGCTTTGTGTAATAAAAGTCTCCTATTATAATGTTGTGATTAACAAACACATTAAAATGTAATTCCATAATGTATTTTAAATTCTTCTAATAGAAACCCTATCAATTTTGTCTTTGTTTCTTATCTTTTGTAACAATATTATAACTGGATATATTAAACGAATTGTAAATGCCAAATATTTCTATAAATTTAAATTTTTAAATAATCTAAAATTTTCCGGTATAGTTTTGTTACTACACTAATTAGACCATGTTTGTACAATATTCAATTTCAGATGCAAACTCTACAACGTCATGGAATAGAAAAAATATGTTACAGAATCAATTTGAAACTGTTTTCTCAAAGTATATTGACATTGAACAAGAAATATTTCATTTATTTATTGAATGCATATAAATAGTTTTACTGTAGTTAAAAGTATAAACAAGTTGACGGAAAATTAAAAAGAGAGAGCATTTAACTTCAAAGTCAAAGGATATGACTTCACAAAGACCATCGCATTCGTCTTTTGAAGAAAGCTGTGTTTTTTAAGATACTATCAGAGACGGCACTGTGATTCTGTTGTAATATAACGATATCAGTCAACATATTAAGAAAATCATAGATTCAAATACCATAGTAGCCTACACACTTGCTGCTACACTCGTTAGTGTATTGATGTCATTAGAACACATTACGTCACTCTCTTTTTTAAATTTATGAATTTTATAACCCAAAATGTAAGTGAATTTGAATACATCATTATGACATTTCATAGATCAATGATCCCTCATTTATCATAAATATGATAAAAGTCACTTAGAAATATTTCCTCCTCTACAATTTTGAAAGTTGTTTCACAAAACCATACCTCATTTTCAATATTTTACTGTAAACATTCTCCAAAACCAATATAGTTATGAGTGTTAAGAAGACAAGATGACATGCATAAAGCTATGAACAACACATCGTTAAGAACTACCATTTGTGTTTACTGCTACCTAGTCTTTCTTTACATTTGACTGTGTTTTAGTGAATAGACAAATTTGGGCTCACGCCGAAATCTGTTTTATTCCGCATTAAGTCATTGCTTGCACACCAATATTACATAATTTATTAGGCTTCAACACCCACCCTGTTCATATTTTCTTTCTTAATGCCTTTTATAAAACCTCTGTGGTAAGGAGCATAAATACTTGGTAAGACTGAAACTTTACTGAAACTCTACATAAATAAAGTTTCAACTTATTCAGTTCGAAATTTGCGAATATACCTCATTAGTGTCGTTTGGATTAAATACAAATTTAACATCATAGTAACTGTTATATTGCTATTTAACTAAGTCTATTATATTTAGCTGGCAAAATAAAATTGAAATAAAATATTCATAACCATTGTAAAAGAAAACAAAACCAAAGTACATATTTATTTTTCATAATTATTATAAGAGTTCTCGTAGTACCTAGTCCATATTATTAGTAATATGCATATATTAATTATGCATATATTAGTAATATATGCATAATTTAACAGCATATAGCACAGTGTCCTTATAAATTTATAAACATTTAACAGGTGCACTTTGTTAGTTAATTATTAAGTGCTTTATAGATAAAGTAAAATATAACTTATAAATACTAATAAACGTAAAAAATGAATGTATATTTATTTAAAGATTGAGAATTGGAGGCGAATAATCTGTTTCGTGTTATTGACAATATATAAATATTGTCTGTAACAGTATAGTTAAAATTTGTACGTACAATAGGGTGGGTTATCACATTATTATAAGATTTACAACCATATATTTATAAACATTAGAATATTTATATAGCAGAAAATGCACATATAATACACTTAGATTGGTACATTTAATATTGATCAGAAACGGTACAATCAAGAAAAACAAACCTTCCATTTTCACTTAATATAAGATAAGTAATTTTCTTGAATCTACGGTTCATTGGTTTCAATGACACGTTGAGAAATGAGAAAGGATACAAATATCTTGTTACAAGAAATGACATATTAGGTTTTGTCTCAAGACACTCCCATCCAAAACTTATTTACTGCTTCTCAACAAATCTTATATTTCTTCATTTTCAAAGAAGCCAATTATATGCTCTTCAATATATTGCATTAAGTTATTCTGCTTAGCAAAATTTTCATTACAAACATATTGTGAAATATTATTAATGTTAATGAAAACAATACTTTATCCAAATTGTTAATTATTGGACGAGGCCATTCGAAACCAAAGGTTTCACCATCGGGTGCCTCCACAAAATTATTTTTGTTTATTTTTTTTGGTTTCGAAAGGCCTCATCTAATAAACAATTTGGAAAAGGTATTGTTTTCAATAAACTTTAGTAATATTTAAAGAATTTTCCAACTGCCCCAAGAGTCTTTAATATTGTGAAATATTTAATTTAAATCTTTTTCTCCCAAAATGAAACAAGTGAAGCTTTTGTAAGATTATATATATATATATATATATATACATATATATATAGTATAGTATATATATATAAAATCTAATTTTGGGACTACAAAATAGGTATTTGTATTTACAAATGTATATACATATATATATATATATAATTATATATTTATATATATAATTATATATATATTTAAAATATATATATATAAATAAATATATAAAATAAAAAATATATATAAATATATATATATATATATATATATATATTAAGTATAGAAAATATGGACGACAGAAATAGGCTATATGATCCTAGAATTCGAAAATTATTCACAGCTTTTATTTAAGATACTTAGCGTAAAATAAATATTCTTTTTTGATACTATAATCTGGTACCACGTTGACATCGTGGTCGGTAACTGTGTAGGAAAATAAGTGCTTGTAGAATTTTCTAACTCGTCCCTTACTAAGAATCAATAGATTTAGAGTTAAATACTCACACAGTCTCAAGTCTTGGGTCAAATTACAAGACATATGATTGATAAATTGTTAATATTTTCTTTTTTTTTTTGTAAAAAGGAGAAGCCGATCTCCTTTTATGTCTTATTCTGCCCGTCCTCATGAGCCACTGGCCTGTGCGAGGATCTTATCAAACAGAATAAGGGGGAGAGTCGATACAGTACAAGGTCGATGGTACTGATAAAAAGTGCAACGGTCACAGACAGGATTCAAACCTGCGCTATCTCTAACTCAGACCCAAAGTCCAACGTCTTAGTCCACTCGGCCATCGGCACTCCCATTCTATTCTAATGTGTGTAGATGTATGCGTGTTGTGTACTCTCTAACATTGTGAGATGTAAGGAAATCGGAAACGTTTTAAGTTAATAGTTTTCTACAAAAACGTTACAACATTGTCTTGATTCGGTAATGAAGTCTTTTACCGCAGGTACAGCTACCATTTATCAATCATAAACTTTGAAAAATCTAATTAATACCTAAGCTTTATATTGATGATTTCTTCTAAAACATTGCTATTGTACATATATAATTCTCTTCGTTATTGACTTTGTTGTTATAAAATACTCACTGTGTCAGGTATTTGTTGCGATAATTGAGAGAGTGCATTATTTTTTAATAATTATAAAAGTACTGTTGTAAAATACTCGAAATACTGTTGTAGTACGAGATATGTAATTGTAAGCCTCACACTTAGGCTTTATGATTTATTAATAATGTAAACTGATCGTAATTAATAATTTTAATATTATACTATTTTTTCCCAAGTAAATAACAATCTATACTAATGTGAAGTTTAAACAATACTCGTATTTTAGGTCTAAGTGCATTAAACGACAGCTTATTTGTCAAAACTAAGGCTGGCAATGATACAGCAAGGATATATACCCACTATATTTGTTATCTCATTTTTGATTCAGAGTTTTATTTTTGTGATTAATTGTTTCATAAATTTGTAAAAGTTATACTTTACAAAATAGGAATTTACCAAGGGACTATTATTTTTACACTTTTCTCATCACATATTTTCTAAATTTGGTTTACTTCACCCAAGTCAATTAATATGCAACTCAACCACCCTATTAGTGGTTACGGTAGAGTTAATTAGTAGGAGCAGAATTAACAAGTGGATTAGAGTAACTCAATCAGTAAATTAGAGCCAGGATTTGCATTACAACTGTAGTATTTAGCTATGGAATGTTTTGGTAGAGGATTGTCACAATTAGCTTTAGCGTGACTACTGTAATGATGGGTAGTTAAATAGCACGGACTGTCAGACTGCTTTAATACTACACACACCAGCTTCAATGAAATATACATTTAAAACTTTCATTATTTTCTACAGTTTTCAGAGATTTTGTACCAGAAAATATGCAAACATATTCTTTTTTAACCTAAACCAAAGCTCTGTGCAGATTTAGATTTGTTGCTGACTTACCCATTTGTTTTTATAGATTATTTGTCTATAAGAATAAAACTCCAATTCTTGCGTTGTAGTTACACGTTTTCCATTTCTCTCACGTATAAAGCTTCGCTATTCTCAAACGCCTAATGATATATAATACTATATAGTAAAAATGTTTACACCTTTCATGCATTGGCTCATTCAGTTTAGTTAACATTGTTAACCAACACCTCCCATAGAAACCAGGAACGACAGGTGTTAATACTTCGTAAAAGGTACATTAGTTTTACAAACAAAAGTCCCAATATCTTTCTTAGCGCACTTTTATTGATTGAGCTCATTGAGAAGCTAAACAGAAACTAAAAATGTTATATGGTTTCAATAACTTTAACATTTGGAACTTACTGATCTCCCTCTGGGAGATATTTCATATTTTAGGGTCGTGTTCCTAGTGTGATTGATCCATGATCCTTTTATATTTCAACCTCTCTAGGTGTAAGTACTGGATACTAAATATCATCACCGCTGTTCAGAGCTAACTACTCCAACGCTTAACCTTGGATCTTTTACAATTTTGCTAGGACAGATTAAGATACCTTGTAAATTTTTCATAATGTCTTCGTCGACTGTGTAAACCCCTCGTATTTCAACGGAAGAATGCAGTATTTGACAACCTTATCCTGTAATTTTATAGGCATCGTGCTAATAGAAGACTCTATAACTAAGCAAGGGAATCCTTGGATCAGCCCTGTGGAACATGTTATGTAACTAACAAAAACTCCTGGATTGATTAATTGGAATTATTGAACTTCTGGTAGTGCGAGCATTGTCTATTTATATTAAGTTTGGTATGTCTGTTGTTTCTCTAAACAAATAAATCTCAGTTTTTTGACGTGACAACGTCTTAAATTAGGTTGCGGCTCGGAGTCACTCATGAAAAAGTGTAACGCCCGGTAACGTTACGATGCCCGTCCAGTGGGTCCGCCGCACGGGATCCGCACGGGATAAAGCAGATAACTGTGGGTCCGCCGCACGGGATAAAGCAGATAACTATGTTTATTCGTGAAAATGTGGAGTGCTTAGATTCGTCATTTACAACAACTACAACAATAAAGGTAAATAATTGTACACTGATATTTCATTATCGTAAACTATGATTGATTGATTAATTGTTAGATTGACACAAAAGTTGAGAAACTGAGTTTATAGGTTATGTCATACTATTGACAAATGTTGATAGTGTTAAGTAAATTATTAGTTTAAATCACTCTGCAATCAATCGTAATTCAGTAGATTGAGAAGAAACAGCGCGTATTGCTAGTCAAACATTTAAAATAACAAATTATAACCTCTAACCTGTCATAACAGTGCGACCAAACAAACGAACTAAACCGACCAATCACCACGCGCGGAGTTAAAATTTAACTGTGTTTAGCAAGAATTTCAAATTCCAATTTTAGTAAATGTTTTATTCAACTTTACCATTTACAATAACAAATTTTAATTAATTTCAAATTATGTACAATGTTTTAGTAAACAAAATATATTTCTATAGTTAAAATTTGTGCAATTCTTATTTTCATTCAATTCCTTGTTCCTATTGTGCAATTTAATAATATTCATATCAATAAATATTCTACCGAGAAAAAGACGTTGTCACGTAAAATCTTCGCCCGTAAAACCGACTTTACAGGCAACCATAATTTTTTTTTATAAGAAATTTTCAATCTGCCACAGATAGTAACAACAAGAATGATTTAAGATTTGGAAAAACTCCAGTCTCAGTGGTTGTACAAAGTTGTACATTATAAGCTATCCTCCTAAATGCCGGAAAAAATCTGTTATCTAGAACCTAGAAACGTAACAAGTGGTATAGAAGAAGTTTTAGGACCTTGATCGAAACAGATAGAATTCTCTTCGATATATAATATATTTAAAGGTCAAGTGAAAGAAATAAAAACATATTTTTTGTTGTATTTCTTATTTTATTGATTAAAACAGTTTAACATATTCTTTAAGATACAGACAAGATGATGGAAACTATCCTAAAACATTAATATTAAAGATACAGTAGACATGCAATCTGCAAATTTATCTAATGATATACTAACATGAGATGTGAACGTGGTTACACGAGCGAATTTATAACAGTAAATAAATCAGGACCAGAAACACTATACTGTGAGATGACCTGTACATAATTCCGTAAATAAGAATAAATTAAAACTTGTTATGGGTAGGAGAGGAGAAGACATACAAAGAAGAGAGGTTTAACACTATTATTGGACTGCCATACTCGCCGTAGTCTTTACTCAGCACTAGACAATCTGCCTCCCAAGGACTGTCACAGGGTCTTTAGCAGCGTGCAGGGAAGATAAAGTGAAGGTTTTGAATGCCCACAATTAAACAGTCACCGCCTTTTAAACACGCGAGGTGAAGGGGACAAAACCATACCCCTCGAGAAGAGACTGATGTAACTATTATAAGGTTAGCGGCTCCGCACGCGAGAGAGGCTCTAGAGACACTGAACAATGTGGTGGTAGAGGTACTACAAGCTAAGGCGACCTCGGTTCAACATACCGTGACCCTCCGATCAATAAGAGATGAGGAGCGATACAGCTGATCTTTGTTATTGTCATTGAAATTATGTGTAAAACTACATAATATGTCAACATAAATTTATGTTAGAATAAAAATTATTTGTTTCTATTATTACGGAGTAATAGGATAAATTTAATATTGTACAATAAGAGAAGGAAACCGTTCTTAAGTAATGAAGCAAACGTTATATTGTAATTTTTAAAACAAAGATAAGTTTATATTTAAAATTTTAAAGTTTCAAACCAGTATTGAAATATATTTTTGTAATAGTGAACCGTACTTTAATAAGTAAAGGTTGGATTAAGAAAATATATTATTGTGTAACGTAGAACAGAATAAACCTCATTTTTTCCAGGATGGCAAGGCTGAGATACAGCCTACTATCCTCTCGCAAGACAACATGTATCATGGGTGGGTCCCTTACTTTTCCTGAGTATCCTGTCGCTCTGGAAGCAGCACAGAAGATAATTTAACGTGTGAAATAGATGCTTTCTAAGCTTTTGTACGTACCAGAGAAAAGTATAATAAGCTGAAGCGCTTACGAGCTTAACTCACGAACTATATTAATTCTCAACGTACGAGTATACATTAGAAAGAGGCAACTCTTTATTTTTATAATGATAAAAAGTTAAAAAATGGAGTATGATAGACTATTGTGGCTATTTCTAGTTAAATGATAATAAGGTTTTCAGTCATGAGTTATGATCTATCATAGTCAAATACATATTATTTATTCTAAGATTACAATGATATAAGGTGAGAGCTGTGTCCTTTATCCGATCTGTACACTCAGTTTTTTTTGTATTTTTTTTTATTTAATTCTTCCTATAATTCTTAAATCTGTACACAAACCTACTTTGCTTGTACCTCCCCACAAATTTCTAAGCGCTGAGGATTTACTCTTTCTTGTCGTCTATTACTCTCTTCCTTGTTTATATTACCAATGCTACACCTTTCACCTAAACCCTGCAAAGCTTGTCCGGTTAGTATGGTTTATCGCACGCCGGAATCTCTGGCACCTGTAACATCTTGCCGGTCTACGTAATTCTCCACCCTGCAGCTTTGCCATTCTATATAGAACCTTCCTTTCTTCTAAACGTATTTTAACCTTTAAAGAACATTAGACGTCTGCCTATTCTTTTACGATTATACTCAGTGTCAAATTTCTTTCTCAAATCTTCTTCAAAATTTCAATCAATATTAATGTTAAATACTCGTTTATCTCATACGAAGTTACTTTAAGCTTATTATTATTATCGGTGTTTGCCTCACTTGTTTTGGTCCTTTTAGTCCATTCATTTTAGCGAGTAACCTTTCAACAACTTCTCCTCACTCCCTTCAGCTTCTTCCTCAATCAGTATTCCATTATTAGGATACTATCAATATATACCTCTTTATCTTCAGTCCGATATCAAGCCTCTTTATGCTTCTCTTAAACTTATGACTTTTTTCCCTCTTGCTTGATCATAACTAGATAAGGTGAAAAGAGCACCTCTCATCTCTGTCACTGTTGGAACTCTAGTCGCTTCTATTCTTCTTTTTGTGATTTCGACACAGCATTCCCCTTCCATGCCACAATTCTTACGGTTTTTAAATTTCTTACCCGAATGTCCTCCTTAAAATGTCAAAATTTCTCTCATCCTAAAATTGGGATTTTAATGTAAATACTATATGTTTGTCCTTTTTTCTTTTATATTTACATGTACATTATGAAGGAGTATAATTTTTTAATGGAAGACATATGTCAGGAGGAGATAGAGCAGAAAATTAAAATGAAACCAGAACATATTCTAAGTCTTAAGAAAATCTTAAGTTATTGATAAAAAGCCATAGAAAAAATCCAAATATCCTTTTTAAGCTGCATCTTACTCTACCCAGAGAATACGCCAGCATGTCAAAAGGTAAAGAAGTTGTGAAATTATAAACATGTAGTTATGTACAATTAACATTAATTTAAATTTATTATGCTATTAGAAACGAGTTAGAAATTAATATTCATGAAATATAAAAGTTATAAATAAAGATTCTTCGTTTCTAACCGTAGATAGTTTCATATTCATTTATTTGTTGGCATTGTGCGAACACATCACGTGACACACAGATGGCACTCGCCGACTAATCAACACCCGAACCCCTACACAAACATCATCTGACTAACAGTAGCAGAATGTGTTTAGACACGCAGGCAACAATGTAATTAAACATGTGGATTACACTTCACATAAACGATTACAAACGTACACAGTCATTTATTCGTAGTTATTTGAAATTCATTTAATTCCGTTACTTTATTATAAAATAGCATTCAATTTTGCCAAAATAGTATAAAAGTCATATTTTTAAAAGAATATTTTATGGGAAATATATAAAGAGTAGTGAAGGTATCATAAGACACAACCAACTATACATTAATTTTGTATAAAATAAACACCCTTATTTTATTGTAATTAGAAATTGTAATGCTAATTTGCTCATTTGTCAATCGAAAGGTCTTTCTGTTCACAAGGTGATGGAACAGAGAAGCCTGTAGTGTACTTAAATCTAAAAAGCTCTTCTACACGGCGCACAGTGAAGCAAAGCCCCGGTTTTCTTGGTAGAAACATTATAAACGAACGGTATATATATTCGAAATATGATTGTTTCTCCTTATTTCCACAACCTAAAGCATGCCTCCAATACGAGATAAGCAGGTGACCCCACCAAATCCTTGGCACACACTCGTTTAATATTGCATTAACGTTTCTTTAATATTCAATTTGAGTTGCTTCCTTATCCCAGTTTTTAAGATGGACGTTTTATCTGAATAGTTCCTTAAAATCGTTTTAATAATACGTGTGTGATACTTCTATCTACAACATATTAAAACAAAACTTCATACAAAAGTCATAATTTTAGCCCATTATTTTAAAATGGCACTTTATGAATTTCAATTAGTGAAGCTGTTCGTACCAAGTACAAAGAAGATGGAAATTATTAAAATCATTTTTGCGTGATTTCTTGTTGTTTAAACGTGAAATTTTTGGAGTTTCAGTTTATAATTTAACATGTTTCATAAAAAGCTCTTTTCCTGAAATTATGTTCTTAAATGGAGAGAAGTCTTTATTATTGCAATGAAAGATTTTCAATTAACCTTTCATGAGAGGTCAGTTCGTTGTCGAGGTATCGTATAGAGAGATGTGAAGTTTATCACTCTCTTATGACATCAGTCTCTCGAGTGACTCACTTGATGCTGTAGTTAAAACACTTGATCAAGAAGAAAACTAAAAGTCAAAATTGCAATGTACTTTTTATTTTATATTTGCGGTTACATACGTTTAGCTTATTCGATAGAAATATTTAAATTTCTCCATTTTTAGTAAACTGAAAATTATACTTATTTAAAAACTTGAAAGAAGTTATTTGAGGGATATATTTCAACAAACCTAATTCACTTGCCATTAAGTATATTAGGTTTTTAAAACTGGATTTCCAATCCTGTTTTTAAAGACGATGTTTCATATAATAAAGGTAAGATTGCTGGATATATTTAGTTCAACAAAGTGTAGTATTTTTGTCTTTAACGTTACATTCAAAGCTGTATAACTTATTAATGAAAGATAACGAATTTACAAAATGTGCGGATATGTTTAAAGCAAATCAAAAATTGATACAGACTTACCTATTCTTTGTGCAATCGAAACTTGATGTTTATTCTGATAGGACTGCGTCATACGCTGCAATGAACACAAAACATTAATTGAATAATACGATTTTATCCTAATTTTTGTATAATCTAGTTTAATATATTTTATACATTATTAAATTATTGAGAAATCATTTTCAAATAGTATTTGGGGAAGATGTCGGTACATAGGATAGAATATTAAAATAGAAATCAATACATAATAATAACAAGTTTATACGAAAGAAAACCCTGTACACCCCATTAACCTGAAATCCAGGATGGTCTTGGGAGTAAAGAAGAGAATTATTTTGAGAGATATTGGTGCCAAAGTTACAATTGAAGCTGTTGTATACATAATTGTGACTTGAAGAGTATGGTACCTGCAAAGCTTCTTTGGTACCAGCACAGAGCTTGGCCGAGCTAGTGAGACAGGTTTGCTGACAGAACAGATGTATTTTCAACTTTTTATATCAGACTGTCGCTATTACAGCTAGTTATTAACAGTAATGTTTCCAATTTCATATATGATTATCCGACTAGTAAAACAGATATGATTCTAAACATAGTGGTAAATAGCATTAAATGTTACCTGTTGGACTTATTCCAGCTACGAGGGTAGAAATCAGGACATAATTGTCAACTAGACTACCCCTAACTAACAGGCTACTATTTCGATACTACCATACGACAGGAGGGAGTACCATTAATATTGATTGCATTAGGAAATTATACTTTATGGCAATAAAAGCTATATTACGTACATTATCGCTTATAAATCGTAAATTATTAAAGGTGTTAAAATTCTGGAATTTGCATTCCTCATTCGCATTCAAATAAAGCGAATATTTGAAGACGAACTTTGCATTACTTGTTGAATATAAATGCGTGCTCCCATTAGTGAATCGATATAGATCAGAGCTCTTCTATAAATAAAATTTCCATGCCAGTTCTGTTCTCGTATTTGTCTAATACTTTCCCAGCAGGTTACTGAAAAGTTTTTTGAGCTTACTGAATAAATGTTGGCTAATAAATTATAAAAACATTCTACTGAATTTTAATAACGAATCACTTGAAAACGCTTAGGGAGTACTGATTTTTCTCCATCGAGAGCTAACGCACTGAACAACTTTGATCAACATATTACGTAAGTTATTAGTTTTTGCGTTTGACCAAAATCATTTCTCATACAGTCCTCACATACAACCGTATTTGTCTGAACAGTATCTTGAATTAATATCATTTGTTAAAAAAAGTAAAATTGTGTATTTATTGTATAATAAATATCGTACCCGATTCATTGAATTCCGAAATGATATATCAATCAATTGGGTGTCTTTAGAGAGTGGGATAACTATTTTGTGATTCTTGTATAAAACTGCGTTAAGCTGACCATGAAAACAAGCTATAATGTTAACTTCAGTTTTCGATAAAGTTGTTTGTTGCCGTATTAAAGCGAATAGCCCGTATTTTAACATAGAATAGATTTCTTATGGCAATTGCAAACATTTACCTATTGTGAATAATTTTAACTTTAATCTTATAAAAGTGATTTCTCAAAAATTTCGTACTATATGTGCAAGAGCTTATTTTGTTGTGCCTGTTTATTTTATATTAAATCATTAGTAACACGGTGTTTTTTATTTGAACTCTAGAGAAAGTTGTTCGTTGCTGTTTATAGCTTATCACCTGCATGTTGAGATACAATAGATAGAACATTTAGCTTATTGAGCTGTAATATTTGTCTTAATTCAATCGTAGAAAAGTGATTACTCCTAAATTCCATGCCATATATATAAAAATAATTGCTTATTTTATCGTAGCTTTTTTATTCAATACTGACAAGCTTTGCTAACCGCAGGAAAATACAAAATGAAAAATATTTGAATAGAACCTAACGGACGGTTAAAGTAGTATAAATGAAATGAAAAATGCCTTTTTTAAAGAAGCGGAGTAATGAAAATGGGGATATATTCTCATAAAATCAATATCCGAAACCAAAAACTTCACATTACCTCATTAACTTTTCCAAGCCATTCTATAGTTTAGAATGAGCTTCATGGTATTAATAAAATTATCTATCAACTTGTACTGGTTAAAGCGAAAATACTGCTGAATAACTTTTATTGTCTTGAACTTAGTTCAGTATTTTTTAGTAAATACATTGTTTATCTCATCTGCATTTTAGATACTGTGGAATAACATATTGTTAAATATGAGACACTATTTACAGATATAAAAATGTCAATTAGCTAATTTTATGCTTTTAAATATTATTCTTTTGATATTTAATGATAAGCTGTTGTAACTTCCTAATGCAATCAATATTAATGGTACTCCCTCCCATTGTATGGTAGTATCAATAGTAGCCTGTTAGTTTTGTATATTACATAACAAGCTTTAAAAATTATAAATTATCAAACATTACCTTGACAAACCTAAAAAAAGCGAGGTGTCGTTCCAGTATCGGCCAAAAACAGCAAAAACACTATCTCGACAAGGCAAGTCTTGTTTATGTGTCGTTTCAGTTTATTAAGGCTTTTATTCAGTATCAACTAACGATAGATTGCCGCTGGGAAATGGAAACATAATACCGTTTCATTCATTCCAAAAACATTTCACATATTGCAGCTAGTAATTTGTTTTAAATGCAACAAATATTGAATTTATGAACTTATTAGTTGCGTTTTAGAATATTATTCGTAAAATGATTACTATGAGTTACTTTTTTCTTTCTAAGATAAATAGTTCATTATCATTTAAATTCCAAACTTTTGTAGAGATACATATTATCAATATGTCTCTATGACAATAATACTTTTAAATACAACATTTACATTTTTGTATGAGCTAATAATTGAAAAGTGAGTTAAACCGAATCTGACTACATAGACACTTTAATTTATTTGATTGTTTAATAGAAAATGAACATGGAGATAAGTTATCAATCATTAAACTAATAAAAAAATATTAAACTTTTAGGAAATTATTGTAAGCAACTCAAAATTCCTTAATATATTTTTAAAAAAACATATGTTCGTAATCAACGTCGAGCGTGGCTGCCGCTTGGATGGGTGACCGCTATAACCTTCCAAGCAGCCCGCCTGCCCGGCTATTGGTGGTGGTTCGGAAGTCACCTTTAACCGGTCCCCAGGTTGTGTTACAGAGGGCTTCTTAGCCCTAACTTCATCAACTAACTTTATCAATAGTATTCCAGACTTGAGGTGCAGTAAATTAATCTATCTACTCGAGCATGACAATTACCGATAACATCTAAATATTACAATTATTATGTTTATAAGTTTCATTATATAACCTTGTTTGTCACGGACCACATGTTTTACACACCCTTGAGGGCGGGTTGTACATAAAATCCAAAACTTTGAAAGTGAAATGAACGTCAAAATCCTCTTTATGATCCTAGGGGATTCAACTCCTAACAAATATTTTGATGAAGTCTATTGTGGCCAGCTTACCAATTCACTTTACGAGCTTCAGAAGCTTCCTTACTGATATCAAATATTACTCTTTTGATAAGAGACATTGAATAAAGATTAAAGTTCAAGGAAGTAGTATAATATATTTAATTTAAAGTATATTATAGTTATAATAGTAAAACTAGAAACTATAATATTTCCTTGTATTTATTATTTACCTTTAAAATAATACCAATAACTTATGAAATTTAAAAAATAACCATTTAGAGGTTGGCCTAACGACACCTGCTGCACATTTGACACTTAATTAACTGCGATGTTATTTTATATGTTTTTTAGTTTAATGATTTAATTACTGCATGATTAATTAATTACTGTAAAGAAATTCAAAGTTACAAACCTTTTTACAGTTTGTGCAGTGAAGCTTATACTTATTAGTCCTATTTAGTTCCATCTCTCTCGACCAATTTTTCGTTTCCTGTCAAGTATTTTAATCTATGAATATTGCATTATTTTTATTAATTAATACTTGTATTTTTCCTTTCCAAAGTGCGCATACCAAACATTCTTAAAATAATTATTAAAAAACCATCCGTCTTACAATTTATAAATTAATTTAGTACGCTCATGTTATTTTCGATACACTAGACAGTGGCAGACAGGTTAATATTACATTCAAATAGACGTGACTCCTGTTAATGAACTAGTTTATTTCCCTATTGTTAATTGTACTCCATGTGAGGTTTTGATGTTTGTTTAAAAAAAAAAGTAACTGCGAGTGTTTTTCTTGTATAGATCAAAACATTAGAAGATACAGGAGGAACTTTGATGAATTTTTAATCATTCTTGATAGTGAATCAACAAAACCCATAGGATTTAAGGTGAAAAATTCGTAACACAACGCTGAGATTCAGATTACGCCCGTGAGTTGGAACTTTGTCAACAGTTTGCACATAACTTGGAACGTTATTCAACAGTTATAAGAGCTCACACGAGAAATGGACTTGTCGAACACCAGCAAACTTTTCAGTCAGCGCCTAAATTGGGTTCTGTGGTGTTTGTAACTTTCTAAAGTTGTCGATGTGGCCGATTTGTTTCTTTTGAAAGTTTATGGTTCTATTCAATACCAAGTATTTCTATTCTCTTTGCCAAATCTATACTGATTGAACTACAGTAATTTGTTTTAATATTCACATATAATACTTTGTTAAAAGTTTCCCAAACGATACAAATTGCTAATATTCCACCAACATTAGCAACAATAAAACTGTTTAGAAGTTTCTTTGATGTACCTGAATTTTCCATTTATTTTTCATTTATTTAGAGGTTCTTTATTTATTCTGGTATAGTATACCATCTGTTGCTTTATGTCGAAGTTTGATAGCTGAAATTCTCATAAAATAATGTCACTATAACTTTTACCCAGTTAAAATCAACATTTTTTTAATTAAAATTTAAACTTAAACGCTCAAGAAAATATAATATTAACACACTGACATAGTTACTTTAGCGACTTTTGAGAACCAAACCCGTATTTATGACGATAGTACAGTTTATTGAGAACCATGCGAATTGTACTTCTTAATGCACTTTTTAAAGTTTTTACAAATTTTTCTATGAACAGATGAGTCATAGATACAATTATTAGTAATATAAGATTCCGCTCAAAGATTAAAAATAGTTTGTCGCAATTGCCTTAGTTGATAACTTATGCTATTTCTCTATTGAAATTGTTTGGTACTTATCTTATTATCTTTATGATGAGTGATCGAGTGATCCTCTCTTAATGTGTTTATTCCTTATTTTCAGTTGATATATTTTGAGGATACGCCAAAAATAACTAAAATTATTCTGTTTCTGAGGCACTCTATATAGAACAGACTCGTCTCTACCACATTGAGACTTTCTATTTGTTCACATCACAATTAATTTTGATTTTACTTAGTACAGGTATTTTAAATTTGTGTTCTATAACTTCAAACTTTTTAGTTACTAATACTAAATGGCATTTGCATAGTCATCTAAAAAAATGTTTCCTGATATTGTTTGTAGTGAAATTTAATATACTACTGACATTTTTACAAAACTCCTGCAATTTGAAACTATCATACATATTAATAAAAGAAAACCTATTATTTACTGTATAACCCTTTTATTACAGATTAGGAAATAAGCTTAAAAGAGTATTAACTGAATGTAAAGACCTCCGAGACAGTTCTTGTTTCACAAATACAGACATGAACAATTGTTATTTAAATCCCTGAAAGAGATCCAATGTATTTTACAGGGTAGCACAAATTAAATAACTAAATGGAAGACACTGTACTTCTGAGTATATTTAGGGCAGACGATAAATTTAGTATAAATAAATATACTGCTGAGGAAAGTAATAATAAATAATAATAGTAATATAATGTCATTTATTTCCCAAAAAACTAACTGAATATTACAACAAGATATTATTACCACTGCTTAAAATAAGTAACGCAATGATATACGAATATCCTAACTCATTTACAGTAAAAACACAAATACTAAAAGTTAAAATTATAATCTACTTAATTTACTTCCAGAAGGTATGTTATCCTTAGAGTAATAATATATAAAGCAGTATTGTCCTTCTAGATCTTTTTCTTTCTTTCTTTAACTCTAATAATTATGCCATTCAATTTTAATTAGTAAGTGAAATGTAGGTGTTGGGTGTGACTATGTTGTAAATATTTTTTACAAAAAGAGTAAAAAATAAAAGTAACGAAGCTAGCAAGAATCAAATAATAGAAACTAGTTATGCATTTGGCGTTTTCTGCAACACATTTTAAAATAATCCAACTTACATGTCATAATTTTTTATAGGAATAAACGCTGACAATACTTATTAAATAAACATTGACCTTATAATAGGTATTTATTTTTACTTTAGCAAACTGATAGTATGTAACAATGTAAACATATATATATAAATTATTTATTTCACACACACACACAAAACAGGAACCTTAGAGGTTCCACCAGTGATGAGATGAACACCATTCAGGATATCGAGGTTTGATTATGAACCTGAATTCCATTGAGCAAAGTTAGGGGAAAGATGTTTGATGTTTGTTGGATAAACGACTTCGCCACAAACTGCACTTCGATACAGCGAGTCTGGATCGTTTCATCATCAATATTTCACTTTAGCTTTGCTGAGAACACAAACTGCAAACTTCTAATAAGTACCACTTAAATAAGTTAAACCCTTAACGTACCTTACTTCTAGAGTTGTAATTTAACTAAAAGGTCAAAGTAGTTGGATTGAATAAAGCAGTAATATTTCCAATATATATAATAATAATATAATAATTTTTTTTCTGTATTAAATTACTTATACCGTTCATTTCTCCAACACGCATAAGTCGAATGAATTAACAAGTGTCCAACTCCTACTAGTAGGAGTAGTGTGGATAAAAAGGAGTCAATATTATGGGTACAGGGTCTAGCTCTCCCAATACAAGGAGTTGGGTGAATAAAAGAGGAGTTCTTATTATGTGAACCATAGTGTACCTCTCCCACTAGTCGGAATCGGATGAATAAAACAAGGAGATAATATTATGAGTACCATTCAACTTCTCCCACTAGTAGGAGTTAGGTGAATAAAGGAGGAGTTCTTATTATGTGAACCAGAGTGTACCTCTCCCAGTAGTCGGAATCGGATGAATAAAACAAGGCGTTAATATGGGTACCAGTCAACTTCTCCCACTAGTAGGAGTTGGGTGAATAAAAGAGGAGTTCTTATTATGTGAACCAGAGTGTACCTCTCCCACTAGTCGGAATCGGATGAATAAAACAAGGCGCTAATATGGGTACCAGTCAACTTCTCCCACTAGTAGGAGTTGGGTGAATAAAAGAGGAGTTCTTATTATGTGAACCAGAGTGTACCTCTCCCACTAGTCGGAATCGGATGAATAAAACAAGGAGTTAATATGGGTACCAGTCAACTTCTCCCACTAGTAGGAGTTGGGTGAATAAAAGAGGAGTTCTTATTATGTGAACCAGAGTGTACCTCTGCCAATAGTTGGAATCGGATGAATAAAACAAGGAGTTAATATGGGTACCATTCAACTTCTCCCACTAGTAGGAGTTGGGTGAATAAAGGAGGAGTTCCTATTATGTGTACCAGAGTCTACCTCTGCCACTAGTCGGAATCTGATGAATAAAACAAGGAGTTAATATTACGAGTACCAGTCTACCTACTAGTAGCAGTTGGGTGAATTAAACAGGAATCAATACTGGGGGTACTAGCATTCATGTCTCCCACACACATAAGTAGAGTGTATTACAGGGTGTCAATTTTGTGGATACTAGCGTTCATCCTCTCGTTCCTTCTCTTTTCTATCCTTACTCAACATCATTCTCCTTCTGTTATTGGCCGCATAAAACAATCATTGTTTGTTTGTATTACCTTGAACAGTGTCTCACAAGATCTATAGAAATATTGTAGAGCTGTCGTAGTATTAAACTCAATTATTATAAACAAAATCTAACAACTAAGAAATATCCTAAATCACAGGGGCATACTTGAAATAGTAAACGATTTTACAATATTATTGCCCAAATATATGACGCGTTTTAAATTTTCTCGTCAAAAATATAAAAGAACAATTTTGTTTGGAAATCTAGCAAAGTGTACTCAATTACATATCCCTAATATTAGGGATTGAATATATTAAAATGTAAAATTGTTTAAATCACTATTTTATTATGTGAGCAGTTTTGTCAAATACTTCATTTTTCTGCTAAACCAAAGTTTCTCTAATATACTTCAATAGATTGGTAAAGGTATAGACTAAAATTTTAAATTCATTATGATTTAATAAGTAATTTTTACTTGATATTCAAATAACAAAAACAAGGTTTAACAAGTTAATATTAACCTAAAAGTGGAAAAAACACAAGTGTACTTTTATTGTTTTGACCCATTACCTATTCTATAATTTTTTTTACAATAGAGGGAAACCAAAGAGGTGCGCGTTTTTATAATTTCCTTCCAAAGTTTTCTAGACTCCCTGTATCAAAACGAATTTCCTACCCAATTCATTACCTACTTTAGAAGCTTTTTTATACTTCGTACCTTTCTATCGTTTGCTCGATCCTTTTAAAACCCTTAGTGGTTTGTTTTAAACCCATTTAGCTATATAATACAGGAGACGAGAGCTCTTTTTATTCTAAATTATTACTTCCAAATTATAGTGAAATGTTTAGTGTTTATTTAAGAGTGGAATTAATCAATTGCGCAAGCACTTGTAAAAGTAGAAACGTAACAATATCTAAGTTTTCAGGGAATAAATGTTTGAATATTTTTGTCTCATAACAGCCGTTACACAATAGACAATAGTTATATTAGTAAACCAACAAAATAAGGTAACTAAAGTAAACTTTAGAGTTTCAAACAAAGTTTAGTCTTCTTAAACCTTTATATTAAGTGTTGCCTGAATTACTATTTGGGTATTTAATATAATAAAACGTGTTTGTAGTATATACGTATATGTGTTGTTGTTACTCGAGTATTCGTATATCCTCATTCGAATGGGTAGCCTTAAATTTTGAGTCGCTGAAGATTTAATAAGCACGTAACATTTTATGTTGCAAAGGAATGACATTGTTTCTATGCTTTAAATCATTTTTGTTAATAGTTAAGCATATAATACATATTATATTAATGTAATGAAAAGTAACTAAAACCCTTTTAAAAATCTTTTTATTGACATACACGTATTTTTAACCATCATCAGTGTACATTAACCTCTAATTAAATAAATAATAAGCAATTAAATATACACATGTGGACCTTTTAAACATATGAACTTAAATGCCACATTTGTAATTTTTGATAATTATTCTGTATTTAATATTTACATTTTTTCAATAATTTATTATTTATTTAGAGGTTAATGTACACTGATAATGGTTAAAAACCGAAACACGCGTATGTTAATAAAAAAATGTGTAAAAGGGTTTTAGTTACTTTTCATTACATTAATATATATATATATATATATATATATATATATATATATATATAAAACCCTATAACTGGATTTAATAAGATATTTATGTTAATTTATAATAATACCAAAGTTAACATGCTAGAAATAGTAAATTATAATGCGTCGATTCTCAACCCACATATAAAATGATGACGGAGATCCTCTTTTATTGCAACAGTGCTGTTCATCAACGTAATTAACGAAATTGAAAGAACACGCTATTTATAATTCAAATTATTTTTACAGAATATGACAAGAAAACTATATTCGTAAAAAATTCTCATAGTAGATAGAACTTGGGTTAGTATACAATAACTTTGGAAAATTAATCCACTAATTATTAATCGCTTTAAAATAAATAATGTTGGTTTCGTCTTGTGCACATTTTAGAGATAGTGTTGCAGGAACTGACATAAAACATTTCTGTTGTGATTCGTCACATGGGCTTGTCACTGTGTTTCAATGTGATTTGTTCATTAAAATGAATGTACATTAGTTTAAATTGTAGTTGTTTTAGGTTAGTTTCCATCTAATGAATAGATCAAATTGCATATCTTTATATGTATTTTTATTTTATTTCTGTATCACAATACCATGGCAAGTGTCCGACAAATCTTCACTAACCTCCAACCTTAATTAACAAACCTTAAACAAATAATTCCACTGACAGTGTATTTCAATTTCCTTAAGAATGTGGTGACTGAAAGCTATCAAACTGTAACATCCTAATTTCTCTAGTAAATCATCTTGATAGTTTTCACTGTGTAAGAAGTTAAATAATAATAAAGTGCTAATATTGAGTTTAAGCTCCCTTTTGCCTTTCGCTTTGTGCAGCGTCTGAACTGCGACATTGATACACGTTCACTCCTGTATAGCGTTTGAAGTGAAACGAATGTTTAATGACACGCGGTTTTTATATACACTGATTGTAAATTGAAGCTTTTACATTGTTACTGTTATTTTAGACATACAAGTTAATCCTTAATTCTTTACGTTTTTCCATAAGAACAGTGTACAGTAGAATGAAGTATATTGTTACTAGCAGTTAACCGTTCCATCGCACGCAATACACGCGCATATGATCACCGCTGATTCGAGTGAATTTTATTTCCCAAGCCGATGTTGAGAGTCCTTCGTTGTCACGATCACAAATACACCATATATTGTTTATTTAACGCCACTGTAATTTGTTCTTAGTATTTTTTTTTTGTTCCATAGTTGATTTTGCCTTATTCCCGGTCTTTAAATTTATGAAAAAAGTTCGATAGTAACTTTGACTTTTATATCTAATTTACTAAAAATTTACTGTTAAAATTACATTAACAATGACACTATTAACGTGTTTGTTCCTATGTAAGATGAAAAATATGTTTAATACCTTACAATATTTCCAGATGGAATTGGTACATTAGTCCAAAAGAACAGTCCAGCTAGAATACCGCTTCAAAGGGAAGATTTAGATTCAAATTCTGACCATCTGATATTTTATGAAATTTTCTAAGGTAGACGAGTACTTACCTAATCGCTGAAATCCAAACACGGTGTGAAAACTAATGGTTACTCTTTAGAGAATTTACACACTATAAATGTAAACAAGTTGAAATTTGTGGTTTAATTAATTAATTAATTGTGCTACAAAACAATGTTAATAAAAAACAGTTTATTACATTCGACAAGCTGTTTCAATTTATATTTCACAATCTTAAAAATCAAGATGGTATTTTTTGCCACTATAAAGACCAGTGGGGTGTAGCCCAGAAGGTTTTTAGAAATAAGAACAGGCGTATATTGCTACCAAGGACCGTAACAATGGCCGTGCAGTATTTTAGTACAATCGGTTGACTAGTTTACACGTAAAAGCAAAACAGGAAAAGGCAATTTCGCATTTATAATATTTCTAGGAATTGTTATTGGAATTGTTTCTAGGAAATGTTGTTGAAAACATTGATTTAAATCACTGTTTTCAATAAAAAGTTTAACATTTTGACAGTATATGCTACTCCATATGATTACATAGCAACTCGTATTTTAATTAAATGTAGGTATTATAAATGCGAGGTTTGTATACAACTTGAAATTCTATTATGAAAACAACACTAATCACAAAAAACGTACATTATTTACAATAGGTACACTTTAATTAATAGGGAATGTTTGAACATAACTTATATTTCCACTAAAAATGTTTTCAGTAATCAGAGACGAGATCTACACAACTCATAATGTCGAAGTTTGATTGCAGCTGAATTCCTTTGAGCAAATTTAAAGGAAAGATATTTGTTACTTGAAGTACAAGGCCACTGCTCCGAGTTATGGAGTTCTAGATTGTTTCATCAGTTAGTTCAGGTCGGTTCTCGGTCAGATTATTTATCATTTCTCCCATAAATTTTGTAGTGCTTGAAAAAAATAATTAATAATGCAATAATAACTTTAACTGATTTTTTACTGTTCAAACTACTAGGTGCTTCATATGTATTAGTAAACATCTAATTTAACAGTATTAGTTTGAGACACACATTTTCCATTCTTATGTGATACACATTTCATTTTTAATAATATTAAGAACAAAATAAATAGGGGCTCGTAATTTAGTGCGGGAAACCGTAAAGAATTACTAGAGTCGTTTGTAATTACCATTCCACCTCAATGCTTCTATTAGGTATGCTACTTACATAATGTTAAAATTAAATTCACAGTTCATTGAAGGAGGAGCTCTTCTTATTGGAATACACTACTTTGTAATAATTGATGAACGAAAAGTCACAATTCTCCAATAGTTTTATTTTTATACACGAGGCCTTTCAGCATCAAAAATGCATCGTCAGGTGTGAAACAACAATTTGAATAATATAAATATTTAACATTTCAAATTAATCAACAACTGAGTAAAGCTTTAATACGAGATTTGTTTAATTTAAAGTAAAATAAAATGAAGATTAATATATGTATAAAAGTTTGGGTCAAAAATATTTTGTTATATTTTAGAGGAAAGGTGAATTTTGAATCGGTCCAAAATCATTGTCCAATATTTTATCTTTATGTTTTGTTATGTATAATGTTTCATAAGCGTCAAGTTCTTCTTGATTATGGACTTGTTTTAATAATGTCACATTTTTAAAGTGTAATATTTGATGCTGAAAGGCCTCGTGTATAAAAATAAAATTATTGGAGATTTGTGACTTTTCGTTCATCAATTATTACAAAGTAAATTCAGTGTTTAAAAACTTTTAACAAATTAAACAAAAGTTGATTCTACATAGTGTAAACTAATCAGAGTTTAGTTCAAGTATTTCATAATATTATGTGTGAATACTGTGTGTGTACTGACATGGATACGTTCACAAGGTTGTACACTTAAACGTACGCTTCTGAAAAATAAAATATATTTGCACACAATTGCATCGGATACTGTAAGTAAGAATTGCAAGAGTACGACACCAGATATTGGTACATTGTTCCTTCTTTTTTTAAATTAATTACTTTATATTTTGCAATTAGCCCTAATAAACAGACTTTTGGGGCCTAATACCTCAAACACTATCAAACCAATCAAGCACATTTCCTCTGACTGCCGGTTTTTTTCCAATTTTGATAATAAAATCTTTGATCAATCACTTCAAAATCGTTTTAAAATAAATAAAAAGTCCAGATATCTCATTATCTGAGTTAAATTAAAGTTATTATATTCGGTAACGGAAATTAAAGCGTCTTCTGAGGTTTTACCTTTTATAAAAGCCGAATTGACTATTGCTAATTAAGTGAAATATATATTATATTAAGTAATTCACTAAACTTACTCGCATAAGCTTCTCGATAATCTTTGAAAAAACCGATAACGTTCTGATAGGTTTTATGTTGTCTAATTTTATGGATATATCCTGCTTATAAATTGGAATAAAAATGGCTAGTTCTAATTCATCTGGAATAATGCTGTTCTGAAAACAACGCTCTTTTTTTTAAGAAAATCGACACTAATTTTATCAAATCCTGTAGGTTTTTGTTTTTTAAATTACGAATTACAACTTTCAGTTACAGTGGGTGATATATAGAATTGATAGTTTTACAGTAAAGCTTGACATACACATTATAATATTAGTAATCATTCTAACGAAGAGTTGATGTTACGTTAGAGAATTTCTTTAATTAATGGTCCCATGACAAATGGAGCGAAAACAATTCGGGGCATCCCCATTGTGCTCCGTCAATTTACAAATCACGGGAAGTTCGGGTGTGGCTTGTGACGTGTGTAATGTTCGATCTTTGATTGTATTTATTTGGCTATCAACCTGAGATTCATGCAAAGGGCTTTCCTTTTACTTTTACTTCTAATTAAACAATACTGTAAAAATTGCATATGGAAACAATGCTGAAATTATTTAACCATCTATGATTGATCACTTTAAAATGTGTTTTACAAGGTAGTAGTACGCCACACAATCCTTAACAGGTTTAGCTTCAGAGTTTCCACTATATAGCTCATTTTAATCTGAAGATTTCCTGCTGATAGATTTATCTAGATATGTTCTATTTATCTATTTATAATCAGACATAAAAGACAGTTTACAGCCTCAAACAGACAGAAGGGAAAATCATTCTGTCAGCGTACTGAATGATAAACTTCAATGACGCTCAGTCAAATCCCTTGGATAGACTTGGACGTACATCAATCTCAGTCATATCTGTGTATAGACTTGATGTTTATGTAAAGTGTAAAATATCTATACAGATGAAATCGCTCTTGAAAGTCCGATAATGGAAATGTTCAATATAAAACACTACGTTGCCAGAGTATAAATGACGTTACGTGCACAATTTAAAGTTCATCGACCAATTCGTTATTATCGTTATTAGTAGAAGTATTAAAAATGGAAAATTCTTTATTTATACTGACTAAGTTAGACTCAGATGGCTCTTCTTGACCAATAAAGCTTAAATTCAATACACATAATATACCATTTACTCCCTATAAACTTCTAATATGACATCCAAAATATATCAGTAATAAAATTGAAAACTGAAAATGTTAAGACAGATTACTGATCAACAACAAAGAGATTTATGCAATGAAGGTTACAATATATTATATTTTATATGTTTTATAGTTTACTTTTACTTTTACTTTCTTTCCAAGGTAATATCTCAATCCTCTTCCAGTATATTTTGATATATTTTCAAACTCGTTAAGAAGTTCCAAAAGCCTCTCACCTCGTATCTTTTCAATGTAAACTTATTCAAAGTGTGTACCACTATCGTGTAATAAAGGGCTAGGCTGAGCCAGACAATTCTAAACTAAGCTAAAATTTGAAACCAGAGAAAATAATTTGGTATTAATCGTTTTAAGGTTTGTTTAAATAAGAACAATGCTGTATTCTGAGATTTCTATGAATTAATGGTTATAAATAAAATACTTAAATGGTCTATGAACTAGGTATGCATCATAAATATAGAATTCTTTTGTCTTTACGAAAATACAAAGTTCCTACAAGTCGACTAGATATGTCTTAAATGATGTATGTGCATACGAGTACGTTATAAAAGAGGAAATAACCATGAATACAGACTGTGTCTTTTGTGTTTAAATACTTACGCTAGTTTGGATACCTCATAAAATATGTTTTCTCCAATCATCGTAGCATCCGTGTTTTTATGTGAAATAATTAAATGGGAACACGTTTTTAAAAAAGGCTGAAAAGAGTAAAATAACTTCTCTATTCATATACATATACTGAAGAAGGTGCTTTGTGTTTCTCTAGCAATCACTTATCTTAAGTTCATAGAAATAAGTTGAATCTTTAGATTTTAAACTGTATATTTGCCAGCACTTAATGTTTCGCAATCTATTCTTTATACGCTACTGAATCAATTAGCGTTGTACGATTAGATTTATTGACTGGTAAGATTTTGACCGTTTCGCCTTTCTCAAGGATCAACATAGACTTTGTCCTTTTTATTGCCAAAATTGGGCTTTGTAGGAGGGATTTTCTGAGCAAAAGCTTCATAATAAAACCGGTTCCTCAGATAACTATGCAACAGCCGACTCGAGTCATGTTAGGAAATCCACTGCCTTTACTGATTTCTGTTCCTAAACAATGGTTTAAATCCTTATAAAACTAATATTTACGCATTATTGAGAATTTTCGAAGATAGGTTATAAATTTATATTATTTCATCCATATTCACCTAGCCATCTTTAAGCAAATAACATTCCTTAGCCTTAACTTTATCTGGGTTTTAACACTTAAATTGTTGTCATGTATTAGGTTGGCTATTCCCCTGAGGAAGATAACAGATTGTAGATCTTGAAACGTAGTGTTACTGTTTTTTTGTGTAACTTTTTTGAACGATGGCAAATTTCCGGGAAAAATTCTGTTTCCTTAACAATCCTTCCAACAAAAATGCAAATACCTATATCAACAAATTAGAATCTAACTTAATCGAAACGTTGCAATTTCACCACGGAGCCCCCCAATAACGTATCTGTCAATTTAAAAATTTCACAAATGTCCGGTCATTTGAAAAGGTCAAGCATTGTACAGGATTGATAGAATAAAGGTTTTTGTTACATTATTACATTATTATTACATATTAGCCGTATTACAGCATTGTTTGCACCAGTTTTCCTTGTACACTGTTTAAAAATATAGTTATGTTTTAAAAACATTATTTAGGAAAATGGTATTAATCATAAGATATCCTGTAGTTAATTAGATCCTTGTCTGCTGAACGCTGGTTTTTCTATAACCACAAATAAAAAGTATAATTCAACTGAAATGAGTAAATCAGATTATTTTCTTAAACACATTGAATGCTTAGTAGCCATAGTAGTTGATATATAGGATCGACTTAATTCATATACAGTTTAGAGCCTTAGTTCATAGTAATTTTTAGGAAAACAAGATTTGAGTACTAAGAAATCCATTTAATATTATCACAGACATAAGCAATTCAGATTACGTAATATAAAACTGCGTGAGTTGCCTGAGTTCATTACTTCTAATTGACTCCTTATTTAATCACTTTCCACTAATTAAATCACGGATAACTTACTAGTTTACAGTCTTATAAAGGTGACTAAGACTAAGTTTCGAAGTACATTTCTTCTGATGTCTTTGTCATTTATACACTTACACAAATATTCGTTTATTACAGTTACGTTTAAATTATAAACAATACTTTTCATAACACTTATTAAGCAACAAGAGGAAACATAAAGTTACATATTTCGCTCTTTTCCAGATTTTTTATAAACACTTATAATATGTAATAATTTGAGATTCTTTAATAAAAAAATACAAACTGCATACGACATTATTTTAACACTGAATGCTAATGTTCATTTGGTAATTAATTATTTTTTTCTACCTCATAATAATTAATATTATTTACGATTTCTTTTACATAAATAATATTTATGTTTCTTAAAAACAATACTTCTGTGATTTTAAACAAGCACTGTAGCAATATACAGAGCCTAAGTGCCGAAAAACCGTCTCGGGACACGCCCTTGGTTGTCCGCGTCCAGATACCGTAGGCCGAAACCGCGCAGAACTGGTCTGCAATTGGTTAACCCGGTCTGGAGAGGCGGACGGGTAGTGTCGCTGCCAGAAAACTGACAAATACAATGGTTAATAAAAACAAAACTTGTGGCGTATATCTTCAGAAAGAGGATTACGAGTGTTGTAAAAGCATTTTTGTCAACTGGGTGGAAAATATATTTACAGCAGAATTAATATATTTATTGTGGACATAGCGTCAGAAAACTGACTGCCACGGGAGGTAGAAATCCAACTTGCCTCGAAATCCACTTAAAAACTGTCTTCTTACTTAGCTAAGCTTGTATGTTTTGCAGCAAACATTTGCAATGCAGGTATAACTAATTAAAACCCGTAAAATACTTTAATTGTTAAAATTGGTTTGTAAGTTTCAGCATTTGCAGATATAATATACGTGTTAACTGTTTAAGGCACGATTTTATACTTTTGCAAGCTTTTTACTTTTGCAGTTATTGGAAACAAAGAAAAATGCATACATTTCCTGGTGTTTCATAATCTGTTTCAAATAACTTAACTACTATTCACGCAACATCGATCTATTATAGCAAAATTTTAAATAAGTTGTTAGTTTTTTTGTTAATTTGCTATCCATTACTATCAACAGTTTTAGTCTTTATTGATATATGCTATCAAAGGCACATTGTCGATTTCAGGTAGGCTGTAGCTTATGTAAACCACCTTCTTTCACTTTAGTGTTTTATATATTTTACTTCGAAGAAGTTAACTACTTCTCAATTTACTTCCTTAAAGCACCATCAGACACCAGTAGTAAATTTATGCCTTTTTACGCTTAACGGTGACAATAAATTAAGCATCTAATTAAAGTATTAATTTCTATAACCTTGACTATAATCGTTTAAAGAAACTTTTCTTGGGATAAACTTAATGATTTCCGACTTATAACTATATAATATTTTGTTTACCTTAACAAAGAAAAACATGCTCAATAAGTCACCAGGCTGCTTGCGTATACACTGTGTATATTTATCAATTTTATTGGTTAATAATATTACTTTTAAAACAAAATTAAACTATTTGATTATTAAACTATAATTTCTATACACAGAGCTTAAACATCGCCATGTATCTTAAACGTAAAGAACAAGTTTCCACTGTCTGAAATAAACTAGAAGACATTTTCTCTCTTGTGTTTCAATTCTAGATAGTCAAGAAAAACGCCTCCACGCCACCGTGTACTGTTGGCGAGAGAAAAGAAGAGACCTGGCCTGTGCCGGCGCACAGCTGTGTACTAGTGTGTTGCCGCCCGGTAATTTCAGGCGCTTCGCCCCACAGCCAACCCTGCGAATTGTTTATCCTAGCAATGGAACAGTGAAACAATAATGGAATTACGAAACAGGGCGCGGCAACATACTAGTAGTAACGCCTGCAAATTTCAGATAGGCCAGAATCCAGGTCTCTTCTTTTCTCTCGCCATCAGTAATGCATTTGCTCTGTACTTTCATTGTTAACATCGATCGACCAAACTCAATACTGTTCGTAGTTTTTATTGAATCTCTGCTTATTTGTGTGGCTGATTTATATACACAATAATGCTAAAAGTCTTTATTTCATATAAAAAGATAGACAATTAGTACAGAGACTGATATCTAACAATGCTTCAAGCTTGACTCCTGAAATCTAGAATTATATCCGTCTGATGAGATCCGAAAAAAGTCTGTGACGAGAATCTCAAAAGGAACTGTTTGAATAGTTTCGTTATCAGAGACACGTAGGCTACTCAGTTTAATCTGAGGTAATCTAGGTGAAAAGGTGTTCTCATTGTCTTCTGAGGAGCACAATTTAGTGCACTACGATGAGACAAGGTCTCAAAGCGCGGGACAGAGCAACCGAGACATCTGCACATATCGTACCTATGATGGGAAGGGTTAATTCAGTATGAATTTTGAGTTTAGATCCAGTGCACCTTCCGCTTGATGCAGTGTCCGAAATCTGAACATGATCAGCCTAGAAAATTGCAATATTTCTCTAAGGAATATACCAAATCACCTGGAAAACTAAACTGTATGGTAAAGTAATATCCTGGTCAACTTTGATTACGTAGCTGAGTTATGGGAGATGGAGTAATCCGCTCCCCCTGTCTAGTTCTTTCCTTCTTTCAGCTGAAAGATTCTAAGATCATACTGGGAATATGTAAAATTACTTTACTTAAAAAACTAGTTCTATAGGTAGAACATACGTTTTAGCCATTATAATCTTCTTTCTTATCAGTGGTGAGTTCAAACCAATTAGTTTATTTAGTATTCTAAAACATTTAACTTCAGACAAAATTTAAAATGCGTACATGTAGGTAACTTGAATTTTGTTTCCAATTCTGAGGAACGGCTTATTTACAGCAGCTTAAGGAACAAAAACGGAAGGACTGGGCAGAAACGTGATTCAACAAACCATTCACACCGTGACTACAATTTAAGGGGAAAGCAGCCTTAATGTGTGCTATATATATATATATAGAACCCGGCAAGTGAGAGATCCGGGTTCGACTCCCGGCGGAGCAAGTACTTTTTGTGATTCAATGTTTATTGAAATTATATATATATATATATATATATATATATATATATATATATATAATATAATATATATATATATATATATATGTATATATATGTATATATATATATATATAGAAATGTATTGATATAACCATAAGATTCTGAATATTTTACGGCTTTGAATACAACATTACTATAAAAGTGTATAGGCTTTTTCATTTACTTCTATCGGAGCAAAATAGCAACATTTACTCTCACGTGCATAAAAAGGATATCATATTCACGTGCTGATTCGACTACATTATTTTATATATATATATATATATATATATATATATATATATATATATATATATCTCAATCAAATAACTAATTTTACTGCAGTGCCACACAACCATAACACATTAATCTTAGTTGTTCTCAGGGATGAGATATACACTATTAAGAATGTCGAAGTTTGATTTTTATTAAATTCCTCTAGAGAAAGGTAGAGGTAAATATATTTATTCTATATCACTACAACTACATTCCAATTTCTTGTTTGTATCATCTCATACATTTAGCTGGGAATATAAATTGCCAATTTCAGAATATAATATATAGGAGGTTTTGTACTCTATGTTCGAATATTCTTCTTTCTGGTGAGTATAACAAAAAAACCGGACATCATTCAAATTGTATAAGCTTTAAAAGCCGTGTTTGTAGTGTTTTAGGCAGTGTTAAAATTTCGCTTCTTGATTATTTTAGCTGATATACTTCTATCCTGACACTAAAGCCACACTAAGAATCAGCCAATGGCATAACAAGACTAAAAATAGTGATTTTCAGTCGCTTTCTTTTCATTGGATCTGAATTTGTATAAATTATTAAATATTTACATGTTACTGTAAACATATTTACTGTATTATGTACACTACATTCATTAGAGGGGATAGTTTTATAATTTGGTTATTTTTATACGTTAAATAGCCACATCAAATTTAATATTCCTTTATATAAATTAATTTCCATTTCTGAAAAATATCAATGTTTTATTACGAAAGTCAAGCTTTTTATAATATTAACAAAACTAACGTTTCTGAAACAGCAGACAGTAAATTATAAAGCGGTGGTTCCCAACTCAAACATAAACAGTTGACAACTGCGTGTTGAACAGATCCTCTTTTACTGCAGCAATGTTTTACATCAATTTAATTAACGATATTGCGGAAATACGTTACTTTATTCACGGGTTTTTACAACAGACGACAAGATTTTATGATATAAATTTAAGGACACTTAAGTAATCAAAAATTAACGTTTTGATATAGTTAAAAGTATGCATTTATGATATTACACACCCTGGACGTGTACTCTAGTAGTCAATAGTGTGTAGGTAGACGCAAGATAGTTCAGAGTATATTTACATTGTATAAGCAAACAATCTGGGTTTTCTTGGAATCGATGAAAAAGTTCTCCTTAAGAAAGAAATCGATCAACATCTGCGCTAATGCTGGTGGAGGTCATTTTTCTTATCTTGAGACACTTAAAACCAACCGCTAGTCACATATGTAAATGATAAATTAAAATCGTCAGCTAACCAAACAAAGTCCTTCAAGGTGACGCCTTTCAGTGTATCTATCAAGTTTTCTGATAGTGATAAAATTAATTTATCTAACGGTATATTTTAAGTGTAATATATATGACTCAGGAAATATATAATCAGATAAAAATAACAATTTCACATGTTTTACCCTGTTAATAACCTCTTAATTATACTTCCGCTAAAACTAACACGACTGAAAATCGATTTCTCTCTTATGAAAATCTTCTCTATTCATTATTTTTTTTTACCAGATTGTGTGCTTATACACTGCAAAGTAGCTGAATACCCGTGTTTTGCTGTGAGATACTTTAATGTGTACTGTAATAATTGAGTCAGTCATTAATATTTGTAAGTTTATCGTCATAAAACATCCCTGTACACCACATATTTGTGCGACCCTAGCGTTGCAGAATGACCAAACTGTTAGGGAAGATTACTCGAGAGCCAGGCCATAAACAGCTGGCCGCGGGACAAACACTTAAATCCACTCCAGTCTTCTGTAACGATTGCCCTTTAGCTTTATTGACTTTCATAGGCAAACAGGATTTTGACTTGGAAATGTAGTCTTAAAATTGAACCTTTTTTATATTTTGGTGCAAATTTTTACTTGCAGTCTTTTTGTATAGAAATTGCAATATTTGTAGTTAATTAGGTTGAATATTTAATATTCAGTAGCAGATCCCTTGCTATCTTTGAAATAGTTCAGGGGAATATCAATACTGGCGAGCTTAACCTGTGATCATGGACCTATCGTCCGATTTAACCGCCGCCTCTCATTGGTGGAGACATCGCGTCTGTCTGTCTGTCGCCTAGGAACGTCCCTTAGACGTCCAAGATTCAGTGTACCGTAGCTCCCGCCAGAAGTGACCTGGTTATTTACTTCAGTATTTTGTAAATAATTAAGTATGTAAAACACATGCACAATAATTGTAATCTGATGTTAGTGTTTGCGCCATGAGCGTTATTAAGACGTCTCATTAAGATCGCTATTTTAATAGACGCTTTTTAAGTTCCGTTCTGTACCATTAAGCAGTAATTATATATAAAATTGTTAGAACTAAAACGTTAATAGTTTAATTTTCTTAGATCTTAGGTTGTTTTTTACAGTGGAAGGTTGTGGAGAAAACATTAAATTTCCTCCACAGTTTATCTATCAGTTTATTTTAGTAAATTTGAAATCAACTCGTAAAATTCTAAATTGAAATTTATTGCATTTTCCATTCTTAAACAAAATTCAAAAGAGAGATTAACTACACTATTTTGATACACCATATAACATTTTATACTGCGCATACTGTTATTTGCTTTAATCTTGTTAAAGGCTTTCACAGCTCGGTTGTTAACATGTCGTATGTTCTAGACACACACCTCCATTAGTCACTGACATTCATCAAGCACTACAGCAAACAACATATATTACACTGAAATTGTCACAGAGTTTCGGGCTGACCCCCAAACCTCTGCGCTCGTATGCGTGAGGGTGCGGGCGTGCGATGCCACTCCCTGGCCCTCATGCCGCAATCCCAAATCAAATCTTTAATTGCTCGTAACAATTTCACACTGTATGGCAAACGTCATAATTAATTCTAAATTTTTAACTCTCATACCACATTACCACCACGTCCAAACTCATATACTTTCTCATACATTCCAGTCTCATTCATCCTTCGCCAATCTCAACCAACTTCCAGCGCTGGATTCAGTCATCGAATTGGGCGGTCTCCCAGTTTGCCAATACGGAGACCGCCCTACTGTAGCTACTCTCTACTGTAGCTACGAGAGACGTGGGTTAGAACCTTATAATTTACGTTTACGTTTGAAATAAAAACATAACGTTCGATGAACAACATTAACTGTCATTATCTTAATCGTTCCGCAAACGATGAACGGTATGAGGATGACTGTTCAAGGGAAATGGCTCAGGAACCGTCTTTTATGTCTAGACTAGACAAGTGTAATACTCTGAAATGGATGTTGCTGCTAAATTTAATAAATACAATAAACATCCTTTCCACTACATCATCCACTTGTCATATAACATCCGGTGCTAATAATCACTGTTTGGCATTAGAAACTGTACTCGATTGAGTATTAAAAAAAAACCTAATACATATTGTAATATTTATCATCTAATGAGGATATTGTATTACATTGTAGACTTTATAACCTTCGTAATTTTTCATAATAATACAGTTTTGATCACATACCATAAATGCGTGCTAACCGTACAAGGAACTGATCATTTAAATTTAATTATATCTACCAAAGAACAAACCGATAATATTTGTTTCAAATTTGTTATTAACTATAGGTGATTAGAAACTATAATAGGATTTCGGACAGTTGCCATTATTATGTATGTCACACAAAGAATAACACTAAATTTCGAGGATCAAAATCCACCCTCTTCTGCAGAAGTCAATAAGCTCAGTCAACTTTATAGAAGAAATAAACATCTAACAGAGGCGTAAAATGTAGCAATGTTGGATTTGCACGACTCAAGCGCGGAGTTGTAATTATACAAATATAATTTTCCGGTGCCTTGGGAGTCAAAGCTCCGAGTGTATGTAACAACAAAACCCTTACGTTGTGTTCTGTACCTCTTGCAAGCAGCAAGATTTACAAGTTTATAACCAAATTTGCAAGGCAGCATCTGGCACAGGCTGTGTTACAAAATTAAGCGTAAGATGTCTAGAATACTCTAGATTTATGAGGTTTCTCAATATCTTGAGTATGTGCAAACTTGTACGTTGAAGAAATATTTATAGATTTAGACAACATTACTGAGTAAAACTGCTTCGTTATAATAACTAACTAAAATGAAAACAGCAGATGACACGTCTTGTATATTTACAATCAATACATTTTGTTTTAAATCCTTACAGACTGTTACCGTTGGCCGATGTAGACCTCACTCGCATGTTTTATAAGTTCAATGTGCACACGTTCGCACAAAGTCTTTAATTTCTATAAACCATTCATATACAATTGATAAATATAGGATTATATCAGTATATATCGCATTATAAAATTTATTATATAATATATTCTGAGTGTATTCTACAAGTATTGTGGCAAAACTTCGTGCAGTACTTTTTAAAAGTTGTGGTTATAAATTTTTGGAGAAAACGTTGCTTCAACAACATTTATTTGCATTGAAATTTTGATTAACATATTTACAAAATTTAAATAAATAAATATATATGTAATAATATTTAAATTTGCTGGACACTAATCGAACAGCTTACAACGGTGTCTGTGGTGAGATAAATGGTTTATATGGCCTAAATTGATGTTGAGTGCAAAAGATGCTTGTGCCACTACTAATTTTCAGTATTTTAAGGAAAAATTTTCTATGGCGACTTTTCTATGTAGTAAAATAAAGTAATT